>NW_027531297.1:322380-353969 GCF_008692635.1 Crocuta crocuta
GGGCACACAAGCCTACACTGTGATGACAAACCAGGGATAAAAGCACACCCACCCGAGTAAGACACGGACTGTATCAGTGTCAATATCCTGGCCGTGCTATCATTCCAGTCATTCCAAATGTCACCGCTGGGGGAAATGGGGAAAAGGGTACATAGGGCACGTATTAACTGTATGTGGACCTCAATTACCTCAAAGCAAATTTCAGTTTTTACTGAAAGATAAAGTGCAATGAAAAACTGGAAAATAAAATTTTAAACACACCGTTTGCAACAGCATAAGCAAATACAAAATAATCACGACAAGACTTGTATGCTGAAAATAGCGTGTGGCTAAGAAAATTTTTTAAGAAAAGTGAAATAAATGGAGATATAAAATGGCTTGTCCATGAATTAGAAGACTCAATACTGAGTCTCACATGTGAGTCAAGGAGCTGCGCTCTGACCCAGTGAAGACAAGAATTCTCAGTGACGGGCATTCAGCAGAGACCCCGAACGGCTAGTACCTTACTGGCAGAACTGAGCTACACCTGCTACCTAAGAAACATTTCTTACACAAGAGCAACAAACCAACCATTAGCTGAAGGTTACTCCATTTCAGTGCTAAAAATGCTTACAAACAGGTCAGTGAGAGGCCAAATTTGTCTGTGAATTAATTAATCCAGTACCCTTTAAAAGCCCAACAATCTATTAGGGAACGGGGAGGGGGGAGGTAACCAACCATAACATCCTGTTCAAGCCACAACAATATTATTCAAAATATCTAACCAAAATCACAAGACCTGTGAGAAAAAAAGAGAATCCACAATGAAGAGAAAAGTCCGTCAATGAAACACCCAGACAGGGGTGCCTGGCTGGCTCAGTCAGTGGAGTCTGTGACTCTGGATCCTCAGATATGTGGGTTTAAGCCTCATACCGGGTGGAGACATTACTTAAAAATAAAAGCTTAAAAACCAAAACCACAAACACCCAGACATGACAGTGATGGTAGAAGCAGAAGGAAGGGGCATTCCCACAGCTACTCTAGCACCGAACAGCGTCTAAGGGAGAACAAGAGGCGCCCGCACCACAGCCATCCATCCACAACTGATTTTCAACAAGAGTGCAAGGACAATTCAGCGGGGAAAGAACAGTCCTTTCAACAGATGGTGCTGGGACACTGGGTATCCACTCAGAAAAGAAGGAAGCTGGACCCCTGTGTCATTCCATGTACAAAAATTAACTCAAAATGGGTCAACTATAAGACTATAGTTGATAACTATCCTACAGTTATCTCTAAGAGATAAAACTATAGAGCTCTTAGAAGAAAACACATGCATAAATCTTCGTGACCTTCTATTAAGCAATGGTTTTTTAGATGTTACACTGAAAACAAAAGCAGCCAAAAACAAACAAACAAACAAAAAAAAAACAGATAAACTGGACTTCATCAAAATGAAAAATGTCTGTGCTTCAAAGGATACCATCAAAAAAAGTGAAAAGACAAGCCAAAGAATGGGAGAAAATATGTGCAAACCATATATCTGCTAAGAAACTAGTATCTATAATATATAAAACTCTGACAATTCAACAATAAAAATCAATAACTGATTTAAAAAACAGGCTCAGGATCTAAAATTGATACTCCTCTGAAAACATACGAAGGGCCAATACGCACATGAAAAGATGCTCAGCATCACTAATCATCTGGAAAACACACATCAAAACCACAATGAGACATTACTTTGTACCCACTCAGATGGCTATAATCAAATCACAGCCAGTAACAAGTGCTGGCAGGAAGTGGGAGAACTGGCCCCTTCCCACACTGCTGGTGCGAATGTAAAATGTACCTCTGCTGTGGAAATTAGTCTAACGATTCCTCAAAAGGGAAAGTCAAGACCTTGGCTCAGGGGCAGTGTGAGAGAGGAAAATGGCACCTGGCATTATTTATCCACAACTTCAATCAGAAAAGGCCCCAGGAGGGAAGCCTGGGAGGGAAAAAGAAGAGTCTGAGACCATGGGTGACCATGGAAGAAGACACTTCAAGGAGTGTGGGGGAGGACAGCACCAGGAAGCAGGCCTTAAGAGATCCCACCTGCATGAGGTCCCCAAAGGTCCAAAGTGAGGGCAGGACACAGGGCAGGACCACAGCTCTTACTCAACCAGGCAGGTGCTTGCCTGGGTCAGACCTGAGCTGCCCCCTCCCCCGCAGAGAGCAGGGTTCTCACTGCGGAGGGAGTGGGGTCTGGAAATAGTCAGAGGCGGCGAAGCAGGCGCTGCCCAGCCTCCCGACCTGCTGTGCTCCCAGGAGCCCCCGGACCTCTGCTGGCAACGGAAGCAGTTCAGTTACAAAGGTGTGTTAGCACGGCATGTCACGCAGAGAAAGACAGCCCTGCCCTGCGGCCTGGCCACCAGAACGCCCACATTCCACGCTCAGCCGCGGCGGCCTTTGGCCGTGTGCATAGTGCTCGCGTGAGGGGACTGTGTGGATGTGGAAAGGTGTCACAGGAGCTCCTGGACTGCCTGAGAAGCAGACAGGGGCTGCAGCAATGCATGCTGGGTACCCGCGCCGCAGTTCAGGAAGGGCACGGAAGAGCAGCCACCAGCGTGGGCGGCAAGGTGGTCCTCAGCAGGCCATCCCACCGCCACCAGGATGCCCTGCGAGGCTGCATCCGGGGCACTCAGAGGCACACCCACCAAGACACACAGGTCGGTGCGGGGACGCTGCGGGCCGACCTGCGGGCCCTGGTAAGACAGGCCCCTGCTCTCCGCTCGTCTCTCCTGCTGTGCACACAACGGCAGTCTCGCCAACCACCATCGGCACCTCCCACACACCGTCTGCACACCACTGTCTCTGCATTCTCAGGGGAGAGGTCTAGCTGCCAGTCTGGTGGCCTGGGTGACCTTGACCCAGCAGCGCACCCCACCTCAGCTCCCCCTCTTCAGAAGAGAGACAGAACCACACCACACTGGCTGGCATGCGGCCAGAACACCAGGAGTGCCTGCAGCAGCCACCAGCGTCAATGAGGGGGGACAGTGATGACCGTGGGCAGGTTCCTCCTGCACTAACCTTTCAAGGATGCTGGGATGACGGCGTGACACGTTGCTCAGCCCCAGTGCCCACGTGGCAGGCGGTCCAGGGCGGCTCGCCCGTCTCCCCTGACAGACACAGCAGAGCGACATCCAGTGTCGGCACTGTTCTCGGGCCACAGCCTCACAGCGGCTCTCCAGAGTGAACTTTTCAGCACCTCCATGTGGCTCATGTGTGACAGCCAGACTCACTTGTCACAGTCTGTTCCACAGTCCTAACCAACAGAGCGGAGTGCCTCGCACCACGGCTCCTCACAGGGTCTGCTCTGCAAACGCCCCTTCTGTAGCCTCCCTGCTCCTCCTGGCAAATCTGCTGTTTTCCAAGCCTCCAGTTTTACCTTGTCCTGAATGTCACACAAATGGAGTCACAGGCACATTGCCTGTGGGTTCGGCTGCCTTCACTTAGCAAAACACACCGAGTACCATCTGGGCTGCTGTGAGAACAAGGGCGCTCCCTCCTCTGAGGTGCTGAGCACCGCCCGCTGCGTGCACGCCGCAGGCCGTAACCAGGACGTGGGCACCTGGGCACTTCCGCTCGGAGCGCTAGAAGTAAAGCTGCCATGAACATGCCCACGGCCCTTCTCACTTTCAACTTTCTGGGTGCGCTTGAAGACAAGCATCTCCCAGTGTTTGATTTCCGCTCTTGGGCCAAGGCTCCCTTTCCTGCAGATCTTGTGTGTGTGCCCCTGTGTCCACCTGGGATGGGGGATGGGAAGCCACACCATAACCCAAGTAAAAGCACAGAAGTTGGGAGCCGGGGACGGGTGAGGAGGCGCCAGAGTGACGGGTCTTCTGGCTGCTTCTCCCGAAGGAGCAAACTGCGCCCTTACCTTCCCTCAGCAGCTCTGTTTTCATGCAGCAATCCTGCTTCGTCTCCCCCTTGGCCGGAACTGCCTGCTAAAGAAGAAACAGCCATCAGCCTGGATTCACCCACAGGCAGACTAAGCAAATCGCCAACATGACTCCTCTGGACGGACACGATATCTGGATCCTGATAGAAACTCACGGTCAGATGACTGCACAGTTAGGATGTATTCAAGCCAGGAGATACCAGTCACCTCCAGGAGGAGGAAGGACACTTCGAAGATAGCCCAAAGGAACTTCTACTTTACCTGCATTTTCTGAGACAGTTTCTTAATAATAAGAATGTGTTCACGTGTCACATAATTAGAAATCTCAAAAGTTTTGACTGTTACTGGAATGTTACAAATCATATCAAAGTGCACTCTGCTAATAATTTAACTAAGTATTTCAAATGAACACGAATCTACAAAAAATTACAGAAATGGATAAATCAAGAAAATTCAATATAATATGAATCATTAAACATGTGCAGGTAGAGAAGGACAAATATCACATTTGCACGTATAGGAGGATTAGGAGGAACTTAACGGAGGACCGTGGGGGAGGAGAAGGGGGGAAACAGTGGGGGAGAGGGAGGGAGGCAAACCATGAGAGACTCTTGAATGCTGAGAACAAACTGAGGGCAGATGGGGGGGAAGGGGATGATGGGCATGGAGGAGGGCACTTGTGGGGATGAGCACTGGGTGTTATATGGAAACCAACTTGACAATAAACTATTTGGAAAAACAAAACAAAACAAAAAACCCCATGTGCTCTACTATGTGGAGGCATGAATTGCACAACATCTCTTGGAATTTTTTTTTCTTTTTTTAATTCTTGCCTTTGGGCGGGTGAGAGTCTGGCTGGACACAAAACAGTCCTGGTGCGGCCCCTGCAGGTGCAGCAGCCGCTGCCGCCACAGGTCCACAGAGAAGCAGAAGGGGCAGATGCAGGCCCTCCAGCCCCCCTACTTGTGACTTTCCGAAGCTGAGGGTACAACCCCCAGAATGCATGTCTAACTTCTGGAACACGTTCTCTAAAAGACACCACAAAACATTCTCAGAACATTCTCAGAACCTTGGGCTCCCTGCTGACTCCCCTGGATGCCGGGCGTAGCTCCTAAGAGCGGTGGCAGCGTCCCTCCCTGTCACCCTGGACCACCAACCCGCTTCAAGTACGCACAGCAGCCTCCCGCCCCATGACGCCCCTTCTTCCTCGGTGCTTCCACAATGTTCCCCCCCGCAGTCCCTGAACAGAGCTGACTTCATCTCCCAGGTAGACAGGACGAGAGAGGGCTTGAGCATGCCACTCTCCCACCTTTCCTTGAGCACCGCACGTGGCCCCACTGGTTTTCAGAGTCTAAGCAGTGGACCACCTTCTGTAATTCCTCTTAACCACTCCTGCCACAGGAAGCCAGAATTCAGTGCCAGGCACCAAGGAAAAATCCAGGGGCTCGGACTTTGTCCCAGAAGGTGGAGAATATTTCCCTGCAGGGATCAAACCTGGATGGATGCCTCTTGGAACCCCAGGGTCTTCCCAGCTCACTAAGGAGAAACAGATGTTCATCATGGGCAGCAAAGTCGCAGGGCCCAGCCTCTGATCCCCGTTCCACACTCTTGACCCCAGCTTCCTGCCCCTGGACCCTGCAGCCTCTTGACTGGCCAATCTCCACCTTATCAGAAAGCCTCCCCCGGACCCTGCCTCGATGCCCCCTGGCACTCACCACCACCAGACACACCACCCAGCCTGTCTGCCCAGCAGCACGCACTCTGGGTTCCACAGGAGGGGCCTGTCCTGCTCTCTGACACATCCCGACATGCCGGCAAAGCCTGGCGTGCAGAAGGAGCCAATGAGCATGCAGCCACAGAACTACTGGCGCCTTTCTAAGAGGACCAAGTTAGAAAGGCCGCTGGGTCCACTTCCACGTCTGCTTTCCACACAGCTATACGCCTGTGTGAATTCTCTGGAACGGCCTAGATGCACAGCCAGTGTCTGCTGCATAAATAAAGGAGGCTGAGTGGTAACCACTCTAACCCCTCACTGGTGAGGACAGAGCAGGGCACGGCCAATGTGCACATCTGGAAGTCCAAACGCCCAAGGACTGAGCCCAATGATGAGCTCAGCCCACGATTAAAGCAGGAAGAACAAAAAATCTAAATTCAGATGCTCTCTGTGGACTGAACTCACGTGTGCTAACAAGAGGGAGCATGGCTTTCATCACCTTCTCACAGAAGCCAGCGATCCACAAAATCAACACCAAACCAGGAGAGAGGTGAGGATGGAACACGTAGCCCAAACCAGTGACAAAGTCCTGTACTGGCAACAGCAGAACCAAACAGAACTGCAAGCCTGCCTGCGGGCCGCCTGGGGCTGGGGGCCCTGAGAACGGCCGGAGTCTCACGGCAGGATGAGGGGAGGACACTGGCTTTAGAGCACAGTGGAGAGGAAAGCAGCTCGCAGCTGCACGCCCAGCTGACGCTCCGGACACTGCACGACCCCAAAGCAAAGACACCTCGGCAGCGACATGCACACTAAGCACAGCATCGTGGTTCCTCTCTACCACACCCAACCAAGAGAACTGAGGCTCCAGAAGAGAAAAAACCAATTCCAGGTGAGGGCAAGGAAAGTTCTAGACTCTCAGACTCCTAGAGCATGAGGCACCACATCACACTGTTGTCCACAGTCGTATCTCTGGCCACGAGATTTCCCACCAGCTGAGCAGAAGCCTCTCTGTGGGCTAAGCCTTTTGTGGCTACACTGGGGCTAGCACAACATGCCCCGGGTGCGGGGCAGACACAGACCTGGCATCGCCGAGGAGCCACCAGTGAGATGGCTTCACGGGGCTGGCTGGCACAGGTCAGATCAGGTCATGATCCCACAGTTGTGGGGTCGAGCTACAAGTTGGGTGCTACAGTTGTGCACTGGGTGTAGAGTCTGTTTGAGATCTTCTCTCTCTCCCTCTGCCCCTCCCCTACTCCTGTGTTCTTTTCCTCTCTCAGGAAGGAAGGATGGAGGGAAGGAGGGAAGGAGGGAAGGAGGGAAGGAGGGAAGGAAGGGAGGGAGGAAGGGGAGTTGACAAATAATCTGAGTTTACAGAGTCTGAAGAAATAAGATGTGGCAACAGAAGCAGAGCCCGAGGAAGGCCTCCTGGACTCCCCATGGAGCCCTTGACCGCTGCACGTGGGGGCAGGAAAACTCTCCTGCCCCCTCTAAGCTTACCAGCAGCACTTGACATCCCTCCGAGGGTCAGGTCTTGGCCACGCATCTCAGCAAGGCGGGCAGGGGGCCATGGCATCTAACCCCGGCCCCCTGACCTCCTCCATGGGGCCCAGATGCTCAGGCCTTACCCCCCCTCCCAGGCCATCACGGCTACATCCCAACCACCCACCTCTGGCTTACACCCACAACCCACTCTCAAACAGGAGTACTCTAGGGTCCTGAGACCGTTCTAGGGGTCCAAGAGGTCAAAGCTAGTTTCATTATAATACTAGGACCTCACCTGCCTGTTTCACTGTGCAAGAGCCAAAATGGTTAATGTAAACAAATTAAACTCCTTTTATTATTTTTATTTACTTATTTAATAATTTAATTTAATAATAATTTAATAACTTAATAACAATAATTTAATAAATTATTGTTGGGGCACCTGGGTGGCTCAGTCAGTTAAGCGTCCGACTTCGGCTCAGGTCATGATCTCACGGTTCGTGGGTTTGAGCCCCGCGTCAGGCTCTGTGCTGACAGCTCAGAGCCTGGAGCCTGCTTCAGATTCTGTGTCTCCCTCTCTCTCTGACCCTCTGCTGCTCACGCTGTCTCTCTCAAAAAATAAAACATTAAAAAAAAATTTATTGTCAAGTTAGCTAACATACAGTGTATACAGTGTAGTCTTGGCTTTAGTAGATTCCCGTGGTTCATCGCTCACATACAACACCCAGTGCTCATCGAAACAAGTGCCCTCCTCAAGGCCCATCTCCCATTTTCTCTGCCCCACCCCCATCAACCCTCAGTTTGTTCTCTGTATTTAAAAGTCTCTTATGGTTTGCCTCCCTCTCTGTTTGCAATGTATTTCTCCTTCCCTTTCCCTATGGTCTTCTGTTAAGTTTCTCAAATTCCACAGATGAGAGAAAACATCTAATACCTGTCTTTTTCTGACCAAATTAAACATCTAAGTGACTGAATTCATCAACGCTACGCACTCAGGGCAGAAAAGCCAACTTCACCTAAGCACGCCCTTGGTGGAGTGGTGCAATCAGCAGCCTCCCCATAGGCCTTCTCACGATGGCGGCAGACGAGAGGTAAGCCAGCAGCAAACCAGGTCTGCTGGTCTCTCAGGAAAAGCCAGGGGTAGGGGCTGGGCTGAGTGTCACTCACTGGGCATCTGCATTTGGGAGAACTGGCAAGATCTATGGCTACCCACATGTGGGTACAGGCCAAATATTTTCTTAAAACAAATACAGTGAGCCTGCAACCTCAAAGAAAAACAACAGCATGTGGTGCCAACGTTAAAATTCTAGCTTCTGACTGGAAATTAGAATTTTGGGGACGCCTGGATGGCTCAGTCGGTTAAACATCCAACTTCAGCTCAGGTCATGATCTCATAGTCTATAGGTTCAAGCCCTGCATCAGGCTCTGTGCTGACAGCTCAGAGCCTGGACCCTCCTTCAGATTCTGGCTCCCCCCCTCTCTGCCCCTCCCATGTTCATGCTCTGTCTCTCAATAATAAATTAAAACATGAAAAAAATTTTAAAAAAGGAAATTAGAATTTTGGGTAAATGTATATCTGCCCCCATGAGCTTGACAGCTGTCTGACACTTGAAAGACTTTTGATAACAGACAAGATGTTAATAAGAGAATATGATTTTGATCTTGGATAACGAAATGTCCCAACGTTTAAAAGATCTCCATAATTTAGTGAGCCAGTGTTTCCCAGATGAGCAATACCTAATCTTTATTTTCTTTTTTTTTCCTAATCTTTATTTTCTTAAATTATTGTAAATGTTTATTTTTGAGACAGAATGCGAGTGGGGGAGGGGCAGAGAGAGAGGGAGATAATCCGAAGAAGGTTCCAGGCTCTGAGCTGTCAGCACAGAGCCCGATGTGGGGCTTGAACTCATGAGCTGTGAGATCATGAAGTGTGCCGAAGTCAGACGCTTAACCAATTGAGCCACCCAGGCACCCCAAGCAGTACCTAATCTTTAAAACCACACATAGCAGGAAGGTGCACTAAGATGTGAGGCCGACCATGGGCTTAAACCTTACAGGGAAGGAAGGCCATCAGCATTCTGCTTCGTCCTGTCGGGTTCCGACACACTACAGTCAGAAACACATCTGGAATCATCTAAAAGGCTCAAAATACACGTGTCTACACGGGGCCAGATCTTCCTCACATACTGCAACCAAACGACACATCCCTGCAGTCAGAAGCCAGGCAAGGAAGAGATACACCAACCTGTAAAGCAATACCACTCTTCAGAGGTTTTGTTTTAGAGAATTAGTTATTTTTCACAGAAATTATTTACTGTAACACATAAACAACAGCTTACACATTTACTTTTGTTATTTTTAAGTAAATAACTTTTTTTTAAAGCTTCAGTTTTAATTTATTTTTTGGTCAATACCAGTAGATAGAACTCACATAAACAAAAGCCTTCTGGGGTCCTAAACAGCTTTTAGGATTGTCGACTGGCCTTGAGGCCAAGCCACACATCAAGGACACCAAAGCCCCCACATCACAGGCCTGCTGCAAATGCCTCCAAACCCCCCGGCGCTCCCGGGCCAGGCATGGCAGAACAGGCCTCCCCAGAATACTCACGAATGTGCTTACAAACCACCCATGGCCACATATCCCAGCCATGAAATTAAATTTCATGACTTCTTCCCCCCAAAAAACTCTGTTTTAAGAATATTACCTAACACACCTTCCAACAACGCCAGGAAGTATCCACCATTCTGTTCTGCGTCTGTTCGGCTGCACCCAGGAACCCTTCTGACAAGCACTAATCATCATGCCAGGGCCTGGCCAAGCCTGAGAGCCAAAAACAAGACACCAACAGCTCCGCCTTGTCTGGTCTCTTACTTTTGGAAGCCAAGCATCCTCCCTGCTTCTTACTCTGAGTGACCACTGACGGCGGCACCGGGCAGAGGAGGAAGGAAAGGGCCGTGCGGAGGAGGAGGAGGAAGAGGAGACCTGGGGGACGGATTCCCACCCTGAAAGCTCTTCTCTCCCTCACCCGTCCCCTCAACAAGGCTGCCTGGGGACCTGCAGTGGAACCAGAGCCAGGAAGCGGGCCCAGAACTGCGGCACTAACAGTTCCCTCACCCGCTGACCCAGACTCGCATTCAACCTCACGGCCTACGATAAATTCCCAGTTAGAGCAGAGCTGTGACCGCCAGAGGCTGAAGCACCCCTGCAGGAGGGAGAGGCGCCGTACAAAGTCTGTCCAGTATGTGATCATAAAAAATAGTAAACCACAGCAACGGAGCAAACTTTTTGGGAAAAGGCAGAACAGAATAATGGAGTCCACTCTGCATGCACTTTATGTGCTAGAGTTAGATGTGACCTTCTAGAAAATGACATTCTGCCCTTTTGAATTTCCATCTGATACACTGAAGCACTATTATGGATGGAGAAAAAAGGAAAATTGTCTAGTCTGTGAAGTTTTTGTCCTTAAACGCAAATTGGTAGATTACAATATAAACAAAAATCTAGGGAGAAAACGTGTTCCAGAGCGTGAGGCAGAACCTGGCCCCGTGCTGGACATAACCAGGCCAAGTGTACTTCCAGCTACAGATGTCCATTTATATTTGAAGTTCAGCTATATGACAAATCAATTTTTTTACTGTAAGCTTTACAGCTTTTACTGAAGTTTACCTGAACTTCAAATGTAACTGGGCAGCCTGTATTTTTTATATGCTGAATTTGGCAACCCTGCGTGGAATCTATGAGAGTCAGCACGAGACAGAAGGCCTCCAGAGTTCAATAATTCTGAAGTGGCAATGTTGACATTAAAAACAAAAATTGTGTTTTTTTAAAAAATGTTTATTTATTTTTGAGAGAGAGACACACACACAGAGTGCAAGCCGGGGAGGGCAAAGAGGGAGACACAGAATCTGAAGCATCTCCAGACTCTGAGCTGTCAGCATAGAACCCGACACGAGGGCTCAAACTTGTGAACCGTGAGATCATGACCTGAGCTAAAGTTGACGCTTAACGGACTGAGCCACCCAGGCGCCCCATAATGTTGACATTTTTAAAAGACAATTTTTTCTGCCCTGTGAAATCATATTCCCTTTTTTAAATTTTTTTTCTAGTTTATTTATTTTTGAGAGAGAGAAAGAGACAGCGTGAGCAGGGGAGGGCCAGAGAGAGAGAGAGACACAGAATCTGAAGCAGCTCCAGGCTCTGAGCTGTCAGCACAGAGCCCGATGTGGGGCTCGAATCCACGAACTGTAAGATCATGACCTGAGCCAAAGTCTGACGCTTAACTTACTGAGCCACCCAGGCGCCCATGAAATCATATTCCTAAGAAGAAAAATAATTACTTTTTTTGGGAAGGAAAGAGACAGCACAAGTAAGCAAGGGGCAGGGAGAGAGAGAGAGAGAGAGAAGGGGGCTCGCCTGTAGCGGGGCTCATGTGCACCGGACGTGGAATTCAAACTCACAAGCCATGAGATCATGACCTGAGCCAAAGTCAGATGCTTAAAGACTGAGCCACCCAGGTGCCCCAGAAAAAGAACTGTTAATGAAACAATTTCTTCGTAAGACAAAGAACACAGAGGAAAATAAAGAAAAAACCCAAAGGCATTATGAAGTCTTACTCCAGGGCCTTCAGGTACCCTAACTGAATTCCACGCCAGCAATCTATCTGACGCCCACAGCACAGGGGAACGGGTGTGACCTACAGCACGCACTCACGCCTATCTTAAACCGTGAACAGCATGCTTTATGCAGCCAGACGCCTCGACTCCCCAAAAACCAGAAGCAACTACAGTACAGTCAGGCAACCAACCAATTCTAACTACACAATACTACAGAGTATTTCTCAAGAAAAACAGCTGTTTGTTTTTAAAGGTAACAAGAGGGGCATCTGGGTGGCTCAGTCAGTTAAGTGTCCCACTTCGACTCAGGTCATGATCTCGTGGTTCATGAGTTCAAGCCCTACATCAGGCTCTGTGCTGACAGTTTCGGGTCTGGAGCCTGCTTTGGATTCTAAGTCTCCCTCTACCCCTCCCCCACTTGTGCACACACGCACGTGTGAGCCCTCTCTCTCTCTCTCTCAAATAAATAAAACGAGGGGCACATGGGTGGCTCAGTCAGTTAAGTGTCTGACTTCAGCTTGGGTCACGACCTCACAACTTGTGGGTTCAAACCCTGTGTCAGGCTCTGTGCTGACAGCTCAGAGCCTGGAGCCTGCTTCCGATTCTGTGTCTCCCTCTCTCTCTGACCCTCCCGGCTCATACTCTGTGTGTGTGTCTCTCTCTCAAAAATAAATAAACATCAAAAAGAATTTTTTTAATAAATAAATAAAACCATAAAAAATTAAAGTTAACAAAAGATGGCATGGGGGAGGGGAAGATGCGGTATCTACTGTTTTGTTTTGTTTTTTTACTGTTTACTTATTTATTTTGAGAGAGAGAGAGAGAGAGAAGAGGGAGGGGGGGAAGGAGAGAGAGAGAAATCCCAAGCAGGCTCCAGGCCCAGTGCAGAGCCCAACTCAGGACTCTATCTCATGAACCGTGAGATCATGACCTGCGCTGAAATCAGGAGGTGGACACTTAACCAAGTAAGCCACCCAGGCGCCACTTTTTTTTTCATTTTTAAATGCAGTACTGGACAGAAGACAGCGCTGCCATTTTTACTCCGCACTGGGAGATGTGTGGACATAATCTAGGCTTCAGCTTGGTTTTCTTCATGACCAAAAGAAAAAAATCTTGGGGTGCCTGGGTGGCTCAGTCAGTTAAGCATCTGACTTTGGCTTAGGTCACGATCTCACAGTTCATGAATTTAAAGCCCGTGTCGGGCTCTGAGCTAACAGCACGGGGCCTGCTTCAGATCCTCTGTCTCCCTCTCTCTCTGACCCTCCCCTGCTCATGCTTTCTCCCTCTCTCCCTCTCTCTTTCAAAAATAAACATAAAAAAAATGAAAAAAAAAGAACAAATCTCTTATGAGTCTGTATAGTACCATCGCTTTATGTGATATAACCATAAAATAAACATATAATAATCATTTACAACTTAAATAACATAATGTGAAAATAAAACAAAAGCAAACCCTTCATGACACTTTAAATTAAATGCATTTTCCTCTCAGGGCAGACCAGGGTCTCCCCACTTGGCCCCTCAGTCAGCCCTCCTTTTCATCCACAAGAAGTACTTCTCCTTTGTGAGGGGACAGGAAACGGCTGCATCAAACGTAATTCACCATAATACAATTAACTTCAACTTTACTACATTTGATTTCAGATAGTTTTTAAGAAGATAGTTTCTGCTATGCATACAGTATAAATTAAGAAGGTGAAGATTTTGTGTAGAGCCTTCGTCACTTTTCCATGCAAAATTATGAGCCATCACTTGTGTTTTATTTACTGTCACCGCAGTGAGCCTCCTCATCAGCACCTGCACTGGTCCACCTGTGAGGCAAAGCACCTACCTGCACAGGCAGAGTCTCGGGCACAAGGTTAGAGATGTGCCCAAGGTCAGGCGGCCTACCCTGTAGGTGAGAGTCCAAACCCAGTTTCCCAGGGTGTGGAAAGGCTCAACTTCTCGGGTGCCTGTCCCATTGGGTTTCTACCACACTGCTGATTTTTTTTTCTTTTTATAAAATAAATAATGGCTGGTGGGGAAAGATCACAGAAATTCTGGTATCACCCCTTAGAAGGTTCCTAAAATTCAAAGACAAATAAGGGCTGGACCAATTTTTGGATAATCTGTACTGAAATTATTCAAAGACAAGCCCATAGAGTAATTAAATAATTTTATCCATTTAAAGTCTAATGACAGGGCAGAAAGAACCACGACACTGTGTCAGCTCTAAATCCAGACTGGCCTTTGGCTCGTGGGAAGGAAAGCCTCCGCGGCTCCATGGCGGCCTGGGAACCAAGAAGGGTAGCCGAGGACCCAGCCCCCAGCCCAGGCTTGGCCCACCTCATCGGTAGCCGGTTACCTCTAACAGATCAGAGCAATGGTGTGCACAGCACACAGACAAGCCAGGAGCCACAGCAATGACAGCTCTGGGCCAGCCCCACAGAGGCTCCACCCGCCAGCGGTGGGGCCGACCCTGGACGGCGGAAGCCTGGCCGGCCTCTACTCAGGCAGAACCACAACAAATGAGCTGGGAGTGCAGAGTAGTCTGAAAGGAAAACTTAAGAGGGAAAAAAAGAGAATCCTCTATCTCAGGACTCTTTGGCTCACTTTTCCAGAGAGCTCTGTTCTCACAGGTGACTTAAATGAGTGAAGTCCAATTGTAACGTTGCGTTCTCCACAAAGACGCTGCTACACAGACTCTTAAGGAAAGGAGCATCTTTTCCCATGTTCATTCCAACTCCCCAAATGATGTGAAGAGAAAACTCTAGTCTCAAAAGAAAAAGCATCGAACACAAAAAGTATCCTCATTTATGACAGTCAAGGAAAAGCCCTTGAAGTCACCAGAAATTTAAAATTGCTTCTAAATACTCTAACCTCCAAAGCGGTGTGGGGGTCCACTGGACAAAAGACCAGGCCAGACCAAGCCCGCAGGGAGTAGCACATGTGGACAAACATTTTCTGACAATCGGCTCCATAACTCAGGAGGTCAGCAATACATATATGAAAATAAACGTCGAGCCAACCTGGCACACAGACCTCAGACCCTGCTGTGTGTGCGTGGAGCCAGTGCTCTGGTCTGATTCTGGGCCTGAAAGCTGCTCCCCCTGTCCTGGCAGCACTGGCATTTCTAAGGTCACGACCATCTCACAGATAAGCTCTCTCCCTCCTCAGGGCTCAAACCACCCTGCATCCATGCATCCACCTTATTCAGAACTCCTATTTCAAGCACAGATGTTGAAAAGATTAACTCTTTAACTGCTACACACACACACACACACACACACAATCTTATGTTTAAAATGAGTCAAAGCCATTCCAAAAAAGAATTTGAGAGAAGCTGACCAGCATGGCAACCCACAGTGGGGCCTGGTAAAAGAGGTGCCCACACTACGCGGGGAGGAGGAAGGAAGTCCACGTCCTCCCACGAAACTACCGTCTCCCCAGTGCAGCCTCACAGTACCCCCACCCTCGTGTTTTGGGGTGTATGCTAGCTCTCACATATTATCTACTGGAGCTGTAAAGATACCCAACAATGGCAAAATACTAAGAAAAAGGAAGGAGAAATCCTGTCTAAACACGTATCTTCACAGTAAGTGCATGCTTGCTGGACTCCGGTTCCACGGGTGACCTTGCTTTTACACTTCACAGCTAGGAGGCCGTGGAAAGAAAAGCCTTTCTCCTCCAACAAATAGCACACTGATCACGGCTCACGGGCTTTCCTGACTCAGCCGCTGGAGGCGATCCGCCACATCCAACAAGCAGGGCAGGCAAAGAGGGTCTTCTCTCCCTAAGGATGGAGATGCCATGGCTCTAGCCACCTTCTGAGAGATGCGAATTCTGACCTGCCGTTTGTTCCTCTCTGCTTTAGGACTCTGCCCAAGATCTGGACCAGGGACCGCGTCTTCTCCTCGAGAACTGCATCAGCGCCAGCACAGCACTGTCAACACCAAACGGGTTCTCAAAGACGGGCTGCGTCTTCTGTCCAGGAAACTTGTGAGATGTAGAGCGCTATCTCCCCACCCCCTAATTTTCAACTATTTTCCACATACCAATTTCACTAGCTAATTATCAAAAGGGGTGGGGAGAAAAAGAATGAATCCTTTCAATATCTGATAGATTTCCTTTTCCCTCTTTTGTCTTTTTGTTTTTTCCCTTTGGCAGCAAAAGGAGTTAGTTCCTAATTTTGGAAAATACAATTACTATCCAAAGTGGCCCCAGAAATTACATTTAAGGGACTGTGATATATCAGAACAGGCTCCCTTTCCATCTGCTACTTAACCCTTAATTGGCCTCTCTGCAAAGGAGAAAACCAAAGGGGCTACATGCCTGCTGTTCCCTGGATCTAGGTTTTCCTTGGCTACTGTAGCTTTCCAAAGATGGTCAGACCATGGGGCCCACGACTCTACACACCCTTCTAACAAGGTGATGCTGACGTTCCTCCAAGAGAAGTGGGGTGTGCTCCTTCACCTTTAATAAGATGGGCTTTTGTGACAGCCTGGACCTGAGACCATGGCTAAAGTGAGCTCCATGGTGCGTGAGGCCAGGTCACAGACATTGGCATGGCTCTGCCCAGGCACATGCCCTGAGGACCCCAGACCTGTGGCCACCTGTGGGCATTCCAGCCAGCAGCCCACATAAAAAGCACAGACCACCAGAAGTACATGTGAACAGCCTTGAGATGACATGTCATCCCAGTGCTTGAGGCTTCCAGCTGAGGCCCCAGGCTCATGGACCAGAAAAAAGCCATCCCCCCAACCACCCTGTCTGAACTGCTGGCCCCATGAAGGAAAACAAGTGATCACTGTTGTCTTGAAGCATTATGTTTCAGGGCAGAGTGCTAAGCATTAACAGACAACTCAAACTGTGCCCTTCTCCTTTGTGTCCCTTCCAGGCCACAGCAAACATAGTCTGGGGCCTGGGACCAAGAACAGAGGTCGGACCCCTGTAGAACTTGATTTCCAAAGAAGACGCAGCAAACTGAGAAACAGAGCAGATGCTGTGGACGCCTGTGGGGAAAGCACGGGCCTCTCCCACTCTGCATCCTGACTCCACAGCCGCCTGGGCTTCCATGAGTTAAAGCATGCTCTCTGAACCCTTTCTGGTCTGTGGAAGAAAGCAAAAACAAAAGCCAGCTACAACCAGAACAATCTCCCAAGATATAACTAGCCAAATGCTGGGCTATAGCAGGTGTCTGTTCCAAAGGCATAAACCAGAGAATGGGGATCACACAATGTTTACTTTCAGTCTGACATTCCACACGGTGAAGAGGTCTACGCGTATTTCTTACCACCACAAATATGCTGATTTTTTCATTTATACATCAGCCTCTTATGAATTTGAACGGTGTGATCACCACGATTTTGTTTACTGACAAAAATCAAGTTTCCAGACCTGCAAAGGTGATGCCTGCGTCCCATGGGAACCTTCGGCCTGGTTCCCACACTGATGGGTCCCACCCTCCACAGCAATGGCAGGGGTTCTCTACCTGGCTAAGCAGCTCACCGGTGGTGGGTCTGGGTGTGCCTGGTGCCATTAGATGCTCATGGGACACATAACTCAACATGACATCGTGGAGACTCACAATCTACTAAACATCTACTCCATCTCTCCTCATTTAACACAGAGTAAATTAAAGTGAGAATGCACAGACTCCATTAGAAATGAGGACGCCTCACTGGCAGAAAGGCACAGAGGGGAGACAACGGGGCCACGAGGACACAGCCCTCAGCTGTGTGCCCCACGCAGGCCTGTCCACCAGCTACACCCACTTATACCTCAGTGACGCAACAGTGAGAGTCAGCTTACCAGACTAGAGTGATTCAGTTCCACTCCAAAGATCTAGCTCTTACTTCCTCGGTTTCAACCAAATTTTTCATAATATAAAACCTTCAGGAAGGGGAATCACTCAACATGATGTCATCTGTTATGCCTTAGATTATCAATATAAAAAACAAAATGGGTAACGTGACTCATAAATACATTTGTTCTAACAAATTTAGTAACAGAAATCCACAACATGGGACATTCCGCAAGACCACTGACATAGCTTCCTCATCGCAAAAGTTAAAAGATACTGGCAGGGTGAACACTTCCAGATATCAAACATAACAACCAAATGGAAAGCGTGGATTCTATTAGGATACTAATTTGAACCAACCAACCATAAAAAGACATTGTGACATAATCGGAGGGTGGTTTTAAAATAGTCAGATGAGGGGTGCCTGGGTGGCTCAGTCAGTTAAGCCTCTGACTTCAGCTCAGGTCATGATCTCCTGGTTCATGAGTTCGAGCACTGCACTGTATCTCCCTCTCTCTGACCCTCCCCTGCTCATGCTGTCTCTCTCTCTCTCTCTCAGAAATAAATACAACATTTTTTTAAATACTTTTATTTATTTCTAGGAGAGAGAGAGAGAGAGAGAGAGAGAGAGAGAGCGCGCGCAGGGGAGGGCCAGAGAGAGAGGGAGACACAGAATCTGAAACAGGCTCCAGGCTCTGAGCTGGCAGTCAGCACAGAGCCCGACGCGGGGCTCGAATCCACGAACCGCGAGATCATGACCTGAGCGAAAGTCGGACGCTTAACCGACTAAGCCACCCAGACGCCCTTAAATACAACATTTTTAAAAATTAAAAAAAAAAAGTTGATATCAAGCAATTACTTCAAATTTTGTTACATGTGAAAACAACATTGTAGTTATGTAAGGATGTCTTCTGCATTTTTAAAAGATACATCCTCTGAGTTGAGAAGTGGAAGTTTCATGGCCCCTATGCTGTGCTTTAAGATATCTCAGCAACAGAGGCGCCTGGGTGGCTCAGTAGGTTAGGTGGCCGACCACCTCAGGTCATGATCTCCCAGTCCATGAATTCAAGCCCCGAGCTGGGCTCTGTGCTGACAGCTCAGAGCCTGGCGCCTGCTTTGGAGTCTATGTCCTCGCCTCTCTCTGCCTCTCCCCCATTCGTGCTCTGTCTGGCTCTGTCTCTCAAAAATAAATAAATGTTAAAAAAAAAATTTTTTTTTTAAAGATACCTCAGCAACAAAACAAAAAAAAAAAAACAAAAAAGGAAAAGGTAGAGAAGAAACGAACAAGATAGGAAACACATGGCAAAATCTTGACCATAATCACGAATTCTAAGTCGTCTTCTTTGCACACGATGAAAATTTAAATCCTTCATAAAATCCTAAAGAAAAACTAGTTCTAAACAACAGATGACATCTGCGCCCCTGTGGGACTCGACATACAGTCCACAGCAGGTCTGACACTGTCACATGATGCAAGCTCAGCTCTCCACTGACCAGGCGTGATACCTCGTTGCCTCACTTTCCTCTTGACCAAAATGCGTACAACTACCCAAAACCCAGCACAGAGGGCTTAGGAGGCTACAGAATGTTCAAAACGGTGGGCGACACACAATAAATCCTGGTCACTTTTACTGCTCAATGTAAAGTCATAAAGATATTTCTAGCATCTGCCATGTGCCACACACCAACTTGTCACTCACTCCCTAAATTCAACTACTCAAACGCAAGCATGTCTCAATCTGGCCCCAGCCCCAGCGGATCCCATGCAACCTGTCTGCCCCAGTGACCAGTCACCACATTCACTGCTCTCTTCTCTCCAGCCATGCCCTACAAGGGCAGCAGCTATATTCCATCACTGCCACGCTCAAAAGGATACAGGACCTTTTATCCCAAAAGGGTGGGTCTGGCCCCACTACTCGGACCATCTCAGGGAGGGCTGTCACACACCCCCAGCTCTCCGACTTCTCACTTGTTTTAAGGGGCCCCACGAGTCTGTTAATACCATGCCCTCTTGTGAAAGGGGCCCTGGCCCTGCCCACTCCCTTATCACCAGCTTCGAGGCCAGCCCCTCCCCCAGTGCTCACAGGCCTCACTTAACTGGAGCCCAAAGCATTATTCACTGCTAATACACACAGCAGGGGCACACATCAGATCAATGTACAAGCTCATCTGACTCTTCCTCAGACGCAAAACACACATACAAAAACATGTTATCTGGGGTGCCTGGGTGGCTCAGTGCGGTTCGTGGGTTTGGGCTCCACATCAGGCTCGCTGTTGTCAGTGCAGAGCCTGGAGCCTGCTTTGGATCCTCTGTCACCCTTTCCCTCTGCCCCTCCCCCACTCACGTTCTGTTACTCAAAAATAAATAAAACGTTAAAAAATTTTTGTTAATGTTTTCTCAGTTTTTACTGTCGTAAGAACTCCCTTCTAAAGTAAAAAATATTGATTAGAAAAAACCACCTGACTCTTGATTTCGGCTCCGGTCATGATCCCAGCAGAGTGGGATGGAGCCCTATGTCCATCGCGGTCAGTGTGGAGCCTGATTAAGACTCTCTCTCCCTCTGCCCCTCTACCCTGCTAGTACACATGCTCTCTAAAATAAAAAATTAGAAATAAATAAGTAAAGGAAATACTCAAAAATATATATAAATATACTACATGAATTCCAATAAAGGAGTCCTTCCCTGACAATATTTTGGTACCTTGCCCAGTATTGGGTCTATTGTTTCCCACAATTCCCATTTATGCCTTTTCCAAATTCTTCCACAGTCCAGTCAACCTTCTCATCAGTTCTGCCTACTTCGCACTTCCAACAGAATCAGCAATTTCCCATGGATTTTTAGTAAACTGCGCTTCATTTCTATTTCAGAAAACAAGAACCATTTTATTAAATTTTTTCTAATGTTTATTTATTTTTGAGACAGAGAGAGACAGAGCTTGAGCGGAGTAGGGGCAGAGAGAGAGAGGGAGACACAGAATCTGAACCAGGCTCCAGGCTCTAAGCTGTCAGCACAGAGCCCGACACAGGGCTTGAACTCACAGACCACAAGATCATGATCTGAGCCGAAGTCGGCCGCCTAACCTACTGAGCCACCCAGGCGCCCCAACACGGACCATTTTAAAAGCTGTATTGAAGGAGTAAGGGAACAAAATGACCAGAGCCCAAGGAGGCACAGAGCCATGATCCCTGACTGGAAAGAACGAGGCTGGGAGACGGCACCCACTTCCCACAAACTGGGACGGCCACGGTCAAAAAGATGAGCCAAAACAAAAACAAGTGCTGGCAAGGATGTAGAGAAGCTAAGACCCTTGCGCACTGCTGGCAGGAATGCAAAAACGATGTGGCTACTATGGAAAAGTTTGGTGGTTCCTCAGAAAGTTAAAGAATTACCACAAGACTCAGCAATTTACTCCTGGGTATACACTCCAAACACTGAAAAGAGACACTCAAACAGATATTTGTACACAAACGTTCAGAGCAGCACTATTTACAAGAGTCAAAAGATGGAAAAAACTCATATGTTCATCAACAGATGAGTAAACAAAATGTGGTCTAAACGATGGAAGATTACTCAGCCAGAAAAAGAAATGAGGTTCTGGCTCAGGCCATCGCATAGATGAACCTTGAGAACATTATGCAGAGTGAGATGCACCAGACACAAAATGACAAATTAGTCTACTTACATGAAACACATCCTTTAGGCAAATTCATGGAGACAAAAAAAGGAAAGGAGAGTTATGGCTTAATGGGTATGGAGTTTCTGCTTGGGGTGGCAGGAATGTTTTACAAACTGATAGTGATGACGGTCACACAATACCATAAATGTACTTATGCCACCAAAAACTAGGCTTAAAAATGCCCGAGGGGCACCTGGGTGGCTCAGTCGATTAAGCTTCTGCTCTTGATTTCAGCACAGGTCCTGATCTCAAGGTTAGTGACTCTGAGCCCCGAACTGGGCTCTGCACTAATGGTGCAGAGCCTGCTTAGGATTCTCTCTCTCCCCCTTTTCTCTGCCCCTCCACTGCTCATGTATGCTCTCTCTCTCTCTCAAAAATAACTAAACTCTAAAAAATGGCTGAAATGGTAAGACTTCTGTTTAAGTTTATTCTGCCACAATAAAAAACAAAGAGGGGCGCCTGGATGGCTCAGTTGGTTAAGCGTCTGACTTTGGCTCAGGTCTTGATCTCACGGTTCGTGGGTTCGAGCCCCGCACTGGGCTCTGTGCTGACAGCTCAGAGCCTGGAGCCTGCTTTGAATTCTGTGTCTCCCTCTCTCTCTGCCCCTCCCTGTTCATGATCTGTCTCTCTCTGTCTCTCAAAAATATATGTTAAAAAAAAAAATTAAAAGAAACAAACAAAAAACAAAGAGGGGAAGAGAGATTGAGGGGTGTGCCAAGATAACCTTACCGATACATTCATGGGTTCTTTAATGAAGCCAATGCAATTCTTAGAAAGGACTCCTTTACAAGGAAAGATGTAATGTACGTACAATACAAATCAGAATATAACATATAATACTTGTGTATCTAAAAATGGGATTTAGCACACCAGTGTTGAAAGCATGACCTCACAAACTACACTGTTGAAAAGAGAGATATTAACCCAATGTCGACGGCTGGATTCTGGCTGCAGGAGCAGTGGTGCATCTGGCAGGCAACCTAATCTCAAACGGCTCATGGGAAAAAAAAAATCTCTTTTATCATACTTGCAACTTTCGTACATTAAGTTTGAAAGTATTTCAAAAGCGGAAGAAAAGCAGTTCTATAGACAGAAAAAACACACCTAAAGACTGACTACACGGTTTTGGTGGGCTCGAATATATCTTCACAAAACTCTGTAAGAGAGAAATCTGAAGGGATGTGTATCAACTCATCATAGAAGCTGTGGGGACAGAGTAAGAAAGGGACACACAGGGACAGAGAGGGCAGATCCTGCCCGAACAGAATTTTATTTTCAAAAGGAAAATTCATATATTATTGCATGACTTTACATTTTTAATGAGCAAATGAATTGGGAACATTAGGTGAAAACTACCTATAAAGCATCTACTGTAACGTCTGCATATAACCTTCCAAGCATTTTTCTGTGCAAATACACTCATGAAGGTACAACTAATACAGACCACACAAACGGGTAGTAAATGCTTCCCTTAACTACTGTGAGCAAATGAATGGACGCTGTCGCAGCACAGGCTGCAGCAGCGGGCCCCCAGCATGCACAGAGCTCGCCCCGCACACACGACCCAGCCAAGAGACACGCAGGGCATCCAGGCCATCTCAGCATCGTAAACAACCTTGAAGTGAACATCTTCACTCAACATATTCCTTTGCATGTAGTTCCCCGTAAATTCCCGCAGGAATGCCGTAAGTAAGGGACAGAGCTAGAAATGAAAGCCATACTTTCCCTTACACAAATGATGTGCCAAATGTCTCAGCGGGGCTCTTAAACAGAGGGGTGGGTTTTTTTTCCTTCTTAAGACTGAAACACTAAAAACATTTTGGAAAACAACTCCCTATCCTTCTCATGTCTATCTGTGGTAAATCCAGGATTCAATCTCAACTGTAAGAGAAAGAAACCTCTCCTGTGATCCAGGCCTACTTTACCAAAAAACCAATAGTGTGAGGCCCGGCTGCATGGCCCTGCCTGTCCCCAACACACAACAGGTCTTAGCAGGTGGGGTCTACACACCAAAGGAGCTGCCGACAGAGCCAAGTCAGAGAAGACATGAAGCACTGAAGTGATCAGGAGCCCTTCCGGCCAGCCAACCTCAAGGTTCACATCACTCAATGTTACTGCTGTTAGACCACTAAGGAGCTACTGAGTTGATTCCTAATACCCTAAGTGACAAATACACAAAGGCACATGAACCTCCGCTGTTTTCCAAGCCAGCTAACTCTCCTACCAGCACAACAGTCAGATCGGGTTGGTCAGAACCTTATAGGGAAAACCAGAATGAGTGCTTCCAACACAGTGGTTCCACTTGCTTAGAGGCTGAGTCTGGAGGGGTGACACAGAGGCTTCCCAGGGACACTGGGGCTACAACCTGGAAATTGGGAAATATCGGGGTAACGGACAATCCTGAATTTATAGAGGAACAGTCAACATTTTTACTGCCAATGATAATGGAAGAATATAAGTAAAAGTACTTTGTGCTGTTTTATATCCATAATATACTGTCAGAAGACAATTTTTGGACAAAGAATTTGTAAGATGTGCAATACAGATACTACAAAATTCTAGCAAAATCCTGGAACTTGAGGCTGACTACAGTTCTCGGGATTTCAGCTTGACCCTTACATACTGAAGTGCTGGTTACACATATGACAAAAAAAAAAAAATGAAACTATAGTGTGTTTGTGCTGAATTCTGTGTATCCCTCAAACTGAGGGCTCTCTGTAAAATCACCATGCTAGCTTCTAATTATCAGCTACCATGGCTGCTAAGGTAACCTGATGAACAATAATCTTTTTTTTTTTACATTTTTTTATTTTTCATTTATTTTTGAAAAAGACAGAGCATGAGTGGGGGAGGGTCAGAGAGGGAGACACAGAATCTGAAGCAGGCTCCAGGCTCTGAGCTGTCAGCATAGAGCCCGAAACGGGGCTCGAACCCAACAAACTGCTAGGTCATGACCTGAGCAGAAGTTGGACACAACCAAATGAGCTACGCAGGTGCCTCAACAATAATCTTATAATGGCAGAATGGTACTAATTAAAAACAGTGGCATTTCATGCTGAATGTAAACCGTATAATGGACTATTTCTTCTGATACATCTATGTAAAAGGTGATCGATCAGTTTGAGGTTTCTAACAGCATAAGCAACAACCACCTCCACAAGTTAAGTAGGATAATTATATTCATTAGCCATGACATGACTCTGTGAAAGAAAATCTCTCACTGCCTATGAAAATCTTAGTTTTTCTTAAATATGCGTAAAAGAAACTAGAAACAGTCACATGTACAAATAAGGACATAATACAGGGTGAGGGCATTTCAAATCAGTAGAAGAGGAGGTGATTAATAAAATGGTCACTGAGCCCACGGGCTAGCCATGGGGAAAGGCCGTCACAACCATAAATCGATGGGTCCCGGGCGTACAGACAGTGCAGCACAACCATACAAGCACTAGGAGAAACCCCTGGTGGCCCTGAGGTGAGAAGCCCCTGATCCCAACCCTAACTGACTCCAAGACCAGGAATCACAGAAGAAAAGCTTTACAGATTTAACTACCAAAATATTTTAAACACTTATGTGACAAAATAAAGAAATAAACTCTAAAAGACTGGAAAAAAAAAAAAAAAGGGCTCCTGGGTGCATCAGTCAGTTAAGCATCCAACTGTTTATTTCAGGTCAAGAGCTCACAGTTCATGGGATCAAGCCCCATTTAGGGTTCTGTGCTGACAGTGCACAGCCTGCTTGGTCTTCTCTCTCTCCCTCTCTCTCTCTCTCTCTCTCTCTCTCTCTCTGCCCCTCCCCCACTCACGTGTGTGTGTGTGTGTGTGTGTGTGTGTGTGTGTGTATTTCTCTCAAAATAAATAAAACCTAAATAAATACCCAAAAAAAAAAATAAAGGCTTAGTACCTTTAATAGTACTCTTAACCCAAGAAGGAACAGAAAAATAGTAACTCCAAATCAGTTTTGTAAAGACAGAGACAACCAACAAAATAATGGGCAAAAGAGAGAAACAGGCATTCCTAAGTGGCCAATAGACAGGGAGATGCTTGGCCCTGAATGTGAAAGAGGACTGGAGGGTAGGAGGAGCTCCCTAGATCCCCCATAGCAGCAGGATCACACAGCAAACAAGTAAGCCGCAGATTTCCTAAAAACACAGACCAGTCTTCTCACAGACGCAATAACCCTTAGCAAAACAGGATATGAACCCAGCAACATGTAAAAATGATTACACATCCATGACCAAGTGAGATCTACCCCAAGAATGCAAGGTTGGTTTAACATCTGATAATCAATGCAATAATTATTAACAGAATTTAGGGAAAAAACCACAATGATTAAAAAAAATGATCATCTCAACAGATGCAAAAAAAACCCACATCTGACAAAATTCTGTCATGATCTGCAACAATGCATCAGGGGCTCTAGCCAACCCAGGGCAGGGGTGGCAGGAGGAAGGAGGTGTCTAACACAAGAAAGAAACGGTAATAAAAGTTACCCATAAGCCTACCACCAACAGTAAACACCTTAGTTTAGCACTTATAGGTTTTTTACATTAACAGATTAATAATATACTTGTTTTAATCTATTTTTTCACTGAACCTGATGATAAACGTCTCTATAACATCATATGCAAGACATGCAACAGTGGATCACCCGGCTACAGCCAACTGCTTGGCTACTACAAGCACCGCGGAGACTAGTCGTGCACACCCCCAGCGAAGCTCCCCTCTTCGTGCACTCACCATGTTGTGTGCCTCCTGCACTTCCCACCCAACTCCACTGCCACCTTCTTATTGTAAACCACATCATCCCGAATGTCATCAGTAAACAAAAATGGTCTACTCATTTTTCTGCCTCCAGTCTCTGTCCTTTCCTACCTAATACTTATTCTGCAGTTAGAATTATCTTTCTAGAACTGTGACCTCACCACAATCTGAAAACACCCAATGCTTCCCACTGCCATGCGCCCTGGCTCACACCTCCCAATGCAGCACAGAGGGCACTTCGGCACTGTAGGCCTGGGCTCCACTGGCCAAATCAAGTCTAAGCCTATTTTCATACTTCCCACAAGCTAAAAACTACATTTTTTTTTTTTTTTTATAAAAATAAAAAAGAGGGGCACCTGGGTGGCTCAGTTGGCTAAGCATCCAACTTCGGCTCAGGTGATGATCTCACAGTTCATTAGTTCGAGCCCCAAGATGGGCTCTGTGCTGTCAGCTCAGAGCCTGGAGCTGCTTCGGATTCTGTGTCTCCCCCTCTCTCTCTGCCCCTCCCCCGCTCACATTGTCACTCCTCCTCTCAAACATAAACATTAAAAATAATAAGAAGAAAGAAAGAAAAAAAAGATCGAATGTATGAATGAATATACATTTAAAGCCATGTGTGACCTGCACACCTGGCCCTTTCCAGGAAGTCTGCTAACTCCTGACCTAGCCCAAACATTTTTAGGCACCAAAACAGCCTGTCAAACACACTTAAGTGCCACCTGCATCAAGCTACTGAGGGTGGCTTGAACAGAGCCCCTGAGTCTCTGGCCACTGCCTTTGTCCATCCCCCAGCTTTCGTCCTCCAAGATCAAACGCTGCCACTCAGACCTGCAAAGTCCCCAGGGTCTTCTGGCTGATCACATGCTGCACTGAGATTGCACACGCACCTCTGTCTCACCAGAAAGGGACCTTCAGCAGCACGGGCTCTGATTTACTCATCTTTGCAACCCAGCATCTAGCAGAACACCTGGCACGTAACACATATTCCAGGGCTTCCTGAAGAACACTTTTTAAAATGATGATTACAGGGGCACCTGGGTGGCTAGATTGGTTGAGCGTCCGACTTTGGCTCAGGTCATGATCTCATCGCTTATGAGTTCGAGCCCTGCGTCAGGATCTGTGCTGACAGCTCAGAGCCTGGAGCCTGCTCCAGATTCTGTGTCTCCCTTTCTCTTTCTGCCTCTCCCCCGTTCATGCTTTGTCCTTCTCAGTCTCTCAGAAATAAACGTTAAAAAAAATTTTTTTTTTCACATATACAATGCAGTCCTCTGACAGCAAGAAGCCTGCACAAAGTAACGTACAGTGAGCCCCCAAGCGCATCCGCACTTGCTCTCCAAGACTGGACACAAGAACAAAGGGCACAAAAAGAAGGTGCAGAGCTGAGAGCTGAGTGTTCCAGGCCACGTGCTGGGGAGGAGTGAGCTGGGTGGGCCACAGTGTGGAGTGCCGGACAGGCAAGGGGGGTGCTGGAGAATCCACAGTGGGCTTTACTGTCCGTCATCTTAACATCCCTTGATACGGGGCACCTGGGGGCTCGTGCGGCTGAGAGACCAACTCTTGATTTTGGTCCAGGTCATGACTCCAGGGTTGTGGGATCAAGCCCCACACTGGGCCCCGCACTGAGCATGGAAGCTGCTGGGGATTCTCTCTCTCCCTCTGCCCCTTCCCCAAGGATCCTCTCTCTCTAAAATAAAAAAATAAAAATAAAAAGTTTTAACATTGATATATTCCTTGATATACATCAGTAAATCCTGTGTAACTTCTTTTGGCCCCTAGAATTTGCTTCTTAAAACATGGCGATACGGAGACAGTCCCAACGAAGCCCTGGCGTGTATTCAGGTTAAAGGGGTCCAGCTTTCACCGAGCGTCTATCTACCAAACAGCAGGTGCTGTCATCCCTCTGTGCTCCTTGTGCTCCAGGACTGAGGCCCATATCTGTGTTTTAGAAATTCTCCCTGCTAGGCCCCAGCATCTCTCTATCACCCATTTCCTCTCATTGTATAACAGAGAGAGGGGACAGAGCAGCTGTCACCGCCCGTTGAGTCAGACTGTGTGCCCTATTCCAGGGCAAAACACTGGTCTGCCCTAGATCACTGCCTTCAACCACAGGCTCCTGAGAACAATGGAGTCACCAGAAAGGACCCACAAATTTGCAGGCTTCCCAGGACTGGCTGTGGACCAAGCAAATATACAAGCTATTTTTTTATGAAGGTAGCATTACTAGATTGACCGTAATTTTGTCACTTTCTGTTCTCTCGATTAGTACATACTTCACAATTACTACCATGACAACAGCCCTGAAATTTTCTGATGTGAGAAAAAGGTTTTAATATGCTGGAAAAAACCTGGCAATTTCTGATGCAGGCTCCCCGAAGGCAGGACCTGCACTTTCTCCAGGCTCTGAAACTCATCAGCCCTCGGCCCTGAAGAGAACAGCTGCCCAGTTAATTTTCAGTTGTTGGGTGTCTCACTCCTCGGCACGGTGAGGCCCTGTGGCACAGTCGGAGGGCCGGCCGGCAGCAACTGACCACGGCCTCTGGGCACATCCTCAGAGCCAGAGCTCAACACCGCCTCCCGCGCTCCCACAAGTACAGCGCACCTAACACGGGGCACCTCCCCTCTTGGGGCACCCTATTCTTCTGAAAAATGCAGGAGATAAAAATAAGACTGTAGCGTTTATACACGAAGGAAAAGGAGAAGCCTATTCCTCTTTTCGGGTCAGAAAAGGAATTCAAGCAACAGCCGTAGCTGAAATATCAGTAACATTAAAGTAGAAGACAGAGGTGGGAGGCAGCCACCAACGTCTATTCCAGTATGAGCACGTACACAGCAGATGCTCAGGGACACCATTCTACAAAGCGGGACTGTACTAGCCTGAGAGGAAGAGGTGGCCTTTGCGCGCATCATCCCTGTAAAAATGTTCAGAAAATGCCCAAGAGTTATCATTCTAGCTTATCAGAACAAAGGCACCATCTGGTGGTTAAAAGAGTAAGTACAGGCTATGGGAAGAAACCCATAGAAAAATATTAATAAATTTCCCTTCTAACCAGAAAGATTCTTGGAAAAAGACCACCTTCCTAATCATATTGGTGATTTAAAAAAAAAAAAAAAATTTCTACAATACTGCTCTGTAACAGGAGTGAACTAACATGCGAAAACAAACACATTTATAGCTGAATTCCATTCAAAACCCCTATTTTGACAAAAAGACCATGCATGATAAAGAAAGTGAACCAAGAGTTGAATATCTTGAAGTACATGACATAAAAAGGTGGAACTTATCCCCCATCAGAATGTACACTCTATGGGAAACGGGAATTTTGTCGGGTTTTTTCCCACTGCTGAACCACCAAGCCCCTAGTGTACAATAAAACAGTAGTTCTCAAACATTCCAGTCCCAGGACCAGGTTATACTCTAGAGATTACTAAGCATCCCAAAGAGATTTTGTTCCTATGGGTCATGGCTGTTGATATTTACAAACCAAAATAGAGAAAATCTTAAAATCGCTGTCCCTTCCTTTAAAAATAATAACATATTTCATGTTAACATCAAATTATTTTTATAAAGAGTAACTACTTTTCAAAAGAAAGAGAGAGGCACCTGGGAGGCTCAGTCAGTTAAGTATATGACTCTTTTTTTTTTTTTTTTTAATTTTTTAACGTTTTATTTATTTCTAGGAGAGAGACAGAGACAGCGTGAGCAGGGGAGGGTCAGAGAGAGAGGGAGTCACAGACTGAAACAGGCTCCAGGCTCTGAGCTGGCAGTCAGCACAGAGCCCGACGCGGGGCTTGAACCCACGAACCACGAGATCATGACCTAAGCGAAAGTCGGACGCTTAACCAACTAAGCCACCCAGGCGCCCCAAGTATATGACTCTTGATCTCAGCTCACGTCTTGATCTCACGGTGGTAAGTTCGAGCCCTGCATCGGGCCCCACTCAGGGCCCCGTGATAGGCAAGAAGGCTACTTAAGAAAAAGAAGAAGAAAGAGCGAGCATGTGTTCATGTCATTTTTTTTTACAAGTCTGCAAATATCTCTTCTGGCTTAAGGCTTGGATGCTCCCATGCCCTGCATCATGTAGCCAGCCGATGGAAGTGTGCATTACAGCCCCCTGACAGACAAGGGTGACAAAAGCCAATGATGTCCTTTCTGGTATTAGTACAGTCTGACCTTATAGGTCTGGAAGGGTCTTGGGGACCTGCTACTATGTCTGGTATGCAGCAGGCATTAGTGGAGCTTTGCTGATGGGAGGGACAAGGGACAGAGCATGATGGGAGGAGACTGAGAAGCTGGTAAAGGGAAGGACAAGGCGGTAGGGAAAGGACGAAGTGCAGCCAAGTGTGGGAGGGGTGCAGCCTGGCCAAAGTGCTGCAGGGCTGGTACGCCTATTTTATACTGATTGCAAGTATATGATGCAGCTTTTTTATTAGCTCTGTTTCCACAGAGTATTATCTCTACTTGGGATCATCCTCCCTTTGGGAATTTTTAAAAAATTCAAATGGGCACCTGGGTGGCTCAGTCAGTTAATCATCCGACTTCGGCTCAGGTCACGATCTTGCGGTTCGTGGGTTCAAGCCCCGCATTGGGTTCTGTGCTGGCAGCTCAGAGCCTGGAGCCGGTTTCGGATTCCATGTCTCCCTCTTTCTCTGCCCCTCCCCTGCTCATGCTCTGTCTCTCTCTGTCTCAAAAATAAACTATAAAAAAAAAAATTTTTAATAAAAATAAAAATAAAATTTAAAAAAAATAAAAAACTAATTAGCATTAATCACATGAATTAAAATGCAGATAAATGAGGATTGCTATTAATTTTTTTTACCACAAAACTAATATATGCTCATTTTAAAAAATTTAAATAAAATAAAAATCACCATCAGTCCAACAACTCAGAATAACTAAGCTAACAACAGATGTATTTCCATTTCTTTCCCAAACTTAGTATGAAGTTTCTTAAATTGATGTTCATCTTGGGGCACCTGGGTGGCTCAGTCAGTTAAGTGTCTGACTTCAGCTCAGGTCATGATCTCATGGTTTGTGAGTTCAAGCCCCACATCGGGCTTTCTGCTGTCCCATAGAGCCCACTTCAGATGCTCTGTCCCCCTCTCTCTCTGCCTTCCCCCACTCATGCTCTGTCTCAAAAATAAACATTTTAAAAAACTGATGATCATCTGTATACAAGTATTAACAAAATAACTATAGACAGGAAACCCTCAGTAATCCATTATCTAAACTCTCCAAAAAATTAAAAATAAATGAGCTCTCCAAGTACGCATGCACAGAAGATCACATACTATATGATTCCATTTAATGAAAAGTCCAGAATACACAAATCTACAGAGACAGAACACAGATGCCTAATTGCAAAGGGTCAGGGGTAGGAGAAAATGGGAGTGACTATTGATGGTATAAGGTTTCTTTTGGGAATCATGAAAATGTTCTGGATTTTTTGTGCTCTATTCATGGACACACCCAAGTTTCCAGACTAGTCATTCTGGTATATAATAGGTAATGAGTATGTGATGGATGGATGGATGGGGGAGTTGGTGGCTGCTGGAATGGACGAGGGGTGGTGGAGGGAGGAGTGGAGAGGAGAGGGGGTGGGAGAGTGGATGGGGGGGGGGAGGGCAGGCAGGTGGGGGAA
>NW_027531297.1:354283-385964 GCF_008692635.1 Crocuta crocuta
TGGTGGTCCTCCTCCTGTCCATAGCTCCAAGGGCCCCGCTTCCGGCCCCAGGCAGAAAAGAACATGCTCTTCAAAGTCTAAGAAGTAGCTATGAGCTCTCCTTCACAACACTCGCTCACTTTTCTTTTATAAAGAAAGTCTGTGAAATGGAAATGTGTTAGAGGAAATGGACCTCTAGGAAGTCCCTCAAACCACCTGGCACAATCCTCCAGAGGTTTTCCCTGAAGCTAAGCTAGTCTGGACAGGCTCTTCGCCGGTTCTACGAAGCCCACCGAGCAGCACGCATCCTACACAGCATGAACTCCTACACGGTTTCAAAAGCCACAAAACCCAGACCACTGTGATGAACAGTACAGAAGCGTACCCTTCCTCCACTAGTTCTCTAAAAAGATGACAAAATGCTTGACCGAAGATATTTCTAATTTTAAAAATCCACCAAAACTTTTTACTACACTTGAATTTTTCTACTTTGGTTATGCTGATTTCTCTTAATACCATGGTCCTCAAATGATTCGTGCTGCTTCAAGGAGATAAAAATCTTCTAACATTTAAAAATACCCCCCCATCTATAAAATTCTCTTAAAATGGAAAGAAAATGTCTACCTAAGAGAGGCCTCCCCCACCAACCACCTGCCTTCCCCACCTGCGCAGGCTCTGCCCCCACCTTGCACCTGCAGTCTTCACCTGCCAATGGTCTCCAGTCACCCCTGGCAAAGAGGGACCCTTCATCTGGCGGGGGGAGGGGGGGAAGGAGAGAGAAAGGAGGCCAGAACCTGCGCTTGTACACGGTACAACCTCAACATGGCCTGGGAAAACAGTTCCTCTAAAAGCACACTTTCCACTTAGAAAATAAAACAAATACTCCATTATGGGCCGAGCTGCTAACATGAAGCACCACTGAAATTGCCACCACAGGTGTTCCGCACACGCCCGCGTACCTGGTCAAATGGTCCCTCTCAGAACCACCACCCGCAGCAGCGCCATTTCCCAGCGGGCCGGCGGGCCAGGGTCTGGGTTCACATGGCCCCGCGTTCAAGGGCGGTCACAAAGGAGCCGTCCCTATTGTTCCCTCTTCCTCATTCCGCAGGCTGAGCTGGAGTTTCCTCAGATCTAGGAGAGTAGCCTACCCTCCCCCACCCTTTTGTTCCAAGAATACAGTTCTAGAACAGGCAGCCTATGAACCAATCTGCTCCAATCCTGCGATTTCCAATACGTAAAACCACAGCCCCTCACTAGGTCACTCCCCCTAAGATGTGTCTAGCACGTGCTTTTCTACAGAACAGCTGAGAAACCCTAGTGGAAGCTCTGCTGCCTTGGGTCTCTGCACCTCTCCATGACCTCATTTCTGTTGTTCCAAGGAAAATGGAGTCCCCCACTCACCAAGGCAGACAGGGCCATCCTGCAACCTGAACACGTGCCCAAGCAGGTATCCCATTAGGCAAGGCACCGCCTTCCAAGGGGCACTCTTGGGGTGTAGTCAGCGCCTGTCTCAAGCCCAGAGCTGACAGACTTTTCTCTCCTTAGCCTGCATGGAAAATGAGCCAACTGCAAAATAACACGGCCAGATCCTCCATACACAGCCTGGCCGGCCCCAGGCCCTCGCACTCCCTCACCCACGCCCTCCTTGCTCTCCACCACCACTGAGGCCGCCATGGGGCAGGGAAGGAAAAACAAGGCAACACCATTAGTCAGCAAAAGCTTCTAGTACTTTCTTTACAAACAATGAAGCAAGAGAAAAAATACTGGTTTATCATCCGCATAACTAGTTAGGAGCTTCTTCCTGCAATACAGAACAGACCTCACACAGTTTGCAATACTCAGAGCTTTGGAGGAGTTGCCCACCCCACTCCCAAGAAAGCACGCACATCCGGTGACAGGACATCACAACATGCTTATTCTGAAGGGGGGTGAAGGTGAGGCAGGGGGGAGGGGGAGACAAGGAGGTGACCCCACCAGCCCCCTACCTCCTAGGCCCTTCCCCCAGCCTAGGTGCACCTTCCTGAAGAAAGGGGTTAAACAAGGGAGGAAAAATACTAAACGCCACGTTCCTTGCCGGCACCTCTATCCATTTTTTCCCTTCTGCGCTGGTGCAGTTGCTGGCTGTGGCCACTGCAGGGAGTCACAGCAGCTCCACTCCAGCTCCTCGGAGGAGGAGCCCTCTTCCACCATCTGCAAGTCCCTCCAAAATGGAGGGGGCTCCAGGCAGGGAGCAGGCTAGAGCTGCAGGCCCACCGTGCACCTGAAACTCTGCAGATGGCTACAACAAATATTTTTAAGTGATTTGAGTTTTCTTAGGAGGACACCATTTGGACACTTATCGTCTTCACCTTAAAAACGAGTAAAGGTCGTTCGTAGCAGCACTCTCAACAATAGCTAAAACATGGAAAGAGCCTAAGTGTCCATCAACAGGCGAATGGATCAAGAAGATGTGGTTTATCTATACAATGTAATAATGCTACATGGCAATGAGAAAGAATGAAATCTGGCCACGTGTAGCAACATGGATGGACCTTGAGAATGTTATGCTGAGTGAAATAAGTCAGGCAGAGAAGGACAAATATCACATGTTTGCACGTATAGGAGGATTAGGAGGAACTTAACTGAGGACCATGGAGGAGAAGAAGGGGGGAAATGGTGGGGGAAAGGGAGAGAGGCAAACCATGAGAGACTCTTGACTGCTGAGAAACAAACTGAGGACTGATGGATGTGGGGGGTGAGGGGGGGATGGGCATGGAGGAGGACACTTGTGGGGATGAGCACTGGGTGTTATGTGGAAACCAATTTGACAATAAACTATTTGTAAAAAAAAAAATTAAATAATTAAAAATTAACAATTAAAAAAAAAAAACGAGTAAAGGGCTTTCTACAGAAACCATCAAAACAGCTCAAGCCTCGCCACCCCCAAAAGAAAAATCGCTCTTAGGGTCTCTTGGGATCAGCTTTGTATAAGAAATACTAACAAAAACCTAGGATAGGAATCTGAGGTCAAGTCTAAGGGAACAAGAGTCATTTTACCCGCGCTGTCATAAGGAACTCACCACAGAGAAGACCTTTAGAGCCAAGAGCCCGGTGACTGCTTCACAGGGAAGCAAACCTGAAGCTCGCCCCGCACGTCAGACCCCTGGTCCACATGCTCCTGCCCTCCCAGCACAAGCAGGCCTTGGGGTGGGTCTCAGGGTCCCCACCAAGGGTGAGAACAGCAGGTCTCCACCCACGTGTCCCCCCATCCTCCCCTGTGGAACTTCCGCTTTAGGGGAAGAGACCCTTCCACACCTGTGCCGGCCCTCCAATCAAGTCCAAGTTGTGGCTCTTAACACAAAACTAAATATTTGAAGCCCCTTTTCTAAAAGAGGCAATATTTTAAAAGTAGTGTGTTCAGATTTCAAGGAAACTTCAAAACAAAACCACAAATATTATTTCTTATTTTTGAGGTTATATGAAAATAAGTAATTTTAACCTTCCTATATAAATGCTCTTTGGTAAGCTCCCTACCCACTCGCTGTATTTTTGGCTGGATGCTGGTATTGACTGGGGGCTCCAGGCTGTGGCTGAACCCCAGAACCATCAGAGGGAGAGGGTCAAGTAAAAAACCAGCCAGACAAATGAAGGTCATTCTTCTTGAAGTATCTGGATTCCACTCAGCCAAGAGCAAACAACAAAGACACCAAACTCAGACACAGACTGGAAGTTCAGCAGTAGAACACACCGTGTCAACGGAGCCACAGTCCTGTACAAATCTACTCACAGCTCGTGAAGAACAGGTGACAATCCTACCCCACCCTCAGCTCCCACTCCCCTGACTTACAAAGGAAAGAAAAATCAGGCTATCTAAAGAAACATAAATGAAAACAGAGATAACGACTCACTCATTACTAAGAAAGTGCATTTAAAGCAACGAAGTTACCATTTTCACCTATCAGATGGGCAAAAAATCTTAAGCTCTGACAATATGAGAGTATGGATAAAGAGGCAGGTCTCATCTACTGTTGGTATAATAAAATTAATGAAACTACTTTGAGAGCAGCTTGGAAACATTTATAAAATTTTAACACAAACATAACCCTTGGCAAGGCAACTGTATTTTTTAGTTTACCCTAAGATACCCTTCCAAAGGACTCCAAATCATACCTAACTAGGACATTCACTCAGCCTTCTTTCTAGATTAGACCATCTAAATATCCGCCAACTAGGGGCGCCTGGGTGGCTCAGTCAGTTAAGCGTCCCACTCTTGGTTTCAGCTCAGGTCATGATCTCACGGTTCGTGAGTTCGAGCCCTACGTTACCCTCTGCACTGTCAGCACGGAGCCTGCTTGGGATCTCTCTCTTTCCCTTTCTCTCTGCCCCTCTACTACTCGCTCTTGCTTTCTCTCTCTCTCTCTCAAAATAAATAAATAAACTTTAAATAAATAAATATCCACCAACTAAATACAGAAATTGTTACAGACTCACAAGGAAATACTTAAAAGCTCTCGAAAAGTGTAAGAAAAAGTTGGTGAGCTACTGGGAGAAAACCATGGAGACAAACACGTGGTAAGGTACAGAAGAGTGTGTGTGAGATCCCAGTAAGAACAGAGGCGCTGGCATGTGCACAAAAATCTTTTGGGAAGGAATTATATGAAATTATTAATAGCACGTGACCTTTGTAAGCAAGATTAAGAGCAGAAAGGGAGGCAGAAACTTACCCTGCAACATGCACCTTTCCTTACTATTTATTTTTCTTTTCTTTCTCTTTTTTTGGGCCACAAGTATACTGAGAATTCTGATGCACCCAGCCCTACAGCATGCTGGCCCCACTGGGCCCTGTTTCTCTACCTACTCAGTTCTTCCCTACCTCTTCATACCCAAAGTAACTATCAAAACAGAACCTGTGGGCTACAGCTTCATGAAAAAAAGGTCCCCAATACCTTTTTCAATGGGTTAACAACAAATCCATCTAAAGAAGATATACATGAACAAGAAAATGAATCCAAGAGGAGAAGGAAAGAGACAATAAAATGATTGGTAATTTCTATTATAAATATAAATGAACTTCTAAGCAATACATCAGCAACTTGAATCCAAAAGCACAGAAAACACTACCAGGCATTGCTGGGTGAATCCCAGGTATACAAATGTGATTTAACTTTATAAAATTTACAAATGTTAATTTACCAACTTAACAGATATTTTTTTAATGTTGAAAAAGTATTTGGTAAAATTCAATACCCAAGTATGATTTTAAAAACTCAGTGGCGCCTGAGTGGCTCAGTGGGTTAAGCATCCGATTTCAGCTCAGGTCATGATCTCACAATTCATGGGTGCGAGCCCCGCATCGGGCTCTGTGCTGACAGCTCAGAGCCTGGAGCTGCTTCAGATTCTGTGTCTCCCTCTCTCTCTGACCCTCCCCTGCTCACACTGTCTCTCTCTGTCTCACTCTCTCAGAAATAAATAAAAAACATTTTAAAAAACCTCAGTAAATTAGGAATAGAATTTTCCTTATTCTCATAAAGAGTATTAAAAAACTAATAAAGTAAACATCATGCTGTGATACTACAATTTATTATAGGAAAGAAATATATATTTGATCTTCTTCATTTCTGGCTCACAGTCCTGAAAACTTCTGGAATTTCTTAAGCATAAAGAGTGATGCAGGTGTCTTTTGTTATGTTAATGAGGCGACTTTGGGACAGCACTGAAGGATGGGAACTGCTAGCCCTTGACTCCAGCCTAGAGGGTCAGAGGGGTAGGACTTCCAGTCCCACCTAGACCTCTGGGGAGGCCAGAGGGGCTGGAGGCTGAATCAACGGCCCACCAATGACCAACGCGTTTAATCAAAGGCTATGTAATGAGGCCTCCATAAAAACCCTAAAGGGCCGGACTCAGAGAGCCTCCAGGCTGGTGAACACGTGGAGGTTTTCAGGAAAAGCAGTAAGTACACCTGGTGAGGGCAAGGAAGCTGCTTGCCCCTCCACACACCTTGCCCTGGGCATGTCTTTCATTGGGCTATTCCCAAGTTATATCTTTTTATAATAAACTAGGAATCTAGTGAGATGTGTCCCTGAGTTCTATGAGCCATTCTAGCAAATTACTCAAACCTAAGAGGTCACTGGAACCTCCAATCTGTAGCCAGTTGGTCAGCGACACAGGGGACCACCTGGATCTGCGACTGGCATCTTAAATGGGAGAAACACTCTTGTAGGCCTCAACATTTCACCTGTGGGACCGGAGACTCTCCAAGCAGTGTTAGAATTGAGTTGAATTCATGGACACTGGACACCCTGCTGGTATCAGAGAATTGCTTGGTACTGTACGTGGGGACTGCCCCTCCCCACAGTGGAATTGGGTCAAGAAGTCCCAAAAGACAATGTAAATGCATTTCCTACAGAATCAAGAATGACCATGGAGAGCAAATAAAAACTAGATAGGGAGAATAGATCGACTGAGTGAGCAAATGTGCTCAAATGGTAACACTTGGGGAATGAGTGAAGGGCATATGGAGATTCTGTGTATTATTTTTGCAACATTTTGTAAGTCTGAAATTACCTGCAAACTGGAACTGGGAAAGCTCATGAAATAATGCAAATAAATGGCACCTGGGTGGCTCAGCTGATTAAGTATCTGACTCTTGATTTCAGGTCAGGTCGTAATCTCACAGTTTCTGAATTCAAGCCCCGCATCAGGCTGTATGCTGACAGTGCAGAGCCTGCTCAGGATCACACTTTTTGCTCCTCCCCTGCTTGCACGCATGCACACTCTCTCTAAATAAATAAATAAGCTTGAAAAAAATGAATAAATAAACAAAACCAAGAACAAGGGCATCCACCAATATTGCCTCCATTCAATACTAACTGGTACAATTAGACAAGAAATCTGCAGTATGAGGATCAGAAAGAAGAAATAAAACTGTTATTACTTGCAGATCACATGACCTATAAATTACTAGGAATAACAGCAGAGCTAAGGCAGGTGACTATATGTAAGGTTAAATATTCAGCTGCCCTGCTATGCACCACCAGTGAACAATTAGACATGGTAATTACTGAGAGAACATCACTTAATGATGGCATCAGAGAATCGTCACTTACCTAGGGATAAACAGGGCAAAAGATGGGCAGAAGCTCTATAAGAAAAATATAATTTCACTGAAACTTTTTTTTTTTTTTTACAGAGAGAGACAGACAGCGTGAGCAGGGGAGGGTCAGAGAGCTGTCAGCACAGAGCCCGACGCGGGGCTCGAACCCACAAACCGCGAGATCGTGACCTGAGCCAAAGTCGGACGCTTAACCGACCGAGCCAAACAGGCAACCCTCACTGAAACTTTTTATTAAAAAACTAAATGAATAGGGGTGCCTAGGTGGCTCAGTCAGCTAAGCATCTGACTTTGGCTCAGGTCACGATCTTATACTTCCTGAGTTCAAACCCCACATCAGGCTCTCTGCTGTCAGCACCAAACCTGCTGTGGATCCTCTGTCTTCATCTTTCTGCCCCTCAGAGCCCCTCTCAAAAATAAATAAACATTAAGAAAACAATTTTTAAACCTAAAATGAATAACGAGATATACGATATTCACGAATAGGAAGGCACAATATTGGGAAAATGTCCATTCTCAATCAAATTGATCTATAGACTCGATACAATTCCAATATCGCAATAGCAATTTTCATGAAATTTGAGGATTCCAAAGTTTTTTTTTTTAATTTTTTTTTTAATGTTTTATTTATTTCTAGGAGAGAGAGAGACAGTGTGAGCAGGGGAGGGTCAGAGNTGTTCACATTCTCTTTCCCCCTCAAAAATAAATAAACATTTACAAAATTTAAAAAATAATAAAGGGTCAAGGGGCGCCTGGGTGGCTCAGTCGGTTAAGCGTCCGACTTNTAGAAATAAATAAAACATTAAAAAAATTAAAAATAATATTAATAATAAAAAAGGGTCAAAATTATCCAGAATGCTTTTGAAGTAGAGAAGCATGGAGGATGAAACAAGGTAATTGAACAGTGTGCTGCTGGCAAGCTGGCCAAAGGCATAAATCCAGAAATAAATTCACGAACAGGTGAATTCTGGGATGTGGGGCATCAGGTTCATGGAGAAAGGAAGACCTGTTCAATACCTGAAGCTAGGAAGAAATGATGCAGGACATGAAAAAAAAAGGAGATGGAATCCCAACTGACATTTATTTTTTTAATCTTTTTTTAAATACAAGAAAAAGCCAACTCCAGAAGGAATAAGGAATTCAACATCAAAAACTAAACTAAGGGGGCGCCTGTGTGGCTCAGTTGGTTAAGTGTCCAACTTTGGCTCAGGTCATGATCTCACAGTTTTTGAGTTTGAGCCCCACATCGGGCTGTCTGCTAACAGCACAGAGCGTGCTTAGGATCCTCTGACCCCTCTCTCTGCCTCTCCTCCATTTGCGCTTTCTTTCTCAAAAATAAATGAACATTAAAAAATAAAAATAAAAACAAATTTCTTAGGCCTCATTTTTTAAGAAAATAATGTGACATTAAAATTTATAAGTACTGAGAAGCACAACTGGGAATGATAGCTATCTTGGACTGGGCAGAACTTTATGGTAGTAAAAGTAACACAGTAACAACCTGTGGAAAATGTAAGTACTATGGAAAAAAGCTACTTAAAATATGTGTACTGGCCACCAACATCCGTAGGTAGCATTCATAACAGGCACCTACACTGGTGCATGAAGGCGCAGAAGAGTCTACAAGGACAGGCACTGAGGCCACAATACACGGGGAGACACATGATGTGCTGCCCTCAAGTGCACATTCTTAAGTGAAGGAAACAGGGCAGGACATCAAACCCCTTAAAAAACAACATATGAAAACTGCACCAAAAATCATAAAATATTTAGGAATAAACATAACCAAAGAGGTGAAAAGTCTATACACTGAAAACTACAGAAAGCTTATGAAAGAAACTGAAGACACACACACAAAAAAGAAATATATTCCATGTTCCTGGATTGGAAGAACAAATATTGGTTTTTTTTCTCTAAAAATTTTTATGTTGTTTTTTTATTTATTTTTGAGAGAGAGGGAGAGAGAGCGCACAAATGGTGGAGGGTCAGAGAGAGCGGGAGACAGAATCCGAAGAGAGGCTCCAGGCTCTGAGCTAGCTGTCAGCACAGAGCCCAATGCGGGGCCTGAACCCATGAATCGTGAGATCATGACCTGAGTCGAAGTCGGACGCTTAACAGACTGAGTCACCCAAGTGCCCCGAACAAACATTGTTAAAATGTTGATACTACCCAAAGCAATCTACATATTCAGTGCAATCCATATCAAAATAACACCAGCATTCTTCACAGAGCCAGAACAAACAATCCTAAAATTTGTATGAAACCAGAAAAGATCCCAAATAGCCATAGCAATCTTGAAAGAGAAAACCGAAGCGGGAGGCATCACAATTCTGGACGTCAAGACGTATGACAAAGCTGTAATCATCAAGACAGTATGGTATTGATAGAAAAACAGACACTCAGATCAATGGAACAGAACAGAGAACCCAGAAATGGACCCACAAATGTATGGCCAACTAATCTTCGACAAAGCAGGAAAGAATGAATATCCAATGGAATAAAGCCGGTCTCTTCAGCAAATGGTGTTGAGAAGACCAGGCAGCAAGATGCAGAAGAAACATCAACCTGGACCCCTTTCTTACACCATACACAAAAATAAACTCAAAATGGATAAAAGACCTAAATGTAAGACCAAAAGCCATCAAAATCCTTGAGGAGAAAGCAGGCAAAAACCTTTGACCTCAGCCACAGCAACTTCTTACTCAACACGTCTCCAGAGACAAGGGAAACAAAAGCAAAAATGAACAACTGGGACCTCATCAAGATAAAAAGCTTCTGCACAGCGAAGGAAACAATCAGCAAAACTAAAAGGCAACCAACAGAATGTGAGAAGATATTTGCAAATGACATATCAGATAAAGGGTTGGTATCCAAAATCTAAAGAATTTATCAAACTCAACACCCAAAAAACTAATCGAGTGAAGAAATGGGCAAAAGACAGGTCTCCAAAGACATCCAAATGGCAAACAAACACATGAAAAAATGCTCAACATCACTCATCATCTGGGAAATACAAATTAAAACCACAATGAGATCCTACCTCACACCCGTCAGAATGGCTAACATTAACAACCCAGACAGCAACAGATGTGGGCGAGGATGCGTAGAAAGAGGATCTCTTTTGCACGGCTGGTGGGAGTGCAAACTGGTGCAGCCACTCTAGAAAACAGTACGGAGATTCCTCAAAACATTAAAAACAAGCAGCACTCTCCACAATAGCTAAAACATGGAAAGAGCCTAAGTGTCCATCAACAGATGAATGGATCAAGAAGATGTGGTTTATCTATACCATGGAATACTACATGGCAATGAGAAACAATGAAATCTGGCCACGNTAAAAAAAAAGAATAAATGTTTAAAAAAAAAAAAAAACATTAAAAACAGAACTTCCCTACGACCCAGCAACTGCACTACTGGGTTATTTACCCCAGGGATACAGGTGTGCTGATTTGAAGGGACAGATGCCCCCCAATGTTTATAGCAGCACTATGGACAAGAGCCCAAGCATGAAAAGAGCCCAAATGTCCATTGATGGATGAATGGATAAAGAAGATGCCCCCCCCACACACACACACACACTGGAGTATTACTTGGCAATCAAAAAGAATGAAAGCTTGACATTTGCAGCTATGTGGATTGAACTAGAGGATATTATGCTAAGCTAAATGAGTCAGAGAAAGACAAATATCATATGACTTCACTCATATGAGGAATCTGAGATACAAAACAGATGAACATAAAGGAAGGGAAGCAAAATAATATAAAAACAGGGAGGAGGACAAAACATAAGAGACTCTTAAATATAGAGAAGAGAAGATTGCTGGAGGGGTTGTGGGAGGGGGGATGGGCTAAACGGGTAAGGGGCATTAAAGAATCTACTCCTGAAATCATTATTGCGCTATATGCCAGCTAACCTGGATGTAAATTAAACAATTTTTTAAAATGAAATAAAACCAAAAGATCGGCTAAAAAACCAAGGTAAAGGGACAGAAAAACACAGGACAGGTGCTTTAGACACAAGAACATTCTGAGCACAAGGACAGCAAGGGCTCAGGCCAGACAGGGAGGAGCCCAGTGAGTAGTAGGCAGGCTGGTCCATGGCCCTTGACAAACAGGGTCTAAACTTTATAATAACAGAGTGACTTTAAGGGAGGGAGGGGAGTAATCTGAGAGTGGTATTTTTGTTAAAGGCCCCTCTGGATTCCTGGCAGAAAATGACTCATACAAGCAAGAGTAAGTAACCAGAATCCTGCAATGGTCCTAGAGACTGAGTGTGTGACCGACATCAAACTCATAGAAGTGGTCAGATTCCAGTTACAGTCTCTCTAGATAGGCGGTTCTCAAGCAGGGGCAATTTTCCCCACCACATCCCCCCACCCCCAGATATTTTTCACTGTCATGACAGCGTCAGGAAGAGTGACTGGCATCTAGTGGGTAAAAGCCAAGGAGGCTGCTAGACCCCCTCTACTGCACAGGTCAGCCCTACAGGAAAGAATGGCCAGGGCCACACTGTCCATACAATAAGTAAGGCTGAGAAGGCCTCTCAAGACTCCCTCCCTGGTGACTAATACCATCGCTTGGTTTAATTTCCTCTCTACAATGCTGAGACTTCCCCATCTGTATTTCCGGCTCAGACCTCCTTCTACCTAAACATCTCCATTTGGATGTATGTTAACATATCTAACACCGAGCTCTTGATCCGCACCCCCAAACCTGCTGCTCCTTGGGACACCCCACCTCACTCCACCACCACTGCCAGAGCTCAAGCCCAAGGCCTCAAAATCTGGTTTTCTTTCATGACACAAACTACACCCAATCCATCAGCAAATCCTTTTGGTTTCCCCTTCAAACATATTTCCAAGATCTGACCATTTCTCAAGACATCATCCTCAACTTCTCTCTCACTTCCCAATCTTGAGTGTTTCAGCTTTATTTATTTATTTATTTATTTATTTATTTATTTATTTATTTTTTGAGTAGGCTCTACACCCAGCTTAGAGCCCAAGTCGGGACCAGAGCTCATGACCCTGAGATCAAGACCTGGGCTGAGATCAAGAGTCAGACACTTAACAGACCACGCCACCCAGGCACGCGGAGTGTTCCATCTTTAAAACTTACCCTGAATCTGACCTTCTTTCTGTCTCCCCTCGCCACGTCTCCATCAGCTGACCACAGAGCAGCTCTTCATGTCATCCACTCACACACTGGCCCCGCAGGTGATTCCCAACACGCAACAAGGATGGCCCCGTTCAAACTGAAGTCAGAACCTTCCATCTCACCTAGAGGAACCAGGCGCTGGCTCTGGCTCCCCACCTCACACCACTGCTGACTCCCCAAGCCTGCAATGCCTCCTCCCCTCGCACATCCCTCCTCATTTGTTCTTCCCACGTCTATGTCCTCTGCTGGGGTACAAGTTCCTGTCTGGCTGGCTCACGCCACAGCCCAGACATGGCATGGGAGAGACACCCAGTCAGCATGCGATGACTGAGCAGACAGAGGTGCAGGCCACAGGTGCACGGCAACTAGGGGCCAGCAGGACCCGTCCACAGCCCTCTGCCCTCCTGGGTGTAGGCCCAGCCCACACGCTGGGCCCAGCCTGGCTCCAAGGCAATCACAGCCAATGGTCTTTATCAGGAAGGTAACAGTAAAAGGAAATTTGGAAACAAATATCACTACCTAAACTCAAAGTTTTCATTTCCTTCCAGTTTCTCTTCAGATGTACACATTTTACATAATCGTGAAACACACCAATAATTTTCCCTTAAACATTCCATCATATATCTCCATAGTCTTCACAATTATCTCATTAATAGTATTTCATCAAGTTGACATTTCATTAAGTATTTAAGCATTTTTCTATCACTAACCATCCGTGATTTTTCAATTCCTCCTTACTTTGAAAAACAGTTAATGTCTTCATATGATCATTACTATGAATTCATTCATTGTTCAATGTATTCAGTGATCACCTAATACATGCAAAGCACTACCATCTCTTCAGCTTAAGTCCCAAAGATAAGGTGCCTGGGCCTGTGGGTCAAACAGCTCTTAGTCTTTGTGACCAGTCCCCATGGGCTAGGCTGCCAACTGGGTGTTCTAAAACAATCAACAATAGGTTCCTTCCTGCCGCATCCCCTCACACCAAGGATCCCTGACACCTGCCTGTCCCCAAAGCCCACATGCACCCCGTATGAACCATCACCACCATCCAGCTCAGACACACCCCACCACCCAGCCCAGACTCTGACCACCCTGTAGACTCCGCCTCACATGCACATTGCCTACACCTTCCAAATAAATACAAAGACATCTCCCCGTGTCTGTCCATCTAGTTACACATTTTTGGCCATGGGTAGGCCCAGCCTTCGCACAAGTCTTCAGGTCTGTGCTGCCTCCCTGTCCACACTCTTCACTGTGGCCCCTGCCATTAGGACCCAATATCTGTTAGTCTGTGACTCAATTTGGATGTCAACAAACATTTGCTCATGTTTCTTGGCATTAGACATACATGTGACTTCACTCAGGGACCACTATAGATATATTTTCTGGTTGTTATTTTAATTAGTTAACATACAATATAATGTGAGACTCTGGTGTGCAATATAGTGATTGAACACTTCAATATATCACCCAGTGCTCATCACAAGTGCACTCCTTAATCCTCATCACATATTTAACCCATTCCCCTCCCACATCCCCTCTGGTGACCATCACTTTGTACTCTACACTTAAGAGACTGTTTCTTGGTTTGCTTCTCTTTTTCGCCCCTTTGCTCATCCGTTTTGTTTCTTAAATTCCACATGAGTGAAATCATATGGTATTTGTCTTTCTCTTATTTCATTTAGCATAATACACTCTAGCTCCATCCATGTCATTGCAAATGACAAGATCTCATTCTTTTTTATGGATGAGTAATATTCCACTGTATACATATACACCACATCTTCTTTATCCAGTCACCAGTCGATGGACAATTGGGCTGTTTCCATAGTTTGGCTATTGTAGATAATGCTGCTATAAATATCGGGCTGAATGTCTCCCTTTAACTTAGTATTTTTGTATTCCTTGGCTGAATATCTAGTAGTGCAATTGCTAGATCATAGGGTAGTTCTATTTTTAACTTTTTGAGGAACCTCAATACTGTTCCCAGAGTGGCTACACCAGTGTGTGTTCCTACCAACAGTACATGAGGGTTCCCCTTTCTCCACATCATCGCCAACACCTGCTGTTTCTTGTGGTGTTGAGTTTAGCCATTATGACAGGTAACTCATGGTAGTTTTGCTCTGTATTTCCCAGATAATGAGTAATGTCAAGCATCTTTTTTTCTTTTTTTTTAAGCTTAAGTAATCTACACCCAACACGGAACTCAGACTCACAACCCTGAGACCAAGAGTCACATGCTCTGCAGACTAAGCCAGCCAGGCACTCTGAGCATCTTTTCATGTGTCTGTTGGCTATCTGTATATCTTCTTTGGAAAAATGTTTATTCATGTCTTCTGCCCATGTTTAATTGGATTATTTGCTCTTTTGGGGTGTTGAGTTTTATAAGTTCTTTATATATTCTGTATACTAAATAGGAATCACTATATTTAAAAGAAAACTCCACACAATCCCTATCAGAATCTCATATGACTTCTTTGTAGAAAGAAAGTGACAGGTGACCTCAAAATTCACATGGAAACTTAAGAGTCCCAGAACAGCCAAAATAATCTTGAAAAAGAACAAAGTTGGGGGGCGCCTGGATGGCTCAGTCGGTTAAGCGTCCAACTTTGGCTCAGGTCATGATCTCACAGTTGGTGAGTTCTGTGCAGACAGCTCAGAGCCTGGAGCCGACTTCGGTTTCTGTGTCTCCCTCTCTCCCTTCCCCTCCCCCACTCATGCTCTGTCTCTCTCACTCCCAAAAATAAACATTCAAAAAAAAGAAGAAAAAGAACAAAGTTGGAGAACTCACACATCCTCATTACAAAACTTACTACAAAGCTACAATAAACAGGAGTGTGGTACTAGCAAAAAGACAGACCTGTGACCACCATAACATAATTGAGAATCCAAGAATGTACCCATAAATCTATGGTTAATTGATTTTCAACAATGACACCAAGACCATTCCATGGTGAAAAAACAGTCTTTTCTACAAATGGTACTGAGACAACTGGATATCCAAATGCAAAACAATGAATTTTAACCTCTGTCTACAAAATTAATTTAACTTAAAATGAGTCAGACAAAATTAATTTAATTTAAAATGGATCCAAGGGGGGCCCTGGGTGGCTCAGTCAGTTGATCGTCCAACTCTTGATTTTGGCTCAGGTCATGATCTCAGGGTTTATGGGATCGAGTCCTGCATCGGGCTCTGCGGATTCTCTGTCTCTGCCCCTCCCCTGCTCTGTTTCTTTCTCTCTCAAAATAAATAAACAAACAAACAAACAAAAAAAAAGGATGGACCATAGCAAGTGTTGATGCTGCTGTAGAGAATTAGAGCCCTCACAGACTGCTGATGAGGATATAAAACTGTGCAGTCACTGTGGCAAACATTCTAGCAGTTCCTCAAATGGTTATCTCCAACTCAGATAACTAGAGATTCACATGAAGCATGAGAAATAACAGGCCGCCTTGTACACTCTGCCCAGTGTATGAGTTTCCCAGGGTTGCTGTAACAAAGTACCACAAACTGGGTGGCTTAAAATAAACTTGTTTTTATCTTTTCACAGTTCAGGTCAGAAGTCCAACATCAGTGGGGCGCCTGGGTGGCTCAGTCGGTTAAGTGTCCGACTTCAGCTCAGGTCATGATCTCACGATTCATGGGTTCGAGCCCCGCGTCAGGCTCTGTGCTGACAGCCAGCTTAGAGCCTGGAGCCTGTTTCAGATTCTATACCTCCCTCCCTCTCTTACCCTCCCCTGCTCACACTCTCTCTCTCTCTCAGAAATAAATAAAACATTTTTTAAAAAAGGAGAGAGAATACCAGTCACTGGACATAGGGTTCACTCTAAATCCAGGAAGATTTCATCCTGAGATTCTTAATAAGTTATATTGGCAAAGACCCTGTGTCCAAACAAGGTCACATTCTGGGGTTCCAGATGAACATGAATTTGGGAGAACACCATTCAACCCACTAATATTCACTTTGCCCCACTATAACATTTTCTAAAAGTACAGTATCATATCATAACCAGGATACTGAACTGGCACTGACATAAGCCAACAATCTTACTCAAATTTCCTCCCCTTTACTTGTATTCACACGGAAGCCACTGTGTTATGTTCTACACAACTTTGTCACTGTTTAGGTTCACCTACTACTATAGTCAAGATATTGAACAGCTCCAACACCATGTAATGTTTAAAGGATCAGTCTAGCTTTGGGGCAAAGAACAGACAGGGAAGATACAGCATGAGGGCAGAAAAACTAGGAAGACCAATGACGGGGTGACTGCTATCATCCAAGAAAGGCACAGTGGTGACTTGGATCCAAGTAGTGACACCTTTAGAGGGACAGTGGTGGCAGAACTGAGCTGCTGTCCTGTGGGAACAGCCAATGGGACTTTCTGATGGAAAGATGTGAGAAAGAGTAGAAAAAAGAATGATTCCTTGTTGGTATTTTTACAAGGAAGAAAGTAAATTTTTATACTGACTTGGGAGAACTTAACATATTTATGATGCCTAAGAACAAGAAGCGTCTTCCTTGGTTTGGGTCTTTTGTTTCGGGAGTGCTTTACAGTTTTCCTTATATAAACTTTGTACATCATCAAACTCACTTCAGAGTATTTTATCCTTTGGGATGGTGTTGCCAAGGGAGTTGCTGTTCTGTATATTTAAAGTCTACTGATGTTTATGTGTCAATCTTACACATAGTCCTTTACTGAATGATCTCCCATCTGCATTTCAGCGCAGACCCTCTTAGAGTTTCCAGTCATCTCACTCGCAAACAGTTATACTGTTTACTATTTATTTTCTAATTCTTTTGCCGTCAGTAGTTCTCCTGTCTGACTGCACTGCTTAATCCCACAAATAAAATGCTGAAGATCAGTGGCGATGATAAGCAACCCAGCTTTGTTACTAGGCTGCGTAAGAGAGAGGAGGAGCTCCAGAGAGGGAGGGAGGAAGTGTAAGACGAAGAGATGGGGGTAGGATGCATGATGTAACCCAGACAGATTGAGAGCTTGGAAGAAGGTTCTGTCCCAACTGAACTCTGAGACAGCTGCTGCCCTTCTAGCATCCTGACTGTCCTGAGGTCCCAGGCTGGGGCCCTAACCACAGACACGGAGAGATCATTAATCTCTGCTGTGTTAAGCTGCTAAACTTGAGGGTATCTGTTATGCAGCATCAAATAACCAGCATGCTACCTTTACTACAGTAAATTCTGGCAAATTATGTCTTCCTAGGAAAGTCTCCACTTCATCTAGGTTTTCACACTCATTTGCCAAGAACTGTACAATACGGTTTCTTACAATTTTGTTATCCTGCAAAACAAGAAGACACTCAAAAACTAATATCAAAAAGAAATAGCAACTGCACTACTAGGTATCTATCCCAAGAAAGCAAAAATGCTGATTTGAAGGGGCACATGCACCCCAATGTTTATAGCAGTGCTATCGACAACAGCCAAAGTATAGAAAAAGTCCAAATGTCCATCAACTGATGAACCGATAAAGGAGGGGTGTATATACACAATGGAATACTATTCAGCGATCAAAAAGAATGAAATCGGGGCACCTGGGTGGCTCAGTCGGTTAAGGATCCAACTTTGGCTTGGGTCATGATCTCATGGCTTGTGGGTTTGAGCCCCGCGTCAGGCTCTGTGCTGACAGCTGGGAGCCTGGAGCCTGATTCGGATTCTCCCCCTCTCTCTACACCTCAGCTATTCACACTTTGTCTGTCTCTCTCTCTCTCTGTCTCAAAAATAAACATTAAAAAAAAAAAAAGAATGAAATCTTGCCATTTGCAACAAAGTGGATGGAACTCAAGTGTATTAGGCTAAGTGAAATAAGTCAGAGAAAGAAAAATATCGTATGATTTCACTCACATGGAATTTAACAAACACAACAAATGAACATAGAGGAAGGGAAGGGAAAATAAGATAAAAACAGGGAAGTAAATCATAAGAGCCTCAAATACAGAGAACAATCTGAGGGTTGAGGAAGGGAAGGAAGGAGGGGATGGGCTTAATGGGGGATGGGCATTAAGGAAGACACCTGTGATGAGCACTGGGTGTTGTATGTGATGAATCACTAAACTCTACTCCTGAAACCAACACTACACAGTATGTTAACTAACCTGAATTTAAATAAACAAAATTTTTAAATAAAAATAATAAAAATTAAAAAATAGAATCTTGCTTAAAAGCCTCCAATTGGGTAAATTTGGTATAATTTAAACTCTAAAGAGAAAAAAGGCTAAAAAACGGATTGCAATATATTTAATAAACATGAATTCATTCTACAGTAATACCAAAAAGTGAGGGACACAACAGAGGAAAGTAAGTTACTCTTCAAAGAAGAGTGCCCAGAGGTGCCTGGGTGGCTCAGTCAGTTGAGTGATGGACTCTAGATTGGACCTCAGCTCAGGTCATGATCACAGGGTTGTGGGATCAAGGCTGCTTAGGATTCTCTCTGTGCTGAACGTGGAGCCTATTTAAGATTCTCTTTCCCTCTCCCTCTCTCTCCCCATCCCCTGCCCCTTTCCCCAGCTGTGGGCATGCTCTCTAAAATTTTTTTTTAATTTTTTAATAAAAGAAAATAGGGCACCTGGGTGGCCTAGGGTTAAGCATCCAACTTCATTCAGCTCAGGTCATGATCTCACAGTTGGTGGTTCAAGCCCCACATCAGGCTCTCTGCCGTCAGCATGAAGGCCACCTCGGATCTCTGTTTCCCTCTCTCTGTCCCTCTCCTGCTAGCGCGGTCTCATGCTGTCTCTCTCTCAAAATTAAACATTAAAAAAAAAAGAAAAAGCCAGGGGGCCACTGGGCCTGAAGCATGAGCTGGGGAAAGTGGCAGGAAAAGATGGTGGGGCGCCCGGGGCCTGATGCCACACGAGGCCTTGCTGGCCCTGGTGAAGAGCTCCCAAGCCACAGGAAGTCTGCACGCACGGCACAGACACTATGCGGACACCTCGGCTGCTGAGCGGAGATGGCAGAGGCCACGGGAAAGCAGGCGGAAGAGGCGCTGTGGACCCGGGCACAGCCCTCACGGCAGGCACGAGGTGTACTCCCCAGGCAGAGCCAAGGTTTCTGAGGAACACCTTATGCACATGCAGCCCGTCACTACGGGACAAGTGCCCACAGGAGCAGGCTCAGAGCTCAGCGAGGGCCCCAGCTGCACCCGGGGTTGAAGGTGCCCGTCAGCCCTTCAGGACTTAATACACCCCCGAACCTGGAGCCGGCAAAGGGGAGGCTGGCGCCGACACAGCACTGGCTTTTCAGAGGTCTTTCAGATTAGGGACACAGAACAGGGGGACCTGGATGGGGCCCTGGAACACGTGAGTACCTAGAAGACAGGCTCCAGAGGAAAAGTCCTACAAACACGACAGAAAACAGACCTGAGAAGGTAGGCAAAACCAGAAAAGTGAGGGTTCTGGAAGCCCAAGGAAGAAAACTAAGCGCTCCTTTTTTCTTGAATTACTATATCAAATGCTGTCAAGAGGTCTAGTAAGATGAAGGCTAAGAACCAACCAAGAGACTTGGCAAACCTAGGTTAATGGTACCAACAGCCTCAAAGGGCAGGGTGGCAGGCATGTAGTTCCTGAGAACAGCAAAGCGAAGAATGAAGTCTGAGTCACTGGGATTTAATTTATAGAAAAGAAGCACATGAACACAAACACCTCCTGTTTGTTAAGCCAGGGTGACAGAATATGCAAACTAAAAAGCAGCTAAGAATCTAACGTTCCAGAGCACCTGGGTGGCTCAGTCGGTTAAGGGTCCAACTCTTGATTTCAGCTCAGGTGATGGTCTCACCGTGCATGAGTTTAAGCCCCAAGTTGGGATTCTCTCTCTCCCTCTCTCTGGCTCTCCCCCACTATTTCTCTCCCTCCCTCCCTCCTTCTCTCTCTCTCTCTCTCTCTCTCTCTCTCTCTCAAAATAAATAATAAAATAAAAACTTTAAAAAAAATAAAAGTAAAGAGTTTTTCGTTTCAACACACGTCTATGCTTAGGAGTTCCGTGGCAATGCCGGGCCGGAGCCGAAAGCCCATGGCCACACTCAGCCTGCAGGCCTGCAGACGCAAAGACAAGAGAACTGCAACGCGCACCCCACACGGTTCTGGCGGCTCTGACTCACACACGCGCACCTGGGCTCCCCCGAGCTCCACAGCTGGGCAGCCGCTGGCAAGTCTGCTTTGCAACTGCTGCCGAGTCTCTCCTCCTAATAACTCGCTCCTCTTATCCACAAAATGGGGACATTCCTCCAGACTTCCACTAAGTCCTCTGACTCTTGAGCCCTTTCCCTGGAGAGGTCATCTCTCATCCTCTCCCCTAGATTACAGGACTCTCATCCTAGCTGTCCCAAAGTTAACACAAACTCCACATGTTCTTCAGGCTAGGGGAGTACTGACCGAGAGAAACACAGGATGAGCCTCGAGTATAATTATAAATTGTCTAGCAGCCAAATTTAAGAAGTAGAAATGGAGTAATCAATTTTAATAAACCCTACTTAACCCCACACATATCCAAAATATTATCATTTCAACCTATAACCGACATGAAATAACTAATACTAAAAAGAACACAAAATATCTCAGTAAATCTCTGTAATCCAGTGTACATTTTACACAGCACATCTCAGTTTGGTGTACACACACGTCAAGTGTTCAAAAGCCACAGGGGTGCTATGGTCAGCTTGTTGGGAGATGCCAGCCATCTCTCCACTCCAATCTGTACACGTGCAGAAGCCAACCCTTCTCCAAGATTCCATTTGGAATTCTGAGCAAGACATCTGCGGCATCAGTCTATAGCAGGAATGAACACACAGGAAGCTTCCTTTAACCACCCCAAGTGGTTAAGCATTCCCTCTTTGCTACTTCTGCAACATTTCTCTCTCTCTTTTAAACAGTTATCAAACTGTAATTGTGTGTGTGGTTCTCAAAACTAGAATACAAGAATCTCCATAGGGACAAGGCCCCATGTTTATATTCAGGTGGCTCAGAGTTCAAAACTGACACACAGAATGCAAACGCGTTAAATGTTACAAAAACAAACTACTGAACAAACACTTGGAAGGCAGTTAGTTCCAAAAGATTAACCCTAGGACACCACAGAGGGGGAGAAAAATCCATAAGCCGATTTTGGCTTCTTCTTTTTCATTAAGTTCTACAACATTTACAGATCACCTATAATGTGCCAGGTAGGGGCGCCTGGGTGGCTCAGTCGGTTGGCGGCCAACTTCGGCTCAGGTCAAGATCTCACGGTTCGTGAGTTCGAGCCCCGTGTTGGGCTCTGTGCTGACAGCTCAGCTGCTTCTGATTCTGTGTCTCCCTCTCTCTCTGACCCTCCCCTGTTCGTGCTGTCACTCTCTCTCTCAGAAATAAATAAAACACTTAAAAAAATTTAAAATGTGCCACATAATAGTCAAGGTGTTAGAAACAAATAAAAGTTGGGGCAACTGGGTGGCTTAGTCGGTTAAGCGTCCAACTTTCGCTTAGGTCATGATCTCGCGGTTCGTGGGTTCGAGCCCCGCGTCGGGCTCTGTGCTGACTGCCAGCTCAGAGCCTGGAGCCTGTTTCAGTCTGTGACTCCCTCTCTCTCTGACCCTCCCCTGCTCATGCTGTGTCTCTCTCTCCTAGAAATAAATAAAACATTAAAAAAAAAAAATTTTTTTTTAAAAAAAAGAAATAAAAGTTAAAACCCTACCTTCAATGAAGTTATGGTCTAGCCATTAAAACAGTAACAAAGAAATAACATATAATGCAACCAGTAAGTAAAACAAAGTATGTGGGGCGCCTGGCTGGCTTAGTTGGTAGAATATCCAACTCTTGATCTCTTGGTCATGAGTTCAACTCCCATGAGAGGTGGAGAGATTACTTAAAAAAATAAAAAAACAAACCCCCACAAAGTATGTGTCCTGACAAAGGATGGGGTGCTTTGGAAGCATAGGGAATATATTCCCATCAGAGGTCAGCAAACCAGAGCCTGCCACCTGAAAGCCTGAAAGCCAAAGATGTTTTTGTTTTAAATCTTAAAAATCACCTAAAACTCAAATACCAATGTCCACACAGTGTCACACAGCCAGGCTCATCTGTCCACACGTGGTTGTGGTCTGTTTTCATGCTACGAGGCAGAGCTCCACAATAACAGGCAAATGCACCTATGCTGAGGTCTACTCTGACTGGACATTTTTGCCATCATAACTAGTGTGTACCTATCACATCAAAAGAAGAAGAAAAATGAATGGTGGACTTTGCAAACCATGTTTTTAACCCACAGATTACAATGGCAAAGCACTGTGCTGATTGTGCAGACGTCTATCCTAACCAGAGTAAAAAAATAAAAATAAAAAAAAAAAAGAAGTAAACATCGGCATGACAGACAAAACCAACTCACAATTTCAGGAAAGCAATAATCAGAAAAGTCAGAAAATTCTAAGCTCAACAAACTCCAAATAAGATAAACTCAAAGAGATGCTCACCTAGACACATCATAATTAAACTGCTGAAAGCCAAACGAGAATTCTGAATGCAACGAAAGAGGCAATTCATAACATCCTCGGTTCGATTAGTAGCTGATCTCTCATTAGAAACCACAGAGGCCAGAAGGCAGTGGGGATGACACACTCAAAGAGTTGTAAGAATGTCAACCAGGAATTTTACACACACCAAAGTACTTTCATAAATGAAGAAGAAAAAATTTTTAAATTTTTTTTAATGTTTCTTATTTGTTTCTGAGAGAGAGAGAGAGACAGTGTGAGCAGGGGAGAGTCAGAGAGAGAGGGAGACACAGAATCTGAAGCAGCTCCAGGCTCTGAGCTGTCAGCACAGAGCCCGACACGGGGCTCAAACCCACAGACCTCAAGATCATGACCTGAGCCGAAGTGGGACGCTTAACTGACTGAGCCACCCAGGCGCCCTTTAAAGCATTTAATATACACAAAAGGGAGGATTTGTCACTGGCAGTCCTACTCTATAAGAAATATTAAGAAAGACTAAATATAAAAGATAGTATAAATGTACTTTTAATTGTAACTGTTGTTTTCTCCTATATGATTTAAAAGACAACAGTATAAAGCAATAATTATAACTGTCGATCTGTGGATTGGCATACAATGTACGAAGATGTAATTTGACAATAAGAGCACAAGAAGGACAAAAGAAATGGAGCCATACAGGAGCAAATTTTCTGTATAGTTTTTAACAAAACCAACATTAATCCAAACTAGACTGTCATCAGTTAAAATACTAAATTTGTTTCCCCAAGGAAACAAAAGCATAATCAAACAATGAAGGAAGCAGCGCCTGGGTGGCTCAACTGATGAAGCGTCCAACTTCAGCACAGGTCATGATAGCAGTTAGTGAGTTCGAGCCCCTCATTGGGCTATCTGCTGTCAGCACAGTGCCTGCTTTGGATTCTCTGTCCCCCTCTCCCTCTGTCTCTCCCTTGCTTTTTCTCTCTCTGTCTCAAAAATAAATAAAACATTAAAAAAAAGAAGAAGAAGAAGAAGAAGATGACAATGGGGAAAGTTAAATGGTACACTGGAAAATATCTATTTAACACAAAAGAGGGGCACCTGGGGGCACCGGGATGGCTTATTGGGTTAAGAATCCGACTTGGGCTCAGGTCATGATCTCACGGTTTGTAAGTTCGAGCCCTACATCGGGCTCTATGCTAACAGAGCAGATCCTGGAGCTAGGTTCAGATTCTGTGTCTCCCTCTCTTTCTCTCTGCTCTCCCTCCCTTGCTCGCACATTCTCTCTCTCAAAAATAAAAATAAACATTAAAAAAAAAAGAGGGGTACCTGAGTAGCTCAGCCAGTTAATAAGCATCCAACTTCAACTCTGGTCATAATTTCATAGTTCATGAGTTTGAGCCCCACATCAGGCTCTGCACTGACAAGACAGAGCCTGCTTGGGATTCTCTCTCTCCCCCTCTCTCCCTGCTCCTCCCCCCACTCATGCTCTCTCAAAATAAATAACTGTAAGTAGGAAAAAAAACACACACAAAAGAACATAATGGAGGAACAGAAGAACAAAGACTTAAGATATACAGGGGTGCCTGGGTGGCTTAGTCGGTTAAGCGTCCGACTTTCGCTTAGGTCATGATCTCGCGGTTCGTGGGTTCGAGCCCCGCGTCGGGCTCTGTGCTGACTGCCAGCTCAGAGCCTGGAGCCTGTTTCAGTCTGTGACTCCCTCTCTCTCTGACCCTCCCCTGCTCACGCTATCTCTCTCTCTCCCCCCTAGAAATAAATAAAAAACTAAAAAAAAAAAAAAAAAGACTTAAGATATACAAAAAATAACCACCAAACTAATAAAGCAAATCTTACCTTTTCAGTAACTACACTAGATGTAAATGGATTAAATATTCAAAGTAAAAGGCAGAGACTGAATGGATAAAATATAGACAGATTGACTGATAGATATGATCCAACTGTATGCTGTCTATAAGAGACAGATCTTAGACTAAAAAATATGAAGAAATAAAAAGGGGCAAATAGAGCTACAAAGAGAAACCACAAATTAGAACCCGAAAGGCTGCGTGGTTAACAGACAAAATACGCTTTAAAACAAGAACTATTACTAGAGACAAAGAGGGACATTTCATAATGATAAAAGAGTCAAAATAACAGGTAGGTATAACAACTATAAATACACACACAACTAACAACAAAGCCTCAAAACACAGGAAGCAAACATGGATATGACTAAAAGGAAAAGAAAATGCAACAATACCAGGAGACTCCAAAACCCTACTGCCAGTAACTAACAGAATCACTCAAGAGACAACAAGAAAGAGAGAGATTCCATACCACAGACCAGCTCCATCTAACACACAAAAACAACCTACCTAAGGACTACACTGTACACATTCTGTTCAGGCACTAATCAAACACTCTTCAAGACAGAACATAATCTGAGCCATTTTTAAGAAATTAACTAATTGAAACAAAATGAAGTTAAAGCATGTCTTCTGACTGTAACAGAATTACATTAAAAACCAACAAAACAGGGAAATCTAGGAAATACCTAAATACTTGGAAGTTAAACACACTTCTAAATAATCCATGGGTCGGGGCTCCTGGCTGGCTCAGTTGGTACAACACATGATTATTAATCTCAGGGTCATGAAATTCAAGCTCCACCATGGGCATAGAGCCTACTTAAAATAAAGAATTAAAAAAAAATAAAAAACAGGAGCAGTGCACTTGGGTGGCTCAACAGGCTGAGCAACTGACTCTTGCTTTTGGCTCAGGTCATGATCCAAGGGTTCATGATCCAAGCCCACATTGGGCTCTGCTCTGAGCATGGAAACTGCTTAAGATTTTCTCTCCCTCTCTCCCCCTCTGCTCCCTCTCCATGGACATGCACTCGCTCTCTCTAAAAAAAGAAAAAGAAGGAACATGGACACCTGGAGGGTACAGTCAGTTAAATGTCTGACTCAAGATTTCAGCTCAGATCATGATCTCATGGTTAAGACCAAGCCCCGTGTCAGATTCCACACTGAACATGGAGCTTGCTTGAGATTCTCTCTCTCCCTCTGCCCCCTCCCCAGCTTGTGCTCACCCCCTCTTTCTTAAAAGAAAATAAATAGGGGGCGCCTGGGTGGCTTAGTCGGTGACTTTCGCTTAGGTCATGATCTCACGGTTCGTGGGTTCGAGCCCCGCGTCGGGCTCTGTGCTGACTGCCAGCTCAGAGCCTGGAGCCTGTTTCAGAGTCTGTGACTCCCTCTCTCTCTGACCCTCCCCTGCTCATGCTGTCTCTGTCTCTCTCTCTCTCCCAGAAATAAATAAAAAATATTAAAAAAAAAAAAGAAAGAAAATAAATAAATAAAAACGTTAGAAAAAATAGAAAGAAACAAATCATCCATGAGTCAAAGATATCAAGGGAAAACAGAAAATATTTTGAACTGAAAAAAAAAAAAGAAAATACAACATACCAAACTTTATAGGAAGGAGCTTGTTTTAGTTATCTAGGGCTGCCATAAAAGAATATCATAACTGGATAAATTAAAACAACATAAATTCATTGTCTCACAATTCTGGAAGCCAGACATCCAAAATCAAGGTGCCAGCGGAGCCATACTCTCTCTCTGATGGCTCCAGGGGTCTTTCTTGTGCCTCCAGCTTCTAGGCATTTGCAGGCAATCCTCGGTGTTCCTTACCTTGTAGGTCCCCTCCAGGCAGGCCTGCCCTCACAAAGCACTCTTCTCTCTTATGCGGGCACCAGTCACATTGTACTGGGGACCATGCTATTCTGAAATTCATCTGAACTCATCTATAATGACCCCATTTACAAATCTGGTCACATTCTGAGGTGGGGGGGTGGACAGGACTTCAACATATCTTTCTGGGGTACACAAATCAACCATAACATAAATTAAAAAGTGCTTTGAGGGAAATGTATAGCTTTAAATTCCTCTATCAATCAGAAGAGAACTCAAACTGAGATCCTGAGCTTCTACCTTAAAAAAAAACTAGAAAAAGGGCAAATTAAACCCAAAACTAGCAGAAGAAAGTCAAAATAAAGATTAGAGTGGAAATAAGAGAATAAAAAATAAAGAACATCAACAAAATGAAAAATCACTTCTTTGAAACTTCAACATAACACAAAACTTTGACTAAACTGACCAAAAAAAAAGAGAGAGAAGACCCAAATTATTAATATCAGAAATGAAAGAGGGAATATTACTACTCACCCTCTGGAAGAGAGAGAGAGAGAGAGAGAGAATTATAAGGGAATACTATAAGCAACTGTAAGCCAATAAAGTAGATGAAATGAACAAATTCCTAGAAAGACATGAAACACCAAAATTAACTTAAAAAATAAACCCTGAATAACAAGTAAAGAAATTAATAATGAGGGGCACCTGGGTGGCTCAGTCAGTTAAGTGTCTGACTTCAGCTCAGGTCATAATGTTGCAGTTCATGGGTTCAAGTTCCACATTAGGCTCTGTGCTGACAGCTCAGAGCCTAGAGCCTGTTTCAGACTCTGTGTCTCCCTCTCTCTCTACCCCTCTCCGTCCGTCTCCTCTCTCTCTCACCAAAAGTAAATATTTTAATAAATTTTTAAAAATTAATAATGAAAAAACTTCCAATAAAGAGAAGCTCAGAACCAAACTGCTTCACAGGTGAATTCTACGAAACATTTAAAGAACAAATAACACCAATCCTTCACAAACACTTTCAAAAAATAAAATACACTTCCCAACTCATAGAGCCATTATTACCATGACACCAAAAACTCAAAGACATCAAAAAAGAAAAACTACAGACCAATATAATATCCTTTATGAATTCAGATGCAAAAACCCTCAACAAAATACTACTGAACCAAATGCAGCAAGATGTAAAAAGATCAGATACCATGACAAAATGGATTTACTGCAGAAACAGAGTTGTTTCAACATGAAAATCAACATAACACACCATATTAACAGAACAAGGGACAAAACTGTATGATCAACCTCAACAGATACAGAAGCACTATAAAACCCAATATCCCTTTCTGATTAAAAAAACAAAAAACAAACACCCACTTAACAAATTGGGAATAGAAGGGAACTTCCTCAACCTGGAAAAAGGCATCTACGAAAACTCAAGACTAACATCGTCCTTGATGGTAAAAGACTGCAAGCTTTCCCCTGAAAACAGAAATGAGAGAGGTGGGCTGTTTTCACCACCTTCATTCAACTTTTTAATGGAGGTTCTATTTTTCTTCACCGTAACAGCAATCAGGCAAAAAAATAAATAGAAGGCACCCATATTTGAAAGGAAGAAGTAAAACACTTGTATCTCTCTTCCCAGATGCCATGTTCTAGAGCAGCTGACGCTTGAATAACACAGATGGTCAGGGTGCCTGCCCCAGTGCATTGAAAATCCACATAGAACTTCCGACTCCCCGAACACTTAACTAAAAACCTACTGTTGACCAGAAACCTTACCAAGAACATAAACAGTAAATAAACAGATTTTGTATATCATACACTGTATTGTTACAATAAAATAATGTCAGAGAAAAATGTTCAGAAAATCATAAGGAAAACACGTTAGAGTACTATACTGCATTTATCAAAACAAATCTTGGGTAAGTGGATGACACAGTTCAAACCCATGTTGTTCAAGCGTCACTAACACGTGCATTTTTCTGTTATGTGCCATATGTTAATAAAATCCTCCCAGAAACTCTCTTTAGGTTTTGGCTAAATGTCTTACTGTTACTGAATCTGCTTAAGGTATAAGGACCGAAATTAGAGAACCATAGTGGCAAATTCTAACAGACCACCTCTGTAAGAGAAGGAAAACAGAAGAGCCAATGAGCCAGAGGTAGGGGAACACTTGATCTTGACCTTTCACCAGCCCGTAAGACAGCTGACATTTCGTCTGACTCTAGTGTTCAAGGAGCTCACAGAACACAGGCCAAGGATGAGCAAGCAACCAAGACTCTCTAACCCTACATACAGCCTTGGAATCTGACAGAAGACTTAGACTCCAAGGACAGAAATCAGTTTACCAGCCCATCAGTTTAACAACCAGCCTAGCACACAAATTTTCAAACTACACAAGACAGCCCTCTCGGCCTTTCTTAGGCAGCACTTATTAGGAAGCAACGGGATGTCAGACACTTTCCATGTAATATCAAGACTGTCCCTCTATTGAAACTAATGTAATATTGTGTGTCAAATATACTTCAATCAAAAAAAATTTCTCCTTTCTCATGAGTTGTACTTCCCTGTAACCAAGCAATTTTTTTGTAGAAGTACTCCAAATAACAAGTGAAGAAAGACTGCCATTTTGCAGTCTTCTTCTTCTTATGATTCTGAGCAATAAATACCAATGATTATTAACATCTGCAAGATGACCAGACTTATTACGCCTAATTTAAAAAACCTCAATACTAGTTACAAAGTCTTCTTGCTTAAAAAAAATGTTTTTAAAAGACAAACCTAGGGGCCCCTGTATGGTTGAGTTGGTTAAGCTTCAGACCAGCTCAGGTCATGATCTCACAGTATGGGAGTTTGAGCCCCACACTCACTGGCTGTCTGCTGTCAGAACAGAGGCTGCTTTGGATCCTCTGTCTCCCTCCCCATCTCTCTCTGCCCCTCCCCCTGCACCTGAGCTCTCTCTCAAAACTAAATAAACATTAAAAAGCAAGAAATGGCTAAAAGAGCAAAAAAAAAGTCATAAAAAAAAAAAAAAGACAAACCTACATCTGATGCAGCCTCTAGCACTGGTCTGTCCAACTGACAGATAACGTGAGCCACAGGCATGAGCCACTGCAGAGAATTTGAAATTCTCTAGTAATCTCATTTAAAAAAAAGACTTAGAGGGGAGCCTGAGTGGCTCAGTCGGTTAAGCGTCCGACTTCGGCTCAGGTCATTATCTCATGGTTCAATGGTTCAAGCCCCACATCAGGCTCTGTGCTGACAGCTCAGAGCCTGGAGCCTGCTTCGGATTCTGTGTCTCCCTCTCCTCCTCTCTCTTTCTCTCCCCCCACCTCTCTGCCCCTCCCCCACTCACACTCTGTCTCTCAAAAATAAAACGTTAAAAAACTTTATTTTTTTATTTAAAAACAATTTTAATGTTTTTTTATTTATTACTGAGAGAGAGAAAGAGACAGCATGAGCAGGGGATGATAAGAGAGAGAGAGGGAGATACAGAATCCGAAGCAGGCTCCAGGCTCTGAGCTGTCAGCACAGAGCCCGACACGGGGCTTGAACCCATGAACCAACCAAGTGATCATGACCTGAGCCGAAGTCGGATGCTTAACCAAGCCACCCAGGCTCCCCCAAAAAAGTTTTTTTTAAAGGAATTAGAAACACAAATTTTTTTTTTAATTTTTTTAATGTTTTTATTTATTTCTAGGAGAGAGAGAGAGAGACAGCATGAGCAGGGGAGGGTCAGAGAGAGAGGGAGTCACAGACTCTGAAACAGGCTCCAGGCTCTGAGCTGGCAGTCAGCACAGAGTCCGACGCGGGGCTCGAACCCACGAACCGCGAGATCATGACCCAAGCGAAAGTCGGACGCTTAACCGACTAAGCACCCAGGCGCCCCATAAACACAAATTATTTTTAATAATCTTTAACCCAACATATGCAAACTGTTGTATCTCAACATAAAATCACTATTTTCTAAAGTATTAACGTGATACTTTACGTTGTCTTTTTCACACTAAGTCTTCGAAATCCTGTGTGTTTTCTGCACTTACAGCACACCTCAAGTCACACTAACCACATTTCAACTTCTCAAGAGCAGCACAATGGCTATCATACTGGCAAGCGGCAACTCCACATCTTACATATCTTATAGATCTCCAGATCAGACAGTAAATATAGAGAACAGAGGAACATGTTAAAGAACATCACAACAATGCAATTAGCAAAATCAAGATTATGGAAAACTTTGGGACAAATGAACCATTATTTTCAAAACAACTGCAAGAGAAAAATAAAGATTTAAGAGAAATCTATCCAGGGCAATGAACAGATGATATTTTGTTCCTAATTTGAAATAAGAAATGTTTATAAACAACAACAACAAAAAAGAAAAAAGAATAGTAACTGCGTATTTATTGACTGAAATATTTATATTAAGTCAAATATTCACAGATGGAGTGGGGACTGTCCATGAGGTAAATGTTGATGCCAGGCAACAGGCACACAAGGCTCACTCTACCACCAAATCTACTTCTAAACAGGTTCAAAAAAGTTCCATAATAAAAAATCTAAAATATCTACACATGTACCTGCTTATATAGGTTCAATAACGATAACACCGGCGGCCTGCCAAGAGAACTGAGTAGCTAGGGCACAAAGGAGAGGGATGGTTCACTTTATACAATTATTTTTTTTAATCCCTAGCCATGTCAACTGTCTAATCTACACACAAAAAAATAAATGTACACGTCTATGTACCTTGACTCAATCCACTGGCCTCTGTGCCTCCACCACGTCAACAGGCCTGAGCCTGCTCGCTGGTCCCCTGCTTCCTCTCTGACCTTTCTTCAATCTAACCCCCACACAGCAGCCAGAGTCATTTTTTCAAAACCGCATTCTGTGCCTAAAATCCTTCAATGACTGTCTACACTGCTCAGGAAACCACCAACTGGTTACCAAGGCAACAAGACCCTATATGACCCTGCCCTGCCCTTCCAGCCTCACTTCATGCCACTCGCCCCTTCTGACCTACTAATTCCACCCTGTACCAAAGGATGCAGACTCACCCAATTCATGATCTAGGAAACTGGGGCATCCTTATAACACACACCATGTGGCTATTAGAAAAGTTAAAGATACGGATGCACAGGAAATAACATACAAATGAAGAGAATGAAAACAGCACATACTCACTGATTACAACCACTTTTAAATATGAGCATGTGCATTCATAAAGATCAGAAAAAATAGATGACAAATATTTGGCGCTTTTAGTTTCCAATTTCCTGAATTTGTTAAAAACGACTTTTTTTTTTTTTTTTTA
>NW_027531297.1:394633-399479 GCF_008692635.1 Crocuta crocuta
TTTTATTTATTTCTAGGAGAGAGAGAGAGAGACAGCATGAGCAGGGGAGGGTCAGAGAGAGAGGGAGTCACAGACTCTGAAACAGGCTCCAGGCTCTGAGCTGGCAGTCAGCACAGAGTCCGACGCGGGGCTCGAACCCACGAACCGCGAGATCATGACCCAAGCGAAAGTCGGACGCTTAACCGACTAAGCACCCAGGCGCCCCATAAACACAAATTATTTTTAATAATCTTTAACCCAACATATGCAAACTGTTGTATCTCAACATAAAATCACTATTTTCTAAAGTATTAACGTGATACTTTACGTTGTCTTTTTCACACTAAGTCTTCGAAATCCTGTGTGTTTTCTGCACTTACAGCACACCTCAAGTCACACTAACCACATTTCAACTTCTCAAGAGCAGCACAATGGCTATCATACTGGCAAGCGGCAACTCCACATCTTACATATCTTATAGATCTCCAGATCAGACAGTAAATATAGAGAACAGAGGAACATGTTAAAGAACATCACAACAATGCAATTAGCAAAATCAAGATTATGGAAAACTTTGGGACAAATGAACCATTATTTTCAAAACAACTGCAAGAGAAAAATAAAGATTTAAGAGAAATCTATCCAGGGCAATGAACAGATGATATTTTGTTCCTAATTTGAAATAAGAAATGTTTATAAACAACAACAACAAAAAAGAAAAAAGAATAGTAACTGCGTATTTATTGACTGAAATATTTATATTAAGTCAAATATTCACAGATGGAGTGGGGACTGTCCATGAGGTAAATGTTGATGCCAGGCAACAGGCACACAAGGCTCACTCTACCACCAAATCTACTTCTAAACAGGTTCAAAAAAGTTCCATAATAAAAAATCTAAAATATCTACACATGTACCTGCTTATATAGGTTCAATAACGATAACACCGGCGGCCTGCCAAGAGAACTGAGTAGCTAGGGCACAAAGGAGAGGGATGGTTCACTTTATACAATTATTTTTTTTAATCCCTAGCCATGTCAACTGTCTAATCTACACACAAAAAAATAAATGTACACGTCTATGTACCTTGACTCAATCCACTGGCCTCTGTGCCTCCACCACGTCAACAGGCCTGAGCCTGCTCGCTGGTCCCCTGCTTCCTCTCTGACCTTTCTTCAATCTAACCCCCACACAGCAGCCAGAGTCATTTTTTCAAAACCGCATTCTGTGCCTAAAATCCTTCAATGACTGTCTACACTGCTCAGGAAACCACCAACTGGTTACCAAGGCAACAAGACCCTATATGACCCTGCCCTGCCCTTCCAGCCTCACTTCATGCCACTCGCCCCTTCTGACCTACTAATTCCACCCTGTACCAAAGGATGCAGACTCACCCAATTCATGATCTAGGAAACTGGGGCATCCTTATAACACACACCATGTGGCTATTAGAAAAGTTAAAGATACAGATGCACAGGAAATAACATACAAATGAAGAGAATGAAAACAGCACATACTCACTGATTACAACCACTTTTAAATATGAGCATGTGCATTCATAAAGATCAGAAAAAATAGATGACAAATATTTGGCGCTTTTAGTTTCCAATTTCCTGAATTTGTTAAAAACGACTTTTTTTTTTTTTTTTAATGTGCAGAGTGTGCTTCAGCACTCTGATTCACACCTCACCTCCTTTAAGACCTGAGCTAACCCAGCTTCCTCGTGGGCCTTTCCCAACATAGATCTATCTGGCTGCAGTGATCAGTGCAGTAGCACAGGCTTTTTCTTGTGTACTTTTAACTGATTCCATCTCATTTCCTGCTTGGTAATATTTGCTCTACCACATTTTTACATTTTAAGAAATCAGGGGCTGATCTCAAAACTCATATATTCTCTTATACAATACCTAGAAATAGGACTTCATAAATAGAAGTTCACAATAAATGCTTACAGACCCCGTGGAAAACACATTTTAAATATATTTTGCTCAGAACTTACAAACCTACTGTGATGCCTGGGTGGCTCAGTTGACTGAGCCCCTTCTTGATTTCAGTTCAAGTCATGATCCCAGAGTCTAGGATGGAGCCCCACACATCAGGCTCTGCGCTGAATGTGTAAACTGATTAAAATATTCTCTTTCTCTCTCTCTCTCCCCCTCCCCCTCCCTCTGCCCCTCTCCCCCGCCTGCCCCCCCCCCTACAAAAAAAAAAAAAAAAAGAAAAAAAAAAAAAGAGGATCAGCCAGGAGGGGAAGAGAGAATGAAAATTATTAAGGTTTATCCTTTCAGAACACCAAGGACTTTTTCTTATTCAGTAGAAGAGCCACTCCCACCGTCCCCCTTCCCCGCTTCCTTTCCCCTCTTCCCTTCCCCTCTCCCTTCCCCTCTCCCTCTCCCTCTTCCTGCCAGGTAGGTGGTGAGATTAGCTTCTGACTCACCATAATTCATATAGCTTCATTTCCTGTTTGGGACTCAGGCCAGATGATCTGAGCACAGTGTGATTCACCCACTNAGCCCTGAGCCTGTTTCAGTCTGTGTCTCCCTCTCTCTCTGACCCTCCCCTGCTCCCGCTGTCTCTCTCTCTCTCTCTCTCTCTCCTAGAAATAAATAAAACATTAAAAAAAAAAAAAGGAAACATATTAAATAAAAGTGAGATGCAAAAAGCAGTCCAAAGACTTTCTAGGTATAATATCAACCAAAAGTGATACAATCAGGGAAGTGACCTCTGATCTAGAAAGACACCATTCAAAGGAAATGCCACCTTCATGGGGCGCCTGGGTGGCTCAGTCAGTTAAGCGTCCGACTTCGGCTCAGGTCATGATCTCGTGGTTCGTGGGTTCGAGCCCTGCGTCGGGCTCTATGCTGACTGCCAGCTCAGAGCCTGAAGCCTGCTTCGGATTCTGTGTCTCCCTCTCTCTCTGCCCCTCCCCTGTTCATGCTGTCTCTCCTTCTCTCTCAAAAATAAATAAAACATTAAAAAAAAAAGGAAATGCCACCTTCACAGTTTTCAAAATCCCAACACTTGGTTTTTGGTGGGTTTTTTAGGTTTATTTCTTTAGAGAGAGAGAATGCGCATGAGCAGGAGAGGAGCAAAGAGAGGATCCCAAGCAGGCTCTGTGCTGTCAGTGCAGTGCCTGATGTGGGGCTCAAACTCACGAACCATGAGATCAACACCTGAGCCAAAATCAAGAAGCTTAACCAACTGAGCCACCCAGGTACCCACTGTTTGTTGGGGGTTTTTTGTTCTTTGTTTGTTTTTTTTTTCAGTTTTATTTATTAGAGCACCTGGGGAGCTCAGTTGAGTGTCCCGACTTTAGCTCAGCCTGGAGCCTGCTTCGGATTCTGTGTCTCCCTCTTCCTCTCTACCCCTCCCCGACTTGCACTCTGTCTGTCTCTCTCTCTCTCTCTAAAATAATTTTTTGAACGTTCTTTTAAAAGTTTTCTTTATGTAAGTAATCCTACACCCAACATGGAGCTCAAATTCACAACCCAAGATCAAGAGTCACATGTTCTTCCAACTCAGCCGGCCAGATGCCCCAAAATCCAAAACCTCTTAAGAGATTTTTTTTAAGTAAGTGAAAATAGTAGAAGTTAAATTACAACAGAACAGTAAATGGGAGGACCGTGATCTGCTGAGGAAGCACCGTTAACATGAAATCAAACCACCTACTTACTGTAAGGTAAATGCTTGCATTAAACGTGGTAAATACAATGAAATGCCTAGCATGAAGTTCCTAAAGAAAAGAGCCCACGCCTGGGCGGCTCAGTCGGTTAGGCCTCTGACTTCGGCTCAGGTCTTGATCTCACGGTTCGTGGCTTCGAGCCCAGCGTCGGGCTCTGTGCTAACTGCCAGCTCAGAGCCTGGAGCCTGTTTCAGAGTCTGTGTGTGTCTCTCTCTCTGACCCTCCCCTGCTCACGCTGTCTCTCTCTCTCTCCTAGAAATAAATAAAACATTAAAATTTAAAATAATAATAATAATAATAAATAAATAAAATAAAAAAGGGGTGTGGGTGTAAGAATCCATGTAGAGAGAGCTTTGGACTTGGATCTCCAGGCCCCTCCTACACAGTCAGGCAAGAACTCCTCACTGATAGCCACAGAGACCAGAGGGCCAGCTCTGTAAAACTCTACCAGAAGTGTACCACACTTGGGGAAATTGGGACAAAGCAGGGAGACTAGGTAAAGGCTATGTACTGAACCATGGGAAGACCCACCCCTTCCTCCTGCCCTTTAACCTAGCTCCAGAATCCAGCTTAACACCAACAAGGCAAGAAAGGGGAGGAAGCTTCTCTGAGGAAGCCAAACCAGGAGATGGTAACGTCTGGAAGAGAGCCAACAAAAAGTCAGTCTTTACCCTCCACTGAAGCCACAAGTAAACAAGCCCCCCAAACACTCAGACCTCCATTTTTAGAACTTTATTCTTAAAGGTGAATAAACACCCCAGGATCACCAGACATTGGAAGAGGTTTTCCAGAATGAAAGAAGATCAAAAAACACAACAGCAAAGAGGAAAGCAAGAGTAACAAAATATCAGGAAACAATAATTTTAACATAATTTAAAAATTTTTTTTAATTTTTTTAATGTTTATTTTTTGAGAGAATGAGAGCGAGCGAACAGGGAGGGATAAAGAGAGAAAGAGAGAGAGAGAGAGAAAGGGAGGAAGACACAGAATCTGAAGCAGGCTCCAGGCTCCAAACTGTCAGCAAAAAACCCAACGCAGGACTCGAACTCACGAACTGCGAGATCACGACCTGAGCCGAAGCCAGAAGCTCAACCGACTGAGCCACCCAGGTAGGTGCCCCTTAAATACATTTTTAAATTTTTTTTAAGTTTATTTTGAGAGAGAGTGGGAGAGAGGCAGAGAGAG
>NW_027531297.1:399738-403014 GCF_008692635.1 Crocuta crocuta
GGGGGGAGGTGGGGGGGGGGGGAGAGAGAGGGAGAGGGAGAGAGAGAGAGAGAATATCCCTACCAGGCTCCAAGTTGTCAGTGCAGACCCAACCTGGGGCTCAATCCCATAAACGATGAGATCATGACCTCAGCAGAAATCAAATCAAAAGTCAGATGTTTACCCAACTGAGCCACCAGAAAACCCTACAGTTAAAACTTTAAAAATAAATATTTTAAAGGACACCTTGGTGGCTCCGTCGGTTAAGCGGCTGACTCTTGATTTCTGCTTGGGTCATGGTTTCACAATTTGTGGGATGGAGCCCCACATCAGGCTCCAGGCTATTGGCCTGGAGCCTGCTTAGGATGTGGGCTGTCTCTCCCTCTGCTCCTCCCCCATTTGCACATACTGTCTCTCTCTCTCTCTAAGTATAAAAACATAAATTAAAAGCTTTAACCGTACTCTAAGAAATTTAACTAAAATTAAGCAGCCACTGTATACATTAAACAAGAACAGGAGTCATTACAAAATGAAACGAGAATAAAGAACATGTAAATAAGAAAAGAGAAGTTAAAAATTCAGTGAAAGAATTGGGATGCTCAAAAATGCTCCCAAAAGGCAGAAAGAGGTCAAGACATGACAAGAAAAAAAGCTTTTAAAAAACAAGAAACTAAGTACAGAAACTATAACATTCAAGTGATTGGTAGAAAATAAACTATCTCAAATATATTATACAAAGTTTCCTATAAACAAAAGAACATCGAACTCCAGATTTGGGGCTACTTAATGCCCTGGATGATAAATGAATGCCAAGCCCAGCCAAACTTACTCTTTAACAGTGGTGGTAGAATTAGTATGTTTTCAGTCGTGCAAGTCCAAAAAGTCTGCCTCCCAAAAAACTCCTGGGAAGCTACTGGGGAATGTGTTCCACCACCATTAGTGAGTAAATACAAAGAGGGGAGGCAGTAGACATAGGGAAAGGGGGTCATTACTGAAGAATGAGAGGAAGAATTCCAGGATTAGAGTGTGTACCAAGCCAAGAGACCAAGTGCATCCTGACTTGGGCAGGGCGACTCAGGGACTCGGAGCACTGAGGAACTGAACGGTGATCTGACTGGACTAAAACTAAACTGGAGGAAACTTAAATGGAGAAACATTTTACAGAATGGAAAGTGCAAGAACGTTATTCTGAGGTTCAAAGGAAACCAGGCAAATGAAAAACAAGGCAATTATTAACTCCACGGAAGAAAAAAGGCTGCAAGATATACAAAAAAGAAAAAAATACAGAGTGCCTGGTGCTCAGCAGGTGGAGCACGTGATTCTTAGTCTCAGGGTCGTGAGTTCGAGCCCCACACTGGGCGTAGAGATTACTTGAAAGTAAAATCTTTAAAAAAAGAAAAAGAAATACAATTGTAGTTTACTACCCCGCTCGGTGTGGCACAATAATGACCTCAACAGACTGAGAATTCTAGATGTGAATCTAACCAGGATTCTAATTTTTACAAATGAGAGCCAGAAAGTATGAGAGAAGTGAAGTCCTCATCTACAGTCACTGGAAGCCCTTCAGCTAAAAGGTGACATTCCTGGGTCAAAAGCCTTAAGTGCACTGCCCTGTGCTCTGGTCCTGGGCAACCCTGAGTATACATTAAATCCCAAGAACCCCCACATACTAATCAACAAAATGGGGGCAGGGGATGTACTCCACTATTCTTTAGCATGAAAAAGTGGTGACTCTCTTTCTAGGTCAAGGAAAAGAGAAAAGAATAAGCATGCAATTTGGTAAGTGTCAAGTGTTCACTTTGCTGGTGTAATCATTTGGCAACCCTGATCCGGTAACCACTGCCCAGATTTAGTGGCAATAGATGATCCTGTGCCTTCCCACTGTCCAGGAAACCCCTTACCCTATACGCACCTCCATAATAAACATTTTGAATCATGAATCTAAACCCAGAGCTTTTGCTGACGAAGGAACACCGAAGACACAGCACATGTTTAAGTGAACACAGGCTCCGGAGCCAAATTCCCTGCATCCATCTCTGGCATGAGCTCTGAAACCCTGGGATGCACTCTGCCCGTTTCTTCACCTGCAGATAGGAACAGAGCAGTACCTACCTCAGAAGATCGCTGTCGGGCCTTAAGGAGTGAATTCATGCAAAGCACTATAGCAGGACTGGACACAGGTAAGGGCTTAGTGAACACAGGCTGTCATTACCAGTGGCTCAGTCAAACTCTCTATTCAAGGCTGCCTGTGGAATGAGAGCCGTCTGGGGTCACCTGCTCGTCAATTATTTATTAAAAACCTACTATGTGCCAGACACCAAAAAAGTGTGAGTACTGTAACTGACTAGCCCAAGTCATTCAGTCTCCTCTAAGTCTTGTTTTCCTCATCTGCTAAATAGGAAATAATAGTACCTGCTGCACAGAGCAGAGAAAGCTAAATGAGAGAACTTACCCAAAGTAAGCAAGTCACAGTGCCCCGAGCCACGGCAATCGCTCAATACGGATCACCAATCGTTACACATCTCTCCTGCAAACCGGGAGGGGACTTTCAGAGTTAACTAACTTACCCCCTTGTTCCAGGGCCTAATACATTCCTTGAAAGTACGGTAGGAATCCAATTAGCACTCCGTACACTGAATTTTAAAATCTCCTGCACCCTCCCAGTTTACTTAGTATCAACAATCCCGAAAACGCAGGAAAGAGAAATAAAAAGACCACCCATGACTTTGCACCAGGTTATTGTATCAGCTCCTTACTACACCTTTGCTTTTTGATCTTCAGAAGTCTGCGCATTTGTTACCACGCATGGGAGTACTTTCAGAGAACAACTTTTAGATCCTCACTTTTTCCCAAACTGGCCCCTTACGTCGGCCCGCAGACCGCACTACTGCATTTCCACGGACGCGCTGCCTCTGCCTGCCTTTTCCCTTCCGTGGGAAGCCAGGGCTCCGTCTCCCAAGAGTTTGGCTTCCGTGCTGCTACCAGCTAGGAAACAAACTATCCTCGAGAATTAGCAAAAGGGAAGGCTAAACAGCATTTACAAGAGAAGGGAACTTTTTACATCCAAAGCCCGTTCAGGCAGTTTGTTTAGAAATAAACTGAAGTCGTGCATTCCTGCTTCTGACAGCCGCCAGGGCTGGGCAGCATTGTCTGGGGAGAAGCGCGCCGGGCCGGCCAACTTTTCGTTAAAGACGGTGCCATCCTATTCGGAACAAAGTGAAAGGTCAGCGGGGCGCAGGAGAGGCGCCGGGAGCGGACGGCCTCGCCTCGGCTCGCGCCGCGAAGTTGGCCGGCTCG
>NW_027531297.1:403172-403954 GCF_008692635.1 Crocuta crocuta
GGTGTCGCGGCGGCCGAGCGTCGTCCTCCGGTTTTGGCAAATATCTTTTCCTTCTACGTGGGCATTCTGGTGGGCTGGCCGAGGCGAAGAAGGACCCCTGACCTCTAACCCCGGACACACATTGATTCCGTCGGCCTTCTCAGAAGGCGGATCCTGACTTGCGTCCTAGGGCGGTGCCCGGGTTCGAGGGTATTCCCGGCTTGGTGGGGAGGGTCTTGGTAGGGAGGAATGCCCACGTAGAGGGCGTTTGTGGCCTGTGCCCTGAGGTGGGGGTGCCCCGGCTCGGGGGTGTGGTGTCCTGCTAGGAGTGGATGCCGGCGCACAGCCGAGAAGGCTGCCCCGACGGGAGGAGGGGAATGCTCCGATGGGAGGATTGCCCCAACTTTGGGAGGTGCCTCAGTGAAGAGGCCTGCCTCCGTTTGGGGTGCTTCTGTTAGGGGAGGCGCCCTGATTAGGGGTAATGTCCCAGGTCGTGGGTGCTCTGGCCCGGGGCCATTTCTTCTGTGGGAGAGTATGGTCTGATTAGGGAAGGTGGCCCGCTAGGAAAGCGTGCCCTGGAGAGGACAGTGTTGTGATTGGGAAGGCTGGGGGTTGGGTGGGCATTGTCCCAACGAGGAAGATTGTCCCCTGCTGGGGATGGGGTGCTCCAGTCAGAGGTGTGCCCAGTCTGGGCAGCCTCCCTGATCACCCCGAGCTCCTTGAATCGGCACCTACCCAGCAGCCTGCCACCCAGCTTTTCACGGAGATCTCTGCACACCGAGCCGCCTTCATGGACAGCATCT
>NW_027531297.1:404040-414516 GCF_008692635.1 Crocuta crocuta
ATGGCCAGACTGATTTCTTACCATCCTCTGGGAGTTGAAGAAAGATGTGTAGACTGAAATTGGGGTTCTCTGGCCGGCCTTTGCAACAAGAACTGAGGAGGCCTTGAGTTGAAGGCTAATCTACCCCCACCACCTTGCTCATGGGGGGCTCACTCTCATGGGACTTCAAGAAAATCTCCCTACCAAGGTGGGCACTGACAGCCCCACAGGTGCAGAGGAAGTGGACATGGACGACTGTAAGTACCTAGGAAATCTTCCTAGGTTTCTTTGGGGCAACCTAAGTCAGCTCTTAACAGGCTTGAGACCCCATGACTGTTTGGAGCCTCATGACTGGAAGCTCAGGAGTAGTCCTGACCTGTCCGTCCCAACCTGAGCCCCCTTCACTCATACCTAACTCTCTGGCACCATACTCTCCAGCTCCACTCCTGTCCCTTCCCTGAAACGCTTTTTATCTCAGGTTTCTGTGTGGCTCAATTCTCTACCATCCCTGGTTCTCAAAAACCACCTCTTCAGGAAAGCCTTCCCTTGCCTCCCTACTGAAAACAGTACTGCACCCCAGAACTTCCTTGCTTTATTTTACTCCATGGCACTGCACTGCTATATCGTCTGTCTTTCCCATTAAAATGTAAGTCCGGTCAGGGACTTTTATCTTGTGCACCCTAGTGCTTATAACAATGCTGGGCATGCAGGAGACAAAATAAGTGTTAAGGGAATAAGATGTGGAGAAGAAATCCTTTACCAGGCAAATACTGACCATAAGTCACTGTGTCAGAAGTAGGGTATTCTGGTGTCAGCCCACCCCACCCTGTGCTTGTATGGTCACTGATGATTTATGTTAAGTGGTTTTTCACACGTGCCACTGTGCAGAACTATCACTGTCAGTCCTGCGAGGCAGACTTCTTACCCGTGTTCTCAGTGAGGAAACCAAAGCAAAGGACTTGAGTGCCTTTCAAGACCACCTGACTGCTAAAAGGCAGAGATAGGATTGAAACCCAGGCACATTTTCCACTGTGAGGCTGCCACTAGCAGTTGGTTTACAGATGATCCTCTTTGTGACATATTTTGAGCTTTTCTCCAATGTTTATCCTCTCCTTGTCCCACAAATAGTAACATCTGAGCTGGGCGCATGGCTGCCTGACTAAAGAGCATATTTCCAACTCTCAAGGGTAGCTGGCTGGATGTTTGCACAAGTGATAGAATCTACTTCCAAGCTTATAACCCCCCCCCAAGAATTTAGAGGTGCAGGCCCAGTAAGTTGGGTGATGATGAAATCTGGAATGGCCACCTTGGACCCAGGGCTGGAAGCCTCAACTTGAGAATGACAGGTATGTCACCAGGCCCAAATCTTGCACTTCTGGACCCTGGAGTGTACAAGAAGTAAATGGGGGGGGGGGGGGGGGGGGGGGGCCACAACNCCTCTCATAATCTCATATGTGTATTATAGATTAAGGTAACAGACACCTATCCAAAGTCACTCCTTCACCATATGGCAGATAGAAAATTTGAACCCAAAGTCTCATCTTAACCCCACCTCCATTGTTTCCTAAAGCCCAGCCCACGATCGCTGGCCCCGTTGGGCGTTCACAGGCCCTGGAACATCTGCAGATGTCCCTTTGGTAAATGTTGCTCTGCCAAACCGGGTCTTTATTTGTTCTTGGGTTGCTTGGGTCCTAAACAACAGGCATTTGAAGGGGACCTCAGGAGCAGGCGTGGCCTTGTGTTCCCACTTGGATGGGAGGTGAGCAACAGTTTCCCTCACAGCCACAGTAGCAGTGATGACAGCAGGGACTTGAGACTTGAGGCCAACGGTAAGGGAACAGTACGAGAGGCAGGGGCTTGGGCAAGCCCTCCTCCTCACCCTCCAAGGGATTTCCTCTGACGAAGGAGATCTGAACTGCTCCCCCTGGAACGATGGGAACTGGACAGGCAAGTCCAAGGTTTGTGTCAATAAAAAGGAACAGGGGTGATCTCCCCATGTCACAAATACATTTTAAATTAATGTCAAGGCTCCAGACATGCAAGCCCAGCTCCGAGGGTGCATCCTTCAGCAGAACCATGAAAGCGAAGCCCAGCCTGGCACAAGTTGGCGTAACCAGCCCACGCTGGTTGGTCCCACTCCCCCAGCCTGTCTTCCAGCCCTAGGCAGCCTGGGAAGGAGGGGCCCATGACCGAGGAGAGGGGCACGCGCCCACCCAGGAGGGGATGGATAGGCCCAGAGGCGAGGGCCCAGAGCCAAAGAGAGGGGAGCAGGGCCTGGAGGGTGCATGCCCCGGGGGGCAGGGCCAGGAGGAGGGCAAGCACCCAGGAAGGGCCCCCAGGGCTAGGCCGCTGCACACTGGGCAGGAGGAGGGCGCCCGAGAGGCCGGCCTGTGCCCAGCTCTACAAATGAAGCATTTTATTTACACTGCATCTCTCCAGACCCCAGGCCCCGGGGTGAGGCTGGTCTCAAGGCGGAGGCTGCAAGGAACGGCCGGGCAGCAGCAGGTCCTGAGTGCGCCGGGCCAGGCCAGGAGCAAAGGCACGAGGCCCTGGGTGCCCGGTCCCAGGGCAGAGGTCAGCCCGCCCGGAAAAGGTGGCACAGAGTCAGCTCCCGGGCGTCAGGCTGGGATCTGCACCTCCACAGCTCTGCTCATAGGATGGCGGGGCCTCTGCAGGGAAAGAGGGAAGTCTGCAAGGGGCTCGTGATGCCCTCTCTCCCAGCCAGACCCCAGGCCTCTCACTCACCATAAGGATAGCCCCATGAGCTGTATTCTGGGGGCAGGATCAAGGTACTGGTGGTGGGCACTGGCCCTCCTGAACCTTCTGCAAAGTAGGGGACAGTGGCACCTGTGGAGATGCACAAGGGAGGGGGCAATGGGTGGGGGGCAGGGCTGCCATCCTGAGGGCGGGGTTCAGGGGCAGTAGGCACAGAGCCAAAGGTGGCAGGTAGCGACTGCTGTTGTGAGTGGCTCTTCGTGGAAAGGGAGACTGCATCTGCAAAGTGGGGGCTGCTGGCCGCAGCCTCTGCCTCCTCCTGGGGTGGCGCGGAGGGCACCACTGGGACTGAGGCCCCAAGAGGCACCCCTGGGCCTGGCCGGGGGCTCAGCGGGGCGTGGTTCACAGCAATATTGCCGATGAAGACAGGTAGGATCACGGTGGCTTCAGGCACCTTCAGGGAGACCTGGGGAGGATGTGAGAGTGAGGCTAGGCCACCTGCCCACCTTTCCCACCCCACTCCCTCCAACCCCCAGCACCTGCAAGTAGTAGTCCACGTGGATAAGGCTGCAGCCTGGCAGGGCTGACTGGGGCAGGGCAGGCACCAGGATCTGCTCTTGCCACTGCGCCCGCCTCCAGGCCTTGACACCCGCACCCTCTACCTCTGCGATGGTCCGCACATCATAGATCCAGCGCTTGGCCTTGTAGGACACTTTCTGGGGAAGGGCCAGCCTGTGAGCCTGGGCAGGCCAGGCACCTACCCCCCTTATGGTCCCACGGGGACAGGCCCTGACAGAGGGGACTCTGACCTGCAGCAGACAGGCTACCACGGGGCTGGTGTCCTTGCCTGACTGGTTCTCGATGTCAGCCTGCAGCCGCAGCACCTGCCCCACCACGTAGCCACGGAGGTCAGTGCTGGCAGTGAGGACCACGCTGCCCGTCTTCACCAGCTTGTAGGAGAACTTCTTGGTGGTGGAGGCCACGTTGGGTTGCTTGAGGGGAGGGCAGTAGTGAAGGGGTTTGGTGGGCGTGCACAGGCTAGATCCCTAAGGCCTCTCGCTGGACGAGCCCACTGTGCCCTGCTATGCCCTGCCCCCCAGACACAGCACAGTCGGCTGGGGAAAGAGAGGCTACTGCTCTTCTAGATCCCAGCCACTTCATCTCAGCTGAGGACAGGACATCAGGCAAAGCTGGGGACCACCCAGGAGATCACTGCTCCATCCTCACCTCGATGTCTGGGATGCTGTTCAGGTTCAGGGGGCTCAAGATATAGAATACACGGCTGCACTGGTGATCCTTGGAAAAACGTGGTGTGTCGATGGTGGCCCGCACCTGGTGCACAATCTTCCCAAAAGGGCCCTCAAAGGACGTTGGCGCTGTGGCTGGAGAGAGAGCAGGGAATGGCCCCAACTGCCCCCGCCCCACCTCCTGTCCACCAACTGTCACCGAGAGGCCTGGCCAGGCAAGGCTGGGCTCTTACCAGGAAGCAGGAACTGAAAAGGGAAGTTGTGCTCTCCAGCGGGCAGGGTTCCTGCAGAGATAGGAGGGGTTGTAGGGGAGAGGGGGCTCAGGAGCCTTGAGGTGACACCACAGGACACAGGTTTGAAGCAGGCCATGCAGCTGACCAGCTCACACAGACTCTGGCTCCAGGCACAAGAGCAGCACCGGGCCGCAGCCTGGGCAACGGAAGTGATGCAAGAGCCTGAACAGGAAAGGGGAGTGGGGCTGTTCCAGCAGCCGGGGCCCACCCAAATCAAGACGAAGCTGGCCCCCTTCAGCCACCCAGTGCCTACCAGGCAATACCCGAAGCCTGGCAGGGAGAGAAATACATCAGGATGCCAAGGAGTACTAAAGGGTGGGCCAGCAGGGGGGTCCCAGAGCCTGATGGTGAGGTGGTGGGGACAGACAGGCCCACACTCAACCAAGGGTCTGTCCTGGGCAGGGTCGCTATACGCAGCGAGGCCAAGTACAGTCTCCCAAACTCACCCTTGTCAGCCAGCGACAGCGCACTGTTGAAGTAGCCCTCCTCTGCCACCCACGCTGTATCATTGGCCTTGTTGGACACCCTGCAGGAACCCATGCAGGTCACTCGGATGGCTGTGGGGGGGGAGGGGGGGGGAAGGCGTGAGTCCCAGCTAGCCACTGTCCTGCACCCCTCCCTGCCCCATCACAGAGACTTAGGGCTCGCAGCACCAAGGGGTGCTGGGGCTCAGGCAAGCCAGCAAGTGGCCTGTGATCTTCGGAGGATACCTCCCATCCATCCTCGATCTTGCGGCACTCCCAGGGAGCCACAGCAACGAGGCAGAGTTACATCTGTCCTGAAGCCCGGAACAGGAAAGCCCCAGTGGTCACCCAGATGACACCTGGACAACCCCAGCCTGCTAACCTTGGTTCCCAGCCACCCCTGGGCCCACCAGGCCTGGGAGACTTAGCTCCCTACAGAGGCATGCTGGGGACAGCGATGATGAGCAAAAGCCCATGGGGGCCACTGACCTCACAGCCAAGTCAGTTAGGTTGGGAGGCACCCCTTCATGCTCCAGGAAACTAACTGCTCACCCTCATGATACAGGAATGCGGTCAGACCTGCCTGAGCAGATAAGGTACCCAAGAGTCTGGCACACTGGCAGGTGCAGACACTCTTGACTTCCTGGACCAGTGCTGGCTTAAAATCACCCCAGGAGGGCTGATGGCTCTGTCCTCTCCCCAACTCCCCTGTGAAAGCACCCAGGCCAGGAGCAGAGGCCGCCGCCACCTTTCTATGGTCAGAAACTCAAATTCCTCACTCTAATGGACATGTGCCCAGAGACCACTATGGTCTCAGGCTGTGGCCGGACAACCGGAAGACAGCACAGCTGGGGAACCGAGCAGAGAGGGGCTGGGAGCTCAATGACAGCCTTGCAACCTTCCCCTGCCTGCGCTGAGACAAGGCCAAAGAGGTGAGCCTCGCTGCCCAGCCCCTCCCAACTTCCTCCCGACTTGATGGTCCAGTGAGAGCAAGTGACTCAGAACCTGACAGCCCCCTGACAGAGCCACCAGGCAGGAGGAAGCTGGTGTCCCCAGTGTCCGGGGCAGGAGCCAGCCGCACCAGCCACGCCCACGTCTCCCCAGGCTGACTCTACCCTGCCCAAACAGGCCTCCTGTGGCCCATCCACAGACCACCAGGCTTCCCCTCGCCCCAGGAACCCGTAGCTCATCCTCCACCCGGCGACCCTGACCTTGACCAGATTCTGACTTCTAACCCACACTCCACCAGCCATCCCTTCCTAGACGCAGACCCAGAATTGTTCCCGCCCCAGAAATCTGGGGCATCAGTGATACTCCTTCAGACCAACACAACCCAAGAGAAACGTGGCAGAGGAGTGGACAGAACAAGGACGGGAAGTGTGACGATTCCAGATGCCATGCACGGAGGGAGTGCACTCCCCCTCGAATCTGGCTGCGAACGCTGGGACCAGCACAGTGTGCCAGAAAGAGTTAAGTGGCCCCAGATTGGCCCGGTCCCAGCTGAAAACCATCAAGTGACGCCAATGGGTAGCACACAGAGCTGAAGAAACACCCTGCCCACCTCGGCCCAAATTCCCAATCCACAGCACTGTGGGTCATAATAAAACGGACACTTCAAACCACTTAACTTAGGGGGGCTCAGTCAGTTGGGCCTCCGACTTCGGCTCAGGTCATGATCTCACAGCTTGTGGGTTCGAGCCTCGCATCGGGTTCTGTGCTGACGGCTCAGAGCCTGGAGCCTGTTTCAGATTCTGTGTTTCCCTCTCTCTCTGACCCTCCCCTGCTCATGCTGCCTCTCTCTCTCTCTCTCTCTCTCTCTCTCTCTCTCTCAGAAATAAATAAAAAACACTTTAAAATTTTTTTAAATAAAAAAATAATAATAAATAAACCACTTAACTTAGGGGTGATTTGTCACTTAGGAACTTTCACATAGCAACAGACAAGAACAGATGTCCAACCTCAGTAGAAATCAGAGAGACTCAAATGAGTTACCATTTTAGGGGCGCCTGGGTGGCTTAGTCGGTTAAGCGTCCGACTTTCGCTTAGGTCATGATCTCGCGGTTCGTGGGTTCGAGCCCCGCGTCGGGCTCTGTGCTGACTGCCAGCTCAGAGCCTGGAGCCTGTTTCAGTCTGTCACTCCCTCTCTCTCTGACCCTCCCCTGCTCACGCTGTCTCTCTCTCTCTCCTAGAAATAAATAAAACATTAAAAAAAAAAATTTTTAAAAAAATGAGTTACCATTTTAACCCATCAGACTGGCAAATATTAAATATTTTGACAAGCGTTAAAGAGGAGATGGAAAACACACCTTACAGCAAGCGATCAAACTGCAGGCTGCTACAGGGACCCTGGAAAAGCACCAGGAAGACCTGCCATGATCTTATATGCACACACCAGGGACTCAACAGTTCTTAGAATCCGTCCTATGGGGCCACCTGGGTGGTTGAGAGTCCAACTTCAGCTCAGATCATGATCTCGCAGTTCGTGAGCTGGAGCCCCATACTGGGCTCACGCTGTCAGCACAGAGCCCACTTCAGGTCTTCTGTCCCCCTCTGCCTGCCCATCCCCTATTCCTGCTCTCTCTCTCTCAAAAATAAATACACATTTAAAAAGGAAAACAAAGATTCCACCCTATCTACCGAAGAGCTTCGAGCAACGCTGTTTGTGACCAAGAACTATCTAGGCATAGCCCACGTGTCCAACAGCAGGATGGTTAAAACAGTCACCCACCCAGCCTGAACTCGGCCCCTATTCAGGTGAACAAGCCATGGGGTCATCTGACCGTAGAAAAACATTATCAAATTGCCCCTTGGGGTATTTGGGGTATTCCGGGAGCGGGGGGAAGTTCTATGACCTTCCCAATGCCTCAGCAAAGAACTTCTTTTTTTTTTTTTAATTTTTTTATTGTTGGGGTTTTTTTTATTTATTTCTGAGACAGAGACAGCTTGAGCAGGGGAGGGTCAGAGAGAGAGAGACACACACAGAATCTGAAACAGGCTCCAAGCTCTGAGCTGTCAGCACAGAGCCCAACAGAGGGCTCGAACCCACGAACCGTGAGATCATGACCTGAGCCGAAGTTGGACGCTTAACCAACTGAGCCACCCAGGTGCCCCAAAGAGCCTTTCTGTACACATGCCAAAGCCTCTTCGGGGACCCTGCCTGAATGAGCAGCTGCCAATCACCGTCTTGGAGTCGAATGACCTGTTCCTGTGCACTCTCCTACACAGGGGAGCAGTGGAGGGGCAGGGGGCGGACACAAAGAGCAGGCCTGCCCCTCCAACCCCTGCTCCTGCAGGTGAGCATGGCCATCACCAGTGTGATGTGTGCACAGCCACGGGACAGGGGAGGTATGTTCTGGTAAGGTACGGCCTCCACCACACAGCAACGAGCCCTGAAGTACCGCCTAGGCTTAAAAGTGTTTCGGGTCTAGCAGTGGGCACACACACACAGTAGGCACGCACTGACCGACACCCATCTGGAGGTCTGGGGCTGCTCCGGTTCCCTAAGGAACATCATCATGTGGACTGTGTTCCAGAGAGACTTCTAGAACTTTCCTCCCCAGCCAGCACTCCCTTGTCCAGCAGCCCTCCTCCCTTGCACCACCTGCCATCACTCTTCATCCTGGTCCCAAAGGTCTCGCCCACCTCCACTAGCTCCCACAAATCTGCAGCAGCCTAGCTTTTGCCACATCTTTTCACTAAAGCTCTGGCCTGTGAGGCACTTCTGTCTGGCCTGCTTCCAAATCTGAAACAAAACAATAATAACGGTGCCCACCTCTCAAGGTTGCTGTGATGGTTTATAGAGCTGGTCCACAGGAGATGGGGAGAATGGCATCTGGCCCGCAGTGACAGCTCAGGGAACTCACAGAGCTGGGAGCTGACCGCTGCTGTCGTCTGGGTACCCCCTCCCTCGATGCCAGAGCATAGGGCACTCCCGTGTGACCCCCAGCCTCAGGCTCAGCTGGACTTGGGCTCCAGAAATCAGTTCCTTCCCCAGCTTTCTTCTGCATTAGCTCCGAGGGCAGCCAGTGTCCTCATGGCTAAGTGCAAATCATCACTGTCCCTCCTCAGACAAGTATTCAGTGGGTAAGACGAGGAGCCCCCCAGGAAAGATCTGCTGTCCTCGCCACCTCCATGGCCTCCCAGAGGTGTGGAGGGCCTCCCTGTTGCATCACTGGCTGGTAACAGGAGCTGCACAGCCAACTCACGAATGAAAGAAAGAACCGCAGCCTTCCCTTTTCCACACCCAGCTAGGGCTGGAGGAAGCCCCAGAGCAGCCCCAGCACCCACATTCCATCTAGGCCCCAGGGGACAATCCGAAGAATAACCCCTCTGGCTTGAAGTCATCATCCATCGGCTCTTTGGCCGATGCCCCCATCTTCCCCCTCCCGTCCCCCCAACATTCAGGGGCTCAGCTAGTACATTTACTGTCAGGTCCATCACCAGGGCCTCCCTCGGCATCCTATGCCCTAACTGTCCTTTCACCCACATCGCACCCATCACATGGACGCTGGCGGACTCTGCCCAGGCCAAGCCATCCCTTCACTCTAAATCAGTAGCGGCGTGTCTGCTACGGGAGCAGGACGGCGCAGAGGAGCCAGACAGTGAGCTCTGCATGGGGTCCCATGGTGGCTGTCCCCCAGCCACAAGCCTGCCCTCCTTCCTACACCCTGGGCTCTCCCCACAGCCCCGTGACACCTCTCGTCTGCCACTCGGGCCCCAGGGAAGGGCGGCACTGTCACTGCCGGGTCCCCTGCCACAGCCACAACTACCCCACTCGAACTCCAGACTCGAAGTAAGGAGACAGGAGAGGAGATGACAGTCATCAGGGGGAGGCCCCATTAGGTTGGACACCTGCCCAGAAGCATCTACACCCACTCAGCTTCTTTCTAGACCCATGTGACCTCAAACACGGAAACATCAGGGGGCAGACCCATCCAGGACAGGGGCAGCAGCTGCCCAGAAAGGCGGGCAGTGGCTCTAAGTCCTCAGTAGGCACCAGAAGCACTGAGCGGTCTACCACGGTAAGGCCCAGAGGATCAAGGTCCACAGCGACGCCTGATGGCTATGGCTTTGGCCAAGCACCCCAAGGTGGAGAAGCACCCTAGCAGGAACACCCTCACACACAGCCTCACACTCAGAGCCAGTGATCAGGCTTCGAGGCCCCGGGCCGCAGCTTTGCTCACGGCACCCTAAGGGCTGACGGCTGAAGTCCCATCCAGGGCCCTGTCCACACCTCTGATAGCAGATAAGGCCAGCACCTGCAGAGAGCCCTAAGGAGGGCCTCGGCGGCAAGCTGACTCCCAGTCCCAAAGTCCCAGATGTCTGCATGAGCAAAGGGACCGGCCAGCAGGGCTCGGGTTCAGCTCCTGTACGCTCACTGGGCTCAAGGCCTAGGTCACACAGAGATGAGCACGACCCTCCCAGCTCACAAGGCCTAGCCTCAGCCTGGGTGGAAGCGGGTGTGCCCCGGGATGGGGGGAGGGGGTCGGCTGCGCCAGGGGACTGGCATGTGGAAGAGAAAGCCCAGCGTGGGCCGGGCTCCAGGTGAGGGCCCAGCAGGTACGGGGCTCAGAGGACCCTGCAGACCCGCCAGGGAGGGTCGGGGTCGTGCCTGTATCCAAGTCAGAGTGGCCTTCGGCAAGGTGGGCAGGATCTAAACCCCCGCCCCCAACTCTGGCCGACCCTAGGAGGAAAGAACAAGAAGGGCAGATACGGAAGGACTGGGCCACCCGGACCTCCCTGCTCCGCCCCCAACTGGCCCCAGCCACCCACCCCGAC
>NW_027531297.1:414547-421663 GCF_008692635.1 Crocuta crocuta
AGGGCGGCGCCCGGGGGCGGGGGGGGGAGGGGGACCGCCCCTGACCTGCCGTTTCTGGGAGCTCCCCGTGGGGCGAGCACCGTGGGAGGCGGCGGGCCCGGGAGGGAGCCCGCGGGGGAGGCGCCCCGCGTGTGGCAGAGCCCGGAAGGAGGCGGCGGGCGGCGCGGGGTCTTGTGCGGGACGCGTGCGTGAAGGGGCGGCATCTTCTGACGGAGAAAACTGGCTTGGAGACAAAGTGCTTGGGGGATGGGACGAAGTCCTGAGGAGCCGCTGGAGTGTGAGGGAGACAGAGGACTCAGGGTTTGCAGCCTGTTTGAAGATGGCAACTCACGTCAGGGTGCTGATGACATCAAGAGTTTTGAGTGAAACAACCGCAAAACCCTGACCTGGCCCTCCCGCAAAAGGAGAGGGGCTCCCAGGCGGGGGGCTCCCCCTGGGCCGGGCCGAGGCCCCAGAGCTGCGGCCCGCAGCGCCCTCCCGCTTGCTTGGCGTCCTGTTGCTGGGGGGGCAGGGGTCTGACTGGCCGCACTTTGAGAAAAATTGGCATTTTTCTGTCAATAGCAGGCAAATAGCGGAATTCCCAAACAAGAAGTTCAGAGTGCCGCTGGGAAAGGGGAGGGTTATGGGCAACCCGGAAATGCCCAACGTCCACAACAGAAGTCAAGAAGGAGTGTTTCGGGAGGGAAGAGAAAGGTTCATCGGCTGCTGCTAAGATAAGTAAGCCACAAAAAAAATGGGGCCCCGATACAACTCTGCACCAGCACCCACCGATCCCGTTCTGAAAGCTGCTGCCGTGCCCTCACTTCCCTGAGTGCTGGGTGCTCTCGTGTAACCCAGGCTTCCCCCTGGAGCCCGGGGTGTAGATGTTTATTTTCCCACAACGTCTGTAAATCTGAGCCTGGGCTGTGTGCTCTCCTGACCCCTTATAACAACCTCCAGACCAACTGCGCCCCCTCCCTAAATGCTCCCCGCTTTAACTCATTTTCTCAGAACAGGAATCCACTGCTCCACCGCTACTGTCATCTTCACAGCCCAAGTCAATGCCCCTTACTTTTGGGTGATTCCTGCTCCTGACTCACTGTCATGCCCTCCAATATCATTGTTGCAGGAACTCCTAGTGACTCCAGAACCCACATGGAAGATCCTTCTAACTCCCCGCTATCTTAAAATGTACCTGGGATCCGTTCTAATTAGGTGTGACTAGGGGACAGACGTAGGGACAAGTGCCTTGAAAGAAGAGTGCGGTACTTTGAATTCCCAAGAGGAGGGAGCACTTGGGGAAGTGCCAGGTTGGTCAGGAGGTGGAATTGGTTAGGGCAGAGCGTGGGACAGAGCCCTGATTGTGTCCTCCCCTCCCAGAGGGGAGTCTCTGGGCTGTAAGGGTGGGCTCTACTGTCCAGTATCTGGCCCTACAGAGATTTAGGACAGGGGAATATTGGCTTGGTGTGTGAGTTTCATAAAGGAGGTGTTGGGGGGCATGACCTCTGGATTGGCTGGTTTGCACGTGAAAGGTGTGTTCCGAGGCAAGCTGACACCTTTAGGCAGTAGCGAGCCCCGGGAGGGGCAACTTCCCCCCAGCCAGCAACGCCCCCGAGATGTCAAAGCATCATGAGGTACAGGAAAATAACACGATCGATTCAGCTCTCTCGTTCTCATGTCTCCTCTCCTCCAAGAACCTCCTCCAGCTGACTTAAGCAGCTCTCTCAGTGGCTTCCTTAGTTTGTCTGCAAGGATGCCTGGCCACAGCTTCTGCCAACCCTTTAGATTTGCGCCATTCCCCCCATCAGAATGTTGGGCTCCTTCCCCTCCTGTTGAACCTGGGCTGCGGCCCCTGACTTGCTCTAACTGACTGGACTGCAACGAAACAGATGCCGTGTAAGCGGCTGGTCCTAAGGACGCCTCACAGCTTGCTTGCATTCCCCTGAAGTCCGGAACTACCATTTCAAAGTATCTAGTTACCCTACTGGAGAGATCACAGAGAGAGAGAGAGGGAGAGAGAGAGAGAGAGAGGATGCCTGCCCAGGGGAGTGAAACCATCCCAGACTGCCTGTGTCACACACCCCAGTGACTGGCTGTGTGAGTGACCTAAACCACCCTGACTTATTACTTACTCTGAAAAGTAGGCTGCACTCCCCCAGGGAGCTTTTCCACTCTGTGTGGGGTCTGCTGAGGACAGAAAGTTCAAGATCCGTTTTTCACTTACACGTCTGATGCCTCAACTGAGGCTGGTCAGGTGTCCCTTCCATGAGGCCTCTCCACATGACTAGTTTGGGGTTCTGCACAGCACGGCAGTCTCCAGAGGGTGAGAACGCTTACCTGACAGCAAGTCCCCTGGAGGGAGGAAGGTGAAACTGCCAGTCCTCAGGCCCGGGCTCAGAAGTCCCAGAACTTTCTACAACATGAAGTGCATCAAAATGGTCACAGGATCAGCATGGGGGAAGCATCACACCCACGGAGGGAAGGGATTGATGGTGACCCTCTGACACCACCTGCCACACCTGCAACTGCAGAAGAGCCACCAGCTGGGTCCAAGCTATGTCACAGGTCACAGGAGAATAAAGTTGTTTTAACCTGCTCAATTTTGGGGTGGTTTGAGATGCAGCAATAGATGCCTGGGACAGAAGTTGGCACTTAGGAGTGAGATACTGCCACAGTAAAATTCTTTTTTTTTCCAATAAGACTGAATTTTATTTTTCGTCTCTCTTGAAACAATGAATTTTCATTACAATAAGCATATTGAAACATATTACATTATGTAGTAATCCATCCAAATCATCTCTTTCAAAAGAATTACCTTTATATGGACAATTTAACTCCCAACCCAGGTACCATAACTAACTCCATGGATGCCACGGTAAAATTCTAAAATCTGACACAGACTTTGGAGGAGGCAGCAGGTGGACCCTGGCAGTGAGAACTCGGCTGAGGGAGGCTGGAGGAGGGAGACCATATTCAGAATTGGCAGGAAAATGGCGAGCCCATGGCCCGCAGTAACACGGAAGACACAAAATGTGTCTAATGATCTGATTTTCCTGGCAAAAAGGTTCAAGGCCAATTGGCTTTGCTCAGTTAGGCTAAAGTGAGATCAAGGAGAGAACGTACCAAAGAAGTAGCTATCCCATGCTCTGGCAGCAGGTGGATGAGGTATTTCCAAGTCAGGTCTTACTACGTTGGAAAGTCAAAACCTTTTCTCGTTCTCAGCCTTTACAGGTGGCAAAAAGTTCTGAAGGTGAAAGATGGCATCATGGTAAAGATTAAATCCAGGGTAGCGCCTGCAAAATATGAGGGTAAAAACAGGGGAACCTGGCTGGCTCAGTCAGTTAAGCATCCGACCTTGGCTCAGGTCATGATCGCACGGTTCGTGGGTTCAAGCCCCACGTCGGGCTCTGTGCTGACTGCCAGCGCAGAGCCTGGAGCCTGTTTCAGAGTCTGTGTCTCCCTCTCTCTCTGACCCTCCCCTGCTCATGCTGTCTCTCCCTCAGAAATAATTAAAACATTAAAAAGGTTTTTTAAAAATATGAGGGTTAAAATAAACTCAGGGGCATGGTTGTATGATCCCTTGTGACGATGTCTGAGGATTTCAGGTGGGGGGTGGGAAGTCCTCGTAGACCCCACCAGCCACACAGAAGGGCTTCTAAAAATCTTGAGGTCATCGTGACACAGCACCTGACTCTGCCCACAGTAGAGAAAAACCTTCTCAAAGACATTTATGGTATAGTTTTTGTCTAGTAAAGTGAATTGTATACAATTTGACATATAGAAATCCACAGTTGTTGTTTTTTTTTAAGGGCTGTATCTGCTTGAACTAAAATGGACAGTTTGAAATAAAAGGTGTCTGGGCCCCTGCTTTCTACAGGCAGGAAGCAGACTGACGAAGTCACTCAGCTGCCAACACAGGCTGTTTCCTATGGAAAAGGGGGTCACTGCAAGTGCATGGCCCAGTGCCCAGAGGGAACTGAGAACGCTAAAAACAGTAACCAAAGGAGCCACTTGCAGGGAGCAGACAAGCCCTGATGAAGGAATATTATGACAGGTGTTATCTGGATTCCAAAATTGCTGTGGACCAGTGACTGAGGGCACACTCCCCCTTTTTGAATGGGGGTGCTGTTCACTTAAACTGTGCCTCACCCCCGAATGCTGGGTGTTGGGGGGCTGACAATATGCCTTTGGAGCAAAAGGGGCCCCATCCAACGTGCCTCAGCCAGCTGGTCCTGTTGCGTATCAGTCGCTGGATTCCAAGCCTAATGCCTTGAGGAGATGGTGATTCTGGAGCCACTTGGAGGCACACTCTTCACAAGGGAGGATTGTGAACTGGAGGCCAGAGCGGGGCCTGGGCGAGTCGTCCCCGCAGCGAACCATCCTGCGGACAGCCCTCCTACACGGATTCTCGGCTTGCCCTCACGACTTGCTTTGGCCAGTGGGATACTAGCAAGGGTGACTCAAACAGAGACCAAATAAATGCTTGTACAATAGGACTTGTCACTGAGAGCACAGCCTCCATGCTAGAAGGAAGTCCGGCTATCCTGCCTGGCCATGCGGGAATCCCTGAGTGATGAGACATCACACAAAGACAAACCACACGGAGAAGAAATTCCAGGGACTTTCCAATCCAGTGCAACCAAAGGAGGGACGGAACTGACACCACGTGGAACAGAAAACCCCAAGCATAGAATTGCAGGGAATAATCAATGCTGTTGTTGTTTTTAATTAAGTTAATTTATTTAGGGAGAAAGAGAGAGAGGAAGGGAGGGGCAGAGAGAGAGAAAATCCTGAGCAGGCTCTGCATTGTCATCGTAGAGCCTGATGTGGGGCTCCAACCCAAGAACCGTGAGATCATGACCTGAGCCAAAATCGAGTCCAATGCTTAACCGAATTGGCCACCCAGGCGCCCCTAAATCAATGTTTTAAGCCACTAGATTTTGGAGCGGTTAGTTGCACATCGGTAGGTAACAAAAATTATAGTCGTCGTCAACAGCCACAGCACTCGTGATCTCAGGCCCACACGTCTCTGGCCCACTCCCTCCAGGGCTACAACTCCTGCAACCCTCTGGATCCCACGGGGGGGGGGGGTCCAACCCACTGGCCTCGCCCCATCCGGCGTTCTCCCTCCTTGCCTCAGTCAGCTGTAATGCCATGGGTTGGCACCGGGGTCACTCTTTCGGAACCCCACCCCTGCCCTCACCAGGCACAACCAGAGTCTTGGCTAAATCCTGCCCTTCTCCTTCTCCTTGCTTTCTCTGCACCAGCCGAAATAGGCTGGAGAAAAACACAGTCACACTGAGTGGCCCCTACCGCATTTTCCTATTCTTTCCTAGCCAGTTACATCCCTCCTGAGCCTCTCTCTTTAGACTGCCAACATTTGTTCCCCTTTCCTCACTTTCAACTGATGACTGTTTTCTACTCATTTGAGAAAGTAGGAAGCTCCATCAGCAGAGAACTCCCTTAAACTCCTGCCTCCACACCCACTTGCCCTTCAGAACCTTTACGTAAGTCAGACTCTCCATACTGAGCTGAGCCGCCATGCTCCTACCTAACCTCCACCCTCCCTCCCCTTGCCAGTGATTCCCCTCTATGGGATCATTCCTGTTGGTGAGCAAACATCTATTTCCTCTCCCAGAGGATAACCTTCTCTCGACTTCCGTTCTCTTTCCAGCTTTGGCCCCATTTCTCTGCTCCTGTTTTTAGCAAAAATGCCTCAGAAGAGGCATGTCTGGGGCCTCCAACCCTCTCCTACCGTTCCCCTTTAACCCCTCCATGGGACTTAGCCTGCCATCACTCCATCAAGAGCTGTACTTGTCAAGGCAACCAATCAGTTCATTGACTAATTCCCAACCCTAACCTTACAGGACCTATCAGCAGCGCCGGACCTGATCCCTCTCTCTTGCACAGTCTTTACTTGGCTTCTGGGCTCCCACCCTCTCCTGGTTTTCCTCTTACCTGACATCTTCCTTCTCTTTCCTGGCTCCTTCTCTTCCCAACCTCTCTTCCCCCTTGATAAGAGAGTACCCGGGCTGTGTTTGACCTCTCCTTTCCTCTGGGTGCACTTTCTCCCAATGTGATCTCATCGCTTTAAATGCAACAAATGTGCTAATGAATGCCAAAGTTATACCCTAGTCTGGCCAGCTCTCCTGAACTCTATACTCATATATTCAACTGCCTTGCAACCTTAACATGTAGCGTGAATGAGAAATTCATTTTTATTTTACTAAGCCACTGAGAATGTGGGGTCGTTACTGCAGCATGACCGGGGCTCCCCTGACTGCTACAGAACACTGGCTCCACGAGTCTAAACACTCTAGCTCCTGCTAGCTGCTGTATTCACTTGCTAAACAGCCTTCCTGCTTCCAATACCACCCCCCCGGCCATAATCAACAGCTTGATTCATTGAAAAGCCACTGACTCCTCTGTTCAAATCCTCCAATGGCCTCACTTGTCTAAGTCCAAAAGTCAAGGTCCATGTAAGAGCCTACTTGAGCCCCTCTGGCCCCTCACCTCTCTGACCTTGACCCCTGTTTCTGTCAGGCACTCCCGTGGACACCCCCACTTTTTCAAACATGCCAGATGTTCCCAGCTCAGGACCTTTGCACTGGCTCTCCCCCCAGATGCCCACATGGCCCTCTCTCCTTGCACCATTCAAAGTGACTTCTCAATGGGGCTTACCCTGCCCACCACCTTCCCTAGGACCCCCAACTCCCTAATGCTGATCTGCTGTCGTTTTCTAATGTGGCACTTAACTCATCACGGGCCTTTTCTGCCTCCCTCGCTGAACTACGACCAGGGGTCTCGTTCTGTGCACTGCTATAATGCGGGGGGAGGAAGGTGAAAGCCCAGCTAGGGTGTGTGCCAGGACACCATGGGGGCAGCCCTCTAAGCCCTCGGGCCCCGGAGGTGCCTGTTTAGGAAGGAGCTGGACCGAGCTGATAAGCGGCTGGCACGTCACCCCACCTTAGTTAACAGTCTGAGGCCCAAGGAAGGTTGGTGTAGCCTGAGGACGGGCTGTGCGGGGAAACCGCGGGCCGCCGTGGTCCTCACCCGGGCCGCCGAGGAGGAGGTCGCGGGTGGCCAGAGGAAGGGAGGCGGCCAGCACGCTGGGCCGGGGCTCGGGTGCCTCCCCCC
>NW_027531297.1:422127-429496 GCF_008692635.1 Crocuta crocuta
GGCCTCTCTGAGCCTCGGTGCCTGCCGGTCCGGATTGGAGCCCCGCGCAGGTTTACACGCGGCCGGCGGTGGCCGTGTGGACCAGCCTCAGGGGGCCTCCCAGAGCAGGGCCTCCCTCTGCTTCTCTCCCTTACCTGGCCCCGCCCTCCGCGTGTTCGAGGCTGGGGCTTTCTGGCACCTGTGGGCATTGAGGCTTGGCTGTTTCCAGGAGCCGGCCGGCCGTGCGGCTGCACCAGCCACGGACCTTACCCTGGATGGGAACCCTGTTCCCATCACCAGCGGCGGAAGCTTCTGGTGGGAGAGAGGAGCAGAGGCAGTCAGATGAAGGTAAAACCGACTTAGATCCTAGAAAAAGGCTTTCTAAGCAAGAGTGAGACTAGTCCGTCCGGGGGACCGTTTCTCGCCGTTCCAGCAGGAGCACTATGGCTTTTTGCCTAAGGGAAGGGTGGGCTCCCCGTCAGCTCTGAGACCCCTTGTAACCCAGTTACTGGTTGCTTTCATATCAGACCTTAAAACTTTTATTTGGAACATTTCGGACAGAAAGTTAAACAATTCAGTGAGCACCTGTGTACCGACCACCTATCTTAATAAATCACCATCAGTTGAAATCTTCTGGATGTTCTGCTTGAATCCCGGTCCTTTTCTGTGTTCTGAGGAAGCCCCTGTCTCTGGTTAGGTTTATTGACATTTAGAACAGCTTAGAGGTTGGCAGCTCGGTGGTACTCTGGAGTGAAGCCTGGTGCCTGCTCCTCTGGTAGTGCTGAGTGGGGCAGAACCACCGGCCGTGCGGGGCAGGCCGCCCGTGCCCCTCGCCTGCAGGCCTCATTTAGCTTGAAGGGGCTGTTGCCTGTTGCTGATATTGTTGTAACCCTGAACGTAACATTTTGAAACGTGGTTGATTTCCAGACCAAGTACACACTGATAGATGAGCAGGATATCCCACTGGTGGAGGGCTACTCCTTTGAGGTAAGGATGGCTGTTCCTTTGCTCGCCTGCTTTCAGTCACGCCTGGGGAGGAGCATGACGGGTGGGTCTCATCCTCCGGGAGGGCAGCCTGGCGTTTGCTGTCCAGTGGAGCCCCTAACCTCTGTGACACTTCCCCCCCACCTTCACCCCGGTTGCTGGCTCTTTCTGAAAAACACGTGGAATTGTGTCATGTTTGTTATCGAATGTTCAATTGGACAAACCTTGGCTCCTTAGGAGACTGTCTAGTGCCACCTCGCCTTTCCTCTGGCCTTGGCCCCATTGTCCCTCTGTGCCCTAGTGCTCTCTGGGGACCTGCTACACTTTTATTTCAGCCTTTCATGCTTTTATAGCACAGATGATTATTGAACAACATGACTTTGAATTGCACAGGTTAACTTATACGTGGGTCCTTTCTTTGATAAACACAGTCCAGTACTGTAAATGTATTTTTTACTTGTGACTTTCTTGTTTCGTTTTTTAAATGTTTATTTTTCGTTTTTGAGAGAGGGAGCATGCTCCCCACTGGGGGGGGGGGGGGGGGGGGGGGGAAGGGGCAGAGAGAGGGAGCCGGTGGATCTGAGGTGGGCTCTGCATTGACAGCAGTGAGCCTGATGTGGGGCTTGATCTCAAGAACCTCAAGGCCATGACCTGAGCCAGTCAGATGCTCAGCCAACCTGAGCCACCCAGACGCTCCTCCTCATGTCTTTCTTGAAAAGGTGGTTTTTTTTTTTCCTAATTTTCTCTTGTAAGAATATAGCATATAACACATGTAACATACAAAAATATTTGTTAATCAGTTGTCTGTTATTGCTAAGGTTTCTGGCCAACAGCAAGCTATTAGTAGTTAAATATTGAGAAGTTAAAAGTTACACGTGGATTTTCAGCCATGTGGGGGCGTACCTCAAGGGTCAACTGTAGTTACTTGTTCAAGCCTTTGTTTTTCTTCCTGAATTGTGGGCTTTTTCTAAGAGTAGGAAAATTTATTTCTCTGTGTCCACAGTATTTTGCAGAGTGGTCAGTAAGTGAGTGAGTATTGGGATCTGGGGTCTACTTCTCATGTCTTGGGGCCTCTGCAGAGCTCCAGGTCCCAGAAGCAGGCCTCATATATGTATCCTGGCTTGTTTGTTTCACTTAGTTTCTTTCTTTTTCCCCTCCTTTTTAATTTTTTAAAATGTTTATTTATTTTTGAGAGAGAGAGAGAAACAGAGCACAAGCAGGGGAGGGGCAAAGAGAGAAGGAGACCTAGAATCTGGAGCAGGCTCCAGGCTCTTGAGTTGTCAGCACAGAGCCCGATGCGGGGCCCAAACCCATGAACCATGGGTCCATGAACCCATGAGATCATGACCTGAGCCGAAGTCAGATGCTTAACCGACTGAGCTTCCCAGATGCCCCTTTCACTTGATTTCTTTAAGAGGGGTTCCAAATGTAGCTAAGAATCAGAAGCTGTTTGACAGACCTTTTCCTTGCTCCTTCTCAGGCCCGGATGGAAGTAGACGCAGATGGAAATGGTGCTAAGATATTTGCATATGCCTTTGACAAAAACCGGGGAAGAGGGTCAGGAAGGCTCCTTCACGAGCTGCTGTGGTAGGTGTTTTCAAGCTGCTTATTTCCTATTTGGGTACCACGTGAGCCCGGATGTGCATATGGGGCCTGTGGCGACACCTGCCCTCATTGACAGAAGGCGCTTTCCCTGAGTCGTGCCCCCCCACCCAGCCTTCTTAGTTACCTTTGGGTCATTGCCACTAACCCGGAGGAATGGCTCATTCGCATATTGTACCACTAATGGGGCAGCCTAAAAGTGTAGTTTTTGCTCAGATACTTGCTCCAGACACAGTCTCTTCTGGGGCAGGGTGGGATCTGCTCCCTCCAGTGGGCTCTTGCTGAGCCTGTCGGGATGTGAGGAAAGGACTGCCTCTCCTCGGTGTGGCTGCTGGAGTTCCAGAATGCTTGGGACAGCTCTGATGGGGCATTCTCCAGGTTGGGGGTTCCATCCTTGGCTTCTGACAGCCTCGCTCTTAAATCAAGGGGCTGGACCGTCATCGTGGTCTATCTTGTTTGGCCACGGACTGACATCCTTGGATTCCTCTCGGCATCCTTGCTCCTCATTGTCCCCATCAGTGTGACGAGGGGCCGGTTCAGATCACGGGGCGGAAGTCTTTGGGAAGGCCAGAGGAAGCCGATTGAGAGGTCTTGTTTTCTAGGGAGCGGCACAGGGGAGGCATTGCTCCTGGGTTTCAGGTGGTACATCTCAATGCTGTGACAGTAGACAATCGCCTGGACAACCTGCAGCTGGTGCCATGGGGCTGGCGGCCGAAAGCGGAGGAGACGTCCAGCAAACAAAGGTGGGGCTTCTCAGGGCGGGGGGAGTCGGCAGAGGTGCCTCGAGGAAGGTCCTCCTCCAGGCTCGTGTTACTACGGGGCTCCCATCTCCACTCTGATCTCATGCTTCTTTGGGAGTGGAGACCTTGGCTATTTTCCCTCGAAGTTTTCTGTCCTTGTTTTCTTCGTGGGGATGGGATACCTTTTTGATAATTATCTTTTTGATGTTTGTTTGTTTTTTTTTAATGATTGTTTTTAAGAGAGAGAGAGAGAAAGACATAGCACAAGCAGGGTAAGGGGCAGAGAAAGAGGTAGACACGGAATCCTTTGAGGTGTCAGCACAGAGCCTGATGCGGGGCTTGAACTCACAAACCATGAGGTCATGACCTGAGCCTAAGTTGGATGCTCAACCAGCTGAGCCACCCAGGCGCCCCCTTGGTTGGTTTTCTAACGATTGGCTCTAGCGGGGAGAAGAGCTGCCGGGGCTGGATGCCTACACATGGGCAGGACTTCTGCTCTGTGTCTCTGAGAAAAGTTAGACATCGTCATCTTAGGGATGCCTCCTGTACACACACGTGCATCCTTCTGTCATGCTTTTTGGCTAAACACCCAAGCAGTGGTTTAAAAGAAGCAAGACCGTGTGGTTTGGGGACTCTGCTGCTCAGCTTCTGCCTCTGCCTGGTCCTGAAAACAGTGCTTCTGCTCAGGCTACTGCAGGCGTCCCCCGTGGGCGAGTGGGATGCTCTGAGCCAGTTCCCATGGCCCCAGGAGCAGCCTGGGTGAGAGCTTCATGGAGGCCTTGGGAAGAGCTGGGGAACCAGCAGAATGGAAGGTGGGAGCTGAAGTAAGCCAGGCTGTTCCTGGCCACGTGTGCATCATCTGTGGGCTCACAGGCGCTCTTTGGGGCTCGGGCGTGTCCCTGGGCCTCTGGGAAGGCTCTTTCATCAAACAAAATGAATGTGAGGTTATCTGCAGAAGGAGCAGCTCTGCAGGCATATCAGCGTCCACGGATAACCCCCTGGCTTGTCCAACGTGGCGCTTGTTCAGTGTGGACACTGGGACCGGCCCCGCCTCCCCCCAGCACCAGACCGGTTTCCTTCTGCTCCCCGGAGACGTGGAGGGAGCTGCCCACCCCTTCAGCCGCAGCGGATCTGCTCCTGCCAACTCGGCTATGAATTGTGACTTTAGGCCTCTGTGTGACTCATGGTTTGGCCAAGCTGTGGATGAACCTTGTCACATTTCTTCACCTGAACACTCTTTATGGCCACGAGATAAGATAACCACAACTGAGAATACCTGATTGGAAAAGGATCCACTCCATCACAAGCTACCCTGTCTGGTGGTCTCTGCTGGGTCGCGGCCTGGCTGTCCCCTTCTCCAGGCCATTCCCGGGAGGCCCAGGACAGGCTGTGCTCCTGAGACTCTGTCCTTTGTGTCATCCTAGGAACCAATCCAGTGGGGCCATCCTTAGTCTGTCGGCTAGGGGTTCAGACCCTCACTCCACTTGGCGGTGAGGCAGAGCCAGCCTGAGTGCGGCCCAAACTGCCAGCTGGCCTGGGCTCCACACAGCGGGTTCCCATGGCGGGACTCCCCTGTCTGTGAGGCAGGGAACGTGGTGCTGTGGCTTCTCCTGGGCCTGCACCTCCCGTCCTGCTTCCCTTTGGCGGGGGGGCGGGAGGGGCACAAAGGCAGCTCATCCATGGGGGGGGCAGGCCTCTTTGTCAAGATGTGTTTTCCTCCCTTTCTGCTTTTAAGAGCCAGCTGGAGTTGAAACTTGCCTCTGTCGTGTAAGACTTCATTGAAGGGCTCCGAGGGCACCCAGTACCCTCCTACATCCTGACTCTTCCCCCCTTTTTTTTCCTTTTAAAAAACCTTTCTTATTGTGGCAAAATACATACAATGGTTATTACTCTTAGCCATTTTTGGACGTTCATTTCAGTGGCATCCAGTGCAGCCGCATAGTTGTGCAACCGTCCCCACCATCCATCTCCAGAACTTCCCCATTAGACACTGAACCCCCATTGCCCCTCCAGCCCCCGTCTTCCTACTCTGTCTTTGGATCTGAATCCTCCAGGATTTGTCTTTATGTGATGGGCTTAGCACTGTGTCCTCAAGGTTCATCCATGATGTAGCTTGCGTAGGGATGGATGTGCATCCTTTTGAAGTTTGGATGATATTCCGTTATATTTATGTACCACATCGTTCCCACTCGTGGGTTGATGGAGCCTTTAGTTGTTTAGGTTAGGTTTGTTTATGTTTAGATTTTTTGACCCATTTTGAGTTCATTTTTGTATATGGTATTAGATGAAGGTGACCCTATCCCTCCGTAGCCCTGACCCCCACGGAGGGTGGTAGGTTGGAGGGGGTGCTAACCTGCTACTTTGCTCTCGAAGCACAGGCGGTGGCTTCTTTGCAGCCTGGCAGCAGAGGGAGCTGCTGAGCGCCTTCACCTGCCCTGCCTAGCCTGCTCTCCCCTGGGGCCTGTTAGGGTGCCTCCGTTCTAGCAGCAGACGGGATCCTTCGGTCACAAGCTTCTGGTCCACTCAAGAAGATAAGTGTGTAGAAAGATGTAGGGCAGCTCACAGCATCAAATGGGAGGTGGAGCGGCTGGGGCAGAAGCAGGTGCCTCTGGGACCTTGAGCAGGGGAAGGGCTGCCGGGCTTTGCTCACGTGCCCAGGCCTGGCCAGGCCCCCATCCCGAGACCGCACGCTCTCTGTGCCTGCTGCGTGCCTGTCAGTCCCAGATTTGGGGAGGTCAGTGAGGGAGGGAGACATAGTCCTTCTTAAACGTGCTGCCTACTTGATGTCGCATACAGGTAAGCCCTGCTCCATAGTAGGGGTGGCCCGAAGAAGAGTCAAGTTGTCCTAAGAAAAACTGGGGTAGGGATACCCTGAGCACTAGGAACCAGCGGTCTGTCTTGCAGTCAGCTCATTGTCATGTCCCTGTCTTGACCGTGTCTGGTTGGAGTATACTGAAGCATCTGCTTCTCCTTTTAAGGGAGCAAAGCTTATACTGGTTGGCGATTCAGCAGCTTCCCACGGACCCCATAGAAGAGCAGTTCCCTGTCCTGAACGTGACGCGGTACTATAACGCCAACGGGGACGTGGTGGAAGAGGAGGAGAATTCCTGCACCTACTATGAGTGCCATTACCCTCCCTGCACGATGATCGAGAAGCAGGTACAGGTGCTGCAGTGAGTGCTGGCTCCGGCCCCTGCGGGCCTCTCATGCGCCCTTTCCACCGCGGCCACTCTGCCCTCCGGCTTCAGTGTGTGGGCTTGCCGGGGTCTTCTGATTGCGACGTAGTGTCTGCCCCCCAACCAATTCCCGGGTGTGACCGTGAAGCCACGGTTGTCTGTGTGTTCTTTCAGCTCCGGGAGTTCAACATTTGCGGGCGTTGCCAGGTGGCCCGGTACTGCGGCTCCCAGTGCCAGCAGAAGGACTGGCCCGCCCACAAGAAGCACTGTCGGGAGAAGAAGCGCCCCTTCCAGCACGAGCTTGAGCCAGAGCGATGACCAGGCTTCCGGACCTTCCTTGGGCGCAGCAGACACAGACTGGTGGTTGACCCGGAGGTGCTGAAGAAGCCAGCGATGCGCACCCACGGCAACTGCCGCAGAGGCCCCCTCGCCATGGGCACCTCGTGTGGGCACGGCACTCCCCTCAGTGTTCATCTCCAGGCAGAGACAGCTGGGGAGCCTCCCACCAGGACGCTTCTCATTATTTATATGTTAATATGTTTGTAAACTCATGTACAGTTTTTTTGGGGGGAGGCAGTGGGCGGGTTAGAAATTACAAATAGAATCATTTGCTGTAATTCTTAACTGGCAAACAGTTGGGCCACACATTTAAAAAGTCTAAACAGTGTGTCACATAGTGGGAGCTCCTCCCGGACAGCTGCCGTCCCGAGGAGCACGGCCTGCACGGGGTCGCATCCACAAGGCACAGTAAAGGGGTGGAATCATCGAGTGCCTCTGCCATGCTCTGCTCTACTTTTTGCCCTTCCTGCTGTTGAGGTTTATTTCTAAGTGAATCAGGGTGCTATGGGGGTGAGGGGTGGAGGTTGCCTTTACCTTTATTCCTTCCCT
>NW_027531297.1:429575-479710 GCF_008692635.1 Crocuta crocuta
CGTCGGGGGGGGGGGGGGGGGGGAAGGCAGGCAGGGAGTGTGAGTGAGACCCAGGCCTGTTCTTGTCCCGGGGCAGGAGTTGCTGGGGGTGGTGGAGTAGGCAGGCATGGAATGTCCTTTGCCCTGGCACAAGTAAGTTCTCTTAATTCACGTGCTGGGTGGTGGGGAGTTGAGCGGTGCAGGTCCTGCCTATGAATTGGGGCAGCCAGGGTGGGTGAGGGTTGCTTTCCTGTCCACTCGGCTGGGCTCCCTCTCTCATCAGGGAGCCACAGATGTCTGAAGGCTGGCCAGCGTCTTGTACACCTCGTAGAGGCCCTTGCGGCACCGAGCCGGGCTTTGTGTCTGGGACCTTGCTGGTCCTCAGATCCAGCCAGCCTGCCTCCTAGAGGCTTTGCTTCCTGGGAGGATGAGGCTGCCCATCCCAACTCTGAGTATCTGTCCTGGGCTGCCCCTTGCCCCACATTGGTCCCAACGGCTCCTACGTTCCCTTGTGCAGCTCTCCTGCCATCTCCCAGTGTGTTCCATCCGCCCCGTGTGTCTTCATTGCTTTCCTTAGCTGAGGATAGCCTCTTGGTGGTCTTGGTTTGTGAGTTGAGCTTCCGGTAGGTTCTTTTGCAGTCCTTGGAGTCCCCTTGGGCAGTAGGTGTTAGAGAGCAGGACTGAGCAGTCAGGTGAAGGCAGAAAGGGAGCAGGAGGGCTCCCCACCAGGGGAGGGTCTCTGAAGGCTAGAGAATCCCGCATGCCCCACGTACGTTTTCACTGAGTAGCCCCCCTTGGACGGTCTGGGTGAGGTGCAGCATATCTTCTACATCCGGGACATCTTTGCTGCATAGGTGAAGTCTGCTCTAGGTCCCTCCAGACCCTAGGTTGAGCAGCGATAGGGACTCAGAAACCTATTGGGGAGGAGGGTCCGTATTATCCTGAGAGATCATCAGTCCTACAACAGCACTTGGCTTGAGCCCTTGGGGTGTTCCCAGGGCTGGTATAATTCCTGCTTCCGGAGGCCACCTCTGGTCGGGACTGTTTGGGTATGGGAGAACCCAGGATTGTCGGCATGTTGGGGTTTGGGTGGTCTCCCAGGCGTAAGGCCTTGAGTGTGCTCAGGCAGTGTACTTTCAGACCAAAGGTCTCCTGGGAAGAAGAGGCACCAGACCACAGGCTACGGTTTTTGCCTGTGTCCTTTGTGGCCGGCCACTTCAGCCTGTCTGCATTCCGTAACCAGCACACATTACCCTGCAGTCATCTACTCGCCAGAAAATTACATTGAAAGGGAAGCACCAGGGTCTCAGCAAGCCTGCAGGACACCACACTGGGTCCTGACACATGACTGATGTGTTCCACGTCACAGGGCTCATCAGGAATAGTATTGGTCTGGGGATCACTGCGCCACGAAGCTGTTTTGAGCAGGTGCTGCTGGTAGCAGATCCCTGTCCAATAGGGCTGCGCCCCTGTGCCGTGTAATCTCTACACCCAGTGTGGGACTCAAATTCGTGACCCCGAGGTCTAGCGTTGCATATTTTACCAATTGAACCAGACATGTGCCCCTTGACCATTCCTTGTAGCAGATACAAATGTGTGGTTCAGCCATATCGAAAAGTCCTATTGCTTCCGGACCAACCTTTTCTGCTTCTCTGCTTGAGCTGCTGCCTCACAGGTGTGTATGTAGCCATCGCCCTACTTGGACACCGGCTGGGTTACCCAGGTATCTATGTGGATTTCAATGTCAGCGTGCCCAGCTACCTGGAGCCATCATAAGTTAGCACTCAGCAGATGGCTTCAGACAACAGTGTATCATCCCTGTGGTGGAGGTCGGAAGTCCCAGGTCAGTGTGTTGGCAGGATCATGCATGCTCCCTCTGAAGACACATGGGAAGGTGTGCCTGTTCCAGGCCTCTGCTAGCTTCTGGAGCTTGGAAGGTGGCAGTATGGGTTCTAGGAGGCAGCCCTTGCCGTGTGGATGCATCATACCAATCCTCTGGTTTTACGTTTTCTCTGTAGGTCTCTGTCCTTGAGAGACCAAATCACCCTTTCATAAAGATAGCAGTCATATTGGACCAGGGCCCAATGTAATGACCTCATTTTAACTGGATTACCTCTTTAATGGCCCTGTTTCTAAAGGTCATGTTCTGTGGTGCTGTGGGTTCGACATACTTTTCTGGGGAGACAATTCAATCCATCCTTAACAGTGTCTAAAGCATGCTTTCCCCAAACCTATTCTGTAGAATATGTTAATTTTCTTGAATGGCAGCTGCGCCTACTCAGTCTCCCCAACGAGATCGTGACTGTGCTGGGTGTCTCCCTTACATTCTGAGTCCGAGTGGCCGGCGGAGCCCTGACGCTGTCTACCGTCCTGCCCACCTCAGTCCGCCCTGTCTCCTCCACTGTCCCGGTAGGTGGGACTTGGCGTCCACTAGTGGGCCGCACTTCATGCCCCGCCGGCAGCCCTCTACGATGGACATGAGGGGCAGAGGGCAGGCAAGGCCCAGCCTTAGGACTGACCCTGGATTGGGCTCCCTGAATGTCTAGGTCCTTAGTTCACCCCCCACTTCCCTGCCGTTCTTCTCTTCCTCTGCGACCCCCTCCCCGGCTCCCCTTCAGGGCCCAGATCTCCTGCGACTCTGAGGGGGACACCACTGTCCCTCCGGATGCCCACGTCTTCTGCCAGGGCAAGATGCGCGCCCTGGCGCGTGGGGCCGCGGAAGTTCGTCGGCCGGCAGGGGGCGCCGGAGCCCAGCCTCGCGCGCGGCGGCATCGACGGCCGGAAGTCCCGCCCCGACGCCCCGGGAAAGGGAAGGATGCGACTGCGGAAGTAGAAAAAGGACCGGCCCCGCGAGCATCTCTTCGCCGACGCCGTCTTCGGTCCTGACCCCCTACCTCGCGCTCAGCGTCGACCTCGGGCCCGATCCCGCTCTCATCCTGGCCTCGTCTCCCGGCCCTCGCTGCCCGGTCCCCGCAGCCTCGGACGCTACTGCGTCCTGGTCTGACTTCGGGGCGTCCAGAGGTCGCGTGCAGCTGTTGCGCGTGGTGGACACGGAACACACCGCGGACTCGGTGGAGTGGTGCCCGTTGGAGGGCCGCAGGCACTTGCTGGTCTGCGGCACCTACCAGCTGCGGAAGCCGGAGGGCCCGCCCGCGGCCCCCAAGAGCAAGGTGCGCGGCGCCTTCCCGGCCGCCGGCGGTCTTGGCCGCGGCCTCTAGGTCCGCGCTCCCCGGATGCCGTTTCTCAAGCAGCTAAGGCCCCAGAGTCAAACCCTTAGGAGAGGTCGCAGGAAGGAAGAGACGGTGCTTCAGAGAGGCAGAGCCGACTGCGGAGGTTGGGACGTGTCTGGCCTGCTGTGGGGGGAGGCGGGGCCGGAAAAGTCTGTGCAGTCACACAGGAGATGAAGCTGTGACGTTGGCTTTGTGGCCAGAAGGTAGGTTAGAATGGGCATCTTGAGAGTGCAGTGTCCCTTATATGCAGACGTGGCTCACGCTTAACGAATGAAGCCTAGAATAGAAGAGAAAAACGGGAATTGGGAGGAGCTGTACCTAATCTCTTGAAGGCATCTATTCAGATCCAACCAGGACACTATTAAGCATGAGACCTGGCACTCCAGCAACAGGCCTAGGTCAGGACGCTTACCGGCAGACTGGGCCCTGTGGTGACCCTAACCATAGCTGGTCCCTGTCAGCCCACTTAGAAGGACCATTCTAGGGGCGCCTGGCTGGCTCAGTCCGAAGAGCATGCGATGCTTGATCTTGAAGTCATGAGTTTAACTGAGCCCCACATCCGTGTAGAGATTGCTTGAGTAAATACAACTTAGAAGATTCTGTGCCGAGTCCAGCAGTTTATCTACTTACCCATTAATCACATACAAAAGAAGAGACATTTGTCCAGCTCAGAAAATCAGGTGCTTCAAGGCAGAGTTCCAGAGCCTCGGCAAGGCTTTTCTTTCCCTTGATTCCTTTTTCCACCAACTTGGGTTCCTCGGTATCTATTAGGGTAATCAGAGAACACATCTGCATTTTTTTGTAGAGTGGACTCGACGCCGACGAGCCTCAAATCCGTTTAGGTCGTCTCTACTTGTATAGTTTCAATGCGGACAGCTCTGCTTGCCCCCTGCTTGAGATCCAAAGAAGAGATGCTTCTGCAATCTTGGACATGAAATGGTATAACTGATAACGATTCCTCCTGTCTGGGATTTGTCACAAGTATTTGTTCATTTAATCAGGGGAGCCTGATGCATGTCAGCATTCAATGAGATGGGGAAATGTCTGAACTTTGGGTTCATTTCTTTACTGTCCTGCCCACCTCTTGGCGTTTGGACGCTAGTGGAGACTTGGGCTCCTCTCATTTCTGAGTCCTAGGGTTGGTATCAGCCTGGGAAGTGATGATAGTTCTCTGATTTATAAGCTGGGGAATCTGGAACGGGACTGCAGGCTACAACCTAACTTTGGAAGTGAAATTTAACGTTACTGAGGTGCATAACGTTCGCCTGTGCTCTGGGCGTATCCCTTGTTCTGACTGGCATGTGAATTCTCTCCTCAGGTGCCATGTCCCGGTGGCCGGCCATGCCCTCTTGGGTGTGGCAGATGCTGGTGGGTCCATAGAACTGCTCCGCTTGGTGGAATCTGAGGTCAGTGACTAGGGCCAGGAGTTGTGGGGGGTGGAAAGAATCTGAATAGGAAGAGTTTGGGCAGGAGGCTGTGCTGATATAAACCTTTTTGTAGGATGGTTTCTGTTCAATGGCAAATCGTATCGTAAAACATTCTATTTTTTTAAATGTTGATTTATTTGTTTTGAGAGAGCGTGAGGGAATATGAGTGGGGGAGGAGGAGGCAGAGGGAGACGGAGAGAGAGAATCCCAAGCAGGCTCCATGATGTCAGTGTGGATTCCGACGCGGGGCTCGATCCCACAAACTGCAAGATCATGACCTGAGCTGAAATCAAGAGTCAGAAACTTAACTGACTCAGTGACCCAGGCACCCCTGTCATGAAGCATTCTAAATTAGCATGCAGTCTCTCTCTCTCTCTCTCTCTCTCTTTTTTTAATGTTTATTTATTTTTGAGAGTGAGAGCAAGACTGAGTGTGAGCAGGGGAGGGGCAGAGAGAGGGAGACACAGAATCCGAAGCAGGCTCCAGGCTCTGAGCTGTCAGCACAGAGCCCGACGCAGGGCTCAAACCCATAAACCGTGAGATCATGACCTGAGCGGAAGTTGGACACTTAACCAACTGAGCCACCCAGGTGCCCCAACATGCAGTCTCTTAAATTATTGGGTTCTGCATTTAAATCTGAGAAGAGATCAACGTATGTGTCACCAGGAGAAGGCTGAAGTGACAGGGTATTTATTCGCCTGTCAGTGGATCTGAAAGTTCCTCTGTGAGGAAAGCTGGACCAGCATTCTTAGGTTGATGATGCTGGGGCCAAGAATAGCAATGAATTTCCTGTGTGAAAGTGGTGTTTCTCAGCCATAATTAGGAAGGCATATGCTTCCTACGTGGCTTTCTCAGAGCATTTGGTGTTGATGAGCACCACGCATTTGCAAAATGACTGCATCTACTTGTTGGAAGAGGGAGAGAATTGGGAAGTCCATCAGTTGAGGAAAGTAAACAGCCCACAAGGCCAAGCCCTGACTCAGAGAGAGGGACACACACTGGGACAGGGGTGCAGGTGGGACTGGAGCACGTCCACTTGCTATTGGCTTAATGGCAGCTGAGGGCGTGTGTATAATGGGCCTCACAGGCCAGCTGACAGCAGCTGGCCTCTCTCAGGAGTGAGGGAGGACACATCCGAGGAAGGCTGTGTGCCCGTCAACTAGGATTCTGAGTAAGTGATAAACCCCAGAGAGGACTTCGAGGAAGCAGCTTGCTGGGAGCCTTTTGATGGAGTTAAGCACCGTTCAGGTTGCTTAGGTAATAAAAAAAAAAACTTACATAAATCATAGAAAACAGGAATGACGTTAATGGCTAGTTGTGGTTTCTGAAAAGGAAGCTGGAGGAAAGAGCAGAGTATCTCTGTCCCCGGAGACAGAAGGCGCCAGCATCCCTGAGGCTTGAAGGGGTGGAGAGTGTGTCCTAGAGGTGCATCTCGGAGCCCACGTAGGCGGTGTGATGGACAGCGAGGGCGTCTGAAAAACAGATCCGCTTTCCCCAAGGTCACATGTGTGAGAAAGCCCTCCTGCAGGCGTGTCTGCTGGAGGGCAGGGGCCAGTTCCCCTGTGTCTTCTCATTCTGCTATGAATGAGGGACTAACCCGTTTTGTTCACCTAGAATGTGATGGAGGACTGAGGCCTACCTGGGCTCCAGGAGTGGTCTTTCCAGGGTCCTGGGCTGTTTCCCTTTGGTAGTGGTGTTCTCTCTCCACTAGACTGCTTACACACTGCAGCCGTCTTCCGGCTTTGCCCTGGAGAAGCAGTGTCTGGCCTTGTCTCTGGATTGGTCCATTGGGAAAACTGGAAGGTAAGAGCCGGCGTTGGTGAGGGTTCCCGTATTTCCTCTGAGCATTCGTTCCTCTTTTCGTGCAAGAGAGAATTGAAGCCTTGCACCAGCCTTGATTGTGGCTTCCTAGACTTGGGAATGTCACTACTGGTCTTTATCTAAAAAGAAAAAGTTCCAACCTTTTAGGTAAACAAGACAGCGTTTTCATCAAGAGAAGCCGACGTGGGTTTGTCTTGACAGATTATATATGTGGTAGTTTTGATCTCTACCAGATGCCCAAACCCCTTAACAGGCACATCCGTGCACCGGGCCCACGGAGAGCCTCCCGGGACACGCCTCGGATGCCACCAGTGGGGAACCAGAGGGAGGTGATGAGTTTGGGTCACTGAATAAATTCAACTGGGTTTCTCCATTGGTTCTCGTGTCTAGGGCCAGTGACCAGCCCTTGAAAATCATCAGCAGCGACTCCAAGGGTCAGCTCCACCTGCTGGACGTGAATGAGCAGGGGCCTGGGCTACAGGAGGTGGCCACGTGGCAAGCCCATGACTTTGAGGCCTGGATTTCGGCTTTCAATTACTGGCAGACAGAAATCGTTTATTCAGGTTGGTACTTCTCCACAGGGGATCGACCCCAGGAGGGAGGGAGCAAGCAGGTGAGGCCCAGGTCAGGGCTGTAACTCCAGACATATTGGGACCTTGAAAACCCTTTGTGGAGAATGTGTTCTCTGGGGTAAAAGCTGTACTTGGGACTCACCACTTGGCTCCTCCTTGGGAAGCAAAGCGCACCGGGCTGCAGGCATTGCAGGGTGTTGGGGGCACCCCCAGTGCTGGAGCAGCGGGAGCCCTGGAGCCCTGCCTCCTGCCGCGCCTGCTGTTTGATCTCTGGCCGCTGCTCCAAGAATCCAGGGTCCCCACGTTTCCCGCTGCCTTCTCTGGGTCCAGTGTTGACCTCGTCATGTTGGATTTCAGGCTGTCTACTCCTCTTTTGGGTCCAGTTTACCTTCCCGAAGAAAAGCCCGAGGGGGTTAGGGTTGCTTTCCGGACCTTGTGAGTGCTGTGCGTGGGGCGTGCTGATGTGAGGGTGAGAAATGAACAGGCCTGGAGGCTGCAGGAGCCAGGTAGCTGAGCAGCCTGTCTTCCCCGGCAGGAGGGGACTCCTGGGAGATGGGAGGTGAGGGGCGGGGCGCATTGGCCTCTAGAAGACAGAAGGGGAGTCGCTGGATTTGCGGGGAGGCAAAGAAAAGATCTGACCCTTGTTTCCTTTTGTGTCTAGTTGCTGGTGGTGTGCTAAGCTCCGCGGGAGCAGTAAGGCCAGGGACGCTCCGTTAGATGGTCAGGAAGCTCCGTGGCCCACTCCGCTCTGCCGGCACCGCTCTGGCGCAAGTCCTCGGTGGCGGCCACCGTGCCTGCTCCGGGGCGCGCCTCTGAGCAGCACTCACACACTGACCCCCTCCTGGCACAGTCTTTTCTCCGCCTTACCCTGGGCTTTCCTCTTCCTGAGTGCTGCTGACCCCTTCCCTCCACTTGGAAGTGCTCGTCCTCTGGCCTGTCTGGGTGTTTTCACTCTCCATTGTCGCCGTTAGGGCTCCAGCTGCCGTCTCTCTCTTCCAGAAACACTGCGTTGTGGTTGCTTAAGCAGACCAGTTTTTCTTTTTTTCCTTTTATTTTCCTTCTTTCTTTCTTTTCTCTTTCTTTCAAGGAAGTTTTACTAATTTAAGTAATTTGTGCACCCAACATGGGGCTTGAACTCATGGCCCTGAGGTCGAGAGTTACGCACTCTTCAGACTGAGCCAGCCAGGCACCCTAGACCTTTTTTTCCCCTGAGCTCTTGATTCCTTTGTCTTGCCAGCTACCAAATATTCTGCAAGGATGCTTCCTGGGGGTGGGGTGACTTCGGCTCGGGTCATGATCTCATGGTTACTGAGATCGAACCCCGCATCAGGCTTTGTGCTGACAGCGTGGAACCTGCTTGGAATTCCCTCTCCCTGCCCCTCCCCTGCCTCTGCACATTCTCACTCTCTCACACACTCTCTATCTCAAAGGTAAATAAACAGTAAGAAAAGAAAAAAGGATGCTTCCTGGGCGTTTCATACGTGGATCGTGGATCCCGGCCAAGCCCTTGTCCCCGTGTTGTCCTGTTGCACGTAGCTCCTACCTCATCTCCCGACCCCAGCGCAGGGTCTGGCTGCCCAGATCAGACACTGGCATCCCCTCACCTCTTCCAGGAGCGGGAGACCTTGGATTTTTTCTCTTCTAAGCATCTCAGAATTGGCCGTCTCTTTCTCTTTCCACCTGTTGGGGGCACTGTTTCATCTCATCTCCTAGCAGAGCCCTGAACGATGGCCCTGTATTCATTCTGAGCCTTTCCAATCGTGCCCCCACACTGTAGCTAGAGCTATTGTTTTAAAAACCGGCAAACGCTCAGTTGAGTGTCCTACGTCACCTCAGGTCATGATCTCAGGGTTTGTGGTTCAAGCCCCGTGTCGGGCTCTGTGCAGACGGCTCAGAACCTGGAGCCTGCTTTGGATTCTGTGTCTCCCTTTCTGTCTGCCCCTCCCCTGCTCACACTCTGTCTCTCTCTGTCTCTCATAAAAACTTAAAAATGTTAAAACTACGCAAACGTTATCACACTTCGGTCATGGCTAAACCCTTGGTAGCTTCCTTCTAGAACACTTGTGCGACCCCCCAGCGAGATTGTGGATTTGCATGTCAGGTCCCTGCCTGTCTTTCAGCCTGGTTTTGTGTGATCCCTCTTCCCTCACATATTCCGTGTTCTCTGCAATCTCCGTGCTTGACTAAATTACTCTTTTCTCCCCCAGTCTCGGTGTGAGATCCCGGGTTGGTTCTGCGTTTCTGGCAGGGCTCATTGTAGAGTCCTGTCCCGGAGGCACTGGCGCAGTGTGGCCTCTGGTCGCTGTTCAGGCACCCTGCTCGTCCTCATCATGACTAGTGCTTACCTTCCCCTGACAGCAGGGCCCTTTATGCATTTTTTGCTGCTGCACTGAACAGTCTCAGGGACAACAATAGATATTTAATTTCTTGTGGTCTTTTCATTCTTGCATTAGTCCTACCTTGAGACTCCGCTAATTCAGGGCCAGGCGTAGTGGAGGCTGTGATGTTGTAATTCAGCCCCAAGTCGTTTATTCAGTAAATGTTTGTTGAGCACCTAATATGTACCATGCGCCACTCTAGGTGCCTGAGATGCGTGAGCTAACGAGACAGGCAAAAGTCCTGCTTTCCCTGAACTTACACTGAGAGGAGACAGGCAGTGGTCATGAAGCAGAACACAGGATGAGTGAACAGAGGCCACAGTGGCTCAGGGGTGAGAAGTGCTTTGAGGAGAGGAAAGGTGGGCCACGGTTGGGGGATTGGGGTGCTGTGGGCAGGTGTAGACCATCCTGTTATAGAGCATGGTCACAGTGGGCAGAGGTAGGGAGGGAGTGAGCCTGCTGCGCGGGGACAGCAAGTGACCGTGTGGCCAGAATGGCAGGAGGTGGGTGGCAGAACAGAAGGTGAGATCAAAGGTCATAGGGCCTTGCAGGCCTAAGGAAGGACTTTGGCTTTGGCTCACCCTGAAATAGGAGCCATTGCAGGATACTGAGTGGGGGGTGACGTTTTCTGACGTAAATGTTGCAGAATTGAAGGGGATCTTCTTTCCTAACGTGTCCAGCGTAGACTGCAAGGGCGCGAGGGCAGAGCCTGAGGACCTGCCGTGCAGACGGTGGCAGGAAGGCCAGACCGTGTTGGGAGCAGTGCCCGCGAGGGGAACGGGGCAGGACTTTGGACGCCTGTGTGAAGATGGCTCGTCAGGATGTCTTGGTGGATGGACGTGGGGTGTGAGAGAGAGACCCGTGTGTAAAGAAGCCGCTACCAGCTTTCTCTGCAAATTTGTGCAGAGTTGAGGCTCACCTGCAGGCGTCCTGCCTGGACGGACGGTTCTGTTGGTCTGCTTAGTGGCCGGTCAAGTTCGTCCTGTGCCCCTTCCGTCTGTCCCGGGGTCCTGCAGCGCGCTCAGTCAGCGTGTGTTGGGTGGGTGGGGAGTAGGGGGGAAGGTGGATAGGTGCTGGGTGGGTATATGGAACGACACATGGTTGAGTGGACGGACGGACGGACGGACAGATGAGTGATCAGACCTAGGTGTTTTTCTTGTGCTCCTCTTCATCCTCCCTGCAGGCCCTGCTGTTTAGCCTCTCCCTTCCTTCGCCCTAGATCTTGTTGTTTTCTTCAACTGGTTATGGATTAGGGTGTCAGTTCCCTATTCTTCCCATTTTTTCAGATTCCCTATGACGAGCACAGGGGCTCTTTTCACTGCAGGGCTACCAAGGGCACCCCCCTCTGAGATACATGGGGGTGTGCTGAGGTTCCAGAACCTTAAGAAGTGGTCGTGTTTGCGGCGCCTCGGTGGCTCAGTTGGTTGACTCTCTGACTTCGGCTTAGGTCCGATCTCACTGTTTGTGAGTTCGAGCCCCGCATCGGGCTCTGTGCTGACACCTTGGAGCCTGGAGCTGCTTCAGTTCCTGGTTCTCCCTCTCTCTCTGACCCTCCCCCACTTGCACTCTGCGTCTCTCTCTCAAAAAATAAACGTTAAAAAAAAGAAGTGCTCATGTTTGCTGCCTCCTGCACGCAGGTCCCATGCAGAGTTCCCTGATGTGGCTGCTCCGGTTTGCGTAACCGGGCGCGGTGGTCGCTGGAGCCTGAACAGAAGCCACTTTAGCCACGTGTGACCTGAAAACTTTTACCCTAACTTCTCGTCCTTCCCTTTCGTTCCCGTAGGCTGAGCCCATCAGCCTTGCCTGTCTTCCCTGCAGGTGCCCCCTTCAAGTGTAAACGCAGCCACAGCACAGGCCTCTCTCCGAGCTGCTGTTTCTAGAACTCTTCCCACCTGGGGCCGACCTGAAACCCCCCAGGAGAAGCCCTCCCTGGGGGTTTACTTGCGGGCATAGGTTCCCTCCCTGAGAAGCGGCCACTTCCTGCTGTCATTGCCATCGTCAGCGGGTGTTTCTGTTTCCCCCCAGGTGGGGACGATGGCCTTCTGAAAGGCTGGGACACCAGAGCACCTGGCACATCTGTGTTCACTAGCAGGAGGTAAGTTCATCAAGGGGCCGGCCCTGGGCCTGCAACACCAGCCTGCCCGCCCCTCCTGGCTGCTTCCCTCCGGAGACCTGTCCCTGCCCGTGCGCCCGCTCAGGCCTTGCACTTCTGCCTGTAGGCACTCCATGGGCGTGTGCAGCATTCACAGCAGTCCCCATCAGGAGGGCATCCTGGCCACAGGAAGGTGAGTGAGTCCCTTTGGGTTTGTGCACAGGGGACCATCCTGCACCTTTTACTTCATTTTCTCATGTTGACCATTGCAGTGTTTAATTGGACCAACTCTTTTCTTGATGTTTGTTTTTGAGAGAGAGTATGAGCACGCATGTGTGTGCGTCGGCGGGGGGTGAGGCGCAGGGGGGGCAGAGAGAGAGGGAGACAGGATCCCAAGCAGGCTCTGCGGTCTTAGCACAGAGCCTGATGTGGGACTTGATCCCCTGAACCGTGAGATCATGACCTGAGCCGAAATCAGGAGTTGGACATTTAACCTACGGAGCCACCCATGCTCCACCAATTGGACCAGCTCTTAAACCGGAGTGTAGGTGGGGCGCCTGGGTGGCTTAGTCGGTTAAGTGTCCGACTTTCGCTCAGGTCATGATCTCGCCGTTCGTGGGTTCGAGCCCCGCGTCGGGCTCTGTGCTGACTGCCAGCTCAGAGCCTGGAGCCTGTTTCAGTCTGTGACTCCCTCTCTCTCTGACCCTCCCCTGCTCACGCTGTCTCTCTCTCTCTCCTAGAAATAAATAAAAACATTAAAAAAAAAAAAAAACCAGAGTGTAGGTATCTGGGCTGGGAAAAGGGACTGTGTCCTAGAGCAGTGAGTAGGATGGGCCTCCCCGCGAGATGTTCCCCTGCCACCGGGGGACCTGGGGGTAAGTGAGCATTGGCTTTCCCGCATGATCCCTGTGCAGCTACGACGAGCACGTTCTACTGTGGGACACTCGGAACATGAAGCAGCCTTTTGCAGACATGTCCGCGGAGGGCGGAGTGTGGAGGCTCAAGTGGCATCCTTTCCGCCACCACCTCCTCCTGGCAGCGTGTATGCACAGTGGCTTTAAGATCTTCAACTGCCAAAAAGCAACAGGTGAGTAGGGGGCTTGTGGCAGCCAGGCCTGGGGTGGGGGTTCAGTTTCCTGCCCCCTTTTTCTACCAGTGCTTCACTTCTGCTCACGCACCCTTGCTCACGCTCTGTGAGCAGAACCCAGCACTGGTCAGACCCGGCTCTGATGGTGCCTGAGCCCCAGAAGGTGGCTGGAGGGGGAGGGCAGCCCTGTGGGGCCTCACTCCAAGTTCGTGCTGCAGGGGGGGGGCCTGGAAAGAGCCAGNGGCCAGTAAGTCTTCACTGTTGGGACTGTTTCACATTTTCTCCTCTCTTTATAAACACCCAGTGCCCCCTTTCCCTCCTCATCCTGTTCGTGACTCTGCCTCCCTCCTCGTCTATACAAAGAAGCGACGAAGGCACCACCTCTCTGCTCTGAGGGCCTCACGGCCTGTCTCTGGCGCACCCAGAGCTTCCTGTTCCCCAGGGGGCAGAACTCCGGCTCGTGGTGGTGTGAGTGGCACAAGCAGCTATCCCAACGCTACTGGAAAGTCCTCCACCCCCAGTGAATCGAGATGCCACTCTTCCTGTGTATCAGCCTTATGTGCTTCCATGGCTTTTTTTTTTTTTTTTTTTTTTTGTCTTTTGAGTCCTGCTGGGTGTCTCTTCACGTGTCTGCACCTACTGCTGTGATCTTGGAGGCTTGGTGGTGCCTTTGTAATAGAAGAGTTATGGGCACTTTCACTCTTCCTTTTCAAGGATTTCCTACTATTCTTATATTTGAATTTGAACATTAACTTATCTTGTCCCAGAAAGAAGTTTATTAGATTTGTATAGGGATTGTATTAAATATAAATTAACCAGGGGGGGCCTGGGTGGCTCAGTCGGTTAAGCGTTTGACTTTGGCTTGGGTCACAATCTCACAGCTTGTGAGTTCAAGCCCCATGTCAGGCTCTATGCTGACAGTTCAGAGCCTGGAGCCTGCTTCAGATTCTCCCTCTCTCTCTGCCCCTCCCCGCCCCTCGCTTTCCCTTTCTTTCTCTCTCCCTCTCAAAAATAAATAAACATTAAAAAAATTAAATATAAATTAACTGTACAGCTGACTCATCATCTGGGGTCATCTTACTCAAGAAAAGGGGTGCCTTTCCATTTGTTCAAGTTTGATTTTGTATTTTTCAGAGGGTTTTAACCTTCTTCTACATACATTGTATATTTTTTCTTTTTTTAAATGTTTTCTTTTTAAAAAGAATTTTTTATAGTTGTTTATTTTTGAGACCGAGAGAGACAGAACATGAGTGGGGGAGGGTTAGAGAGAGGGAGACACAGAATCTGAAACAGGCTCCAGGCTCTGAGCTGTCAGCACAGAGCCCCACACAGGGCTCGAACCCATGAACTGTGAGATCATGACCTGAGCCGAAGTCAGCTGCTTAACTGACTGAGCTACCCAGGTACCCCTGTACATTTCTTATTAACTTTATATGTAAGCAGTCTTTTAGTTGTTGCTATAAATGGAGTTTTTTCTCTCATTACATCTTGTAACTGGATATTATCTGAGTATTTGAAAACTTTTTTTTTTTAATTTTTAAATGTTTTTTACTTATTTTTGAGAGTATGAGAGAGCGTGAGCAGGGGAGGGTCAAAGAGAGAGGGAGACACAGAATCCAAAGCAGGCTCAAGGCTCTGAGATGTCAGAGCCCGACGCGGGGCTCGAACCCACAAACTGTGAGATCATGACCTGAACCGAAGTCGGACGCTTAACCAACTGAGCCCCCCGGGCACCACAAAAAAACTATTGTTTTTTTTTTGTTGGTAATTTCATATCCAGCTGCCATACTAAATTAAAAAAAAAAAAAAAATTGTTTCTATTATTGATTCTGTGGGTTTTCCAGGTAAATATCATGTCATCTGCAAAAAGATGTAGTTTTATTCTTTATTTTCTGATTCTAATACAGTACTACTGATTGTTTCCTCTTGTTTAATTTTGTTTATTGATCTCTTCAGTACAATTTTAGAAAGTAGTGTAAGTGCAGGTTCTCCTCGCTGGCTTCCCGACCTTGATGGAGGCACCCTGGCAGTCCTGTTGGGTACAGTGATGTATAGGAGCTAAAGTGTATCTGTGTTACTGTATTGAACAAGTACTCCTCCATTCCTGTTTTCTTGATACATATTTTTTTAAATCAGGAATTGCTGAATTTTTGTCAGATGCTCTTATAATACGAGCTATGTTATTCTTCTTCATAGATGTATAACTATGGTAAATTTTGTTTATGGAATTCCTAATATGGAATATACTCCTAGAATAAGTCCCATGTGGTTATGGTGTGTATTTTTTTTTTTTTTAATTATTGAGAGAGAGAGAAAAAGCAGGGAAGGGGCAGAGATAGAGGGAGACGGAGAATCCGAAGTGGGCTGTGTGCTGATAGCAGCAAGCCTGATGCAGGGCTCAAACTCATGAACTGACCTGAGCAGAAGTCAGATGCTTAACTGACTGTGCCACCCAGGCGCCCCAGCTGTGTGATTTTTTTTTTTTTAATTAATGTTTATTTATTTTTGAGAGAGAGAGAGAACATGAGCATGAGCATGGGAGGGGCAGAGAGGGAGACACAGAATCTAAAGTGGCTCTAGCCTCGGAGCTGCCAGCATAGAGCCTGACTTGAGGCCCGAACCCACAAACTGTGAGACCATGACCTGAGCCGAAGTCAGACACCCAACCGAGACACCCAGGCGCCTCATGTGTGTGTGATTTCTTTGATGCTGGATGTGATCTGGTGCTGTTTTATCAAGATTAGATTTCAGCATTATGTTTGGTTCATGTGAAAATCAAAACCAGAAGTATGAACATTTTTCTTCATTTTCTCTTCTCTTGAGTAATTTTTACATCATTTGGATTATCTTTTTGATCAAGATTTGGTAAAATTACATGAGCCTACAAAGTCGCTTAAAAAAAATTTTTTTTTAATATTTTTCACGGGTGCCAGGGTGGCTCAGTCGGTTAAACGTCCGACTGCAGCTCAGGTCATGATCTCGCAGTTTGTGGGTTCAAGCCCCACATCAGGCTCTGTGCTGACAGCTCAGAGTCTGGAGCCTGCCTCAGATTCTGTGTCTCCCTCTCTCTCTGACCCTCCCCTGCTCATGCTGTCTCTCTCAGAAATAAAGCATTAAAAAATTTTTTTCAATGTTTGTTTATTATTGAGAGAGCGACAGAGTATGAGCAGGGGAGGGGCAAAGAGAGGGCGAGACACAGAATCCAAATCAGACTCCAGGCTCTGAGCTGTCAGCACAGAGCCTAACGTGGGGCTCGAACTCACAAACAGTGAGATCATGACCTGAGCTGAACTTGGATGCTTAACCTACTGAGCCACCAAGGTGCCCTCCAAGAAAATTTTCAATAGTTCTCATTGGTCATGTTTTACTTTGTATATTTATACAAATATATAAAGGTGGAACTTGCTATACGTAGAGTTCTCTCCTTTTCCTTAATTTTTTAAAAATATTTTTTAATGTTTATTTTTGAGAGAGAGAATGTGAGTGGGGGAGGGGCAGTGAGGAGACACAGAATCCAAAGCAGGCTCCAGGCTCCAAGCTGTCGGCACAGAGCCCGATGCAGGGCTTGAACCCGCAGACCGTGAGATCATGACCTGAGCCGAAGTTGGATGCTTAACGGACTGAGCCCCCCAGGCGCCCCTTGGCAACACCTTGTTGTTTTTTTTCTGGTCAAATAATTGCTTTCAAACCTTCCATAGCTCAACCTCTTTCCAGTCTTCCCCTCCATCCTCAAAGTTGCTGTAGGAACTCACCAGAAGGAAAACCGCTTCATCTCTTCAGCGAGTCCTTCCCAAGCTCAAATCCAGACTTTACAGAGCATGCTGAACTCTTTATGTTTTTGACCCTCCAGATAATGTGGTGAGAGAGAGAGAGAGACAGCATGAACAGGGGAGGGCCAGAGAGAGGGGGAGACACAGAATCCGAAACAAGCTCCAGGCTCTGAGCTGGCAGCACAGAGCCCGACGCGGGGCTCAAACCCACGAACCGTGAGATCATGACCTGAGCCGAAGTCGGACGCTTAACCGACTGAGCCACCCAGGCGCCCCCCTCTGCTTTGAAGTCTTAACTGAAGCATTTGCCAAGTCCTCCGACTTGGAAAGGCACTGTCGCCCTTGTGCTTCTGTAGCCAGGCTGCTTCCTCTGTCAGGCACCCAGAGTGCACTCGCTACCAGATGAAGGTCTGTTTTCTCTTCATCTGTCCACATCTCAAGGATTCCTTTGCGTGATGCACATTGGCTGCTGACAAATGAGTGACTGCTTTTAGCCGAGTCTCCCTTTGAGAGTGGGCGGCGCCCATCAGTTGGTAGTGATGAGATCAACCTGGGTAACGTCACACTTCCTGTGTTCTGTCTTTCTAGAGGAGAAGCAGGAAGCCTGCACAGTCTCTGCATCCCACACGCTGCCCAACTCGCTGGTGTATGGAGCCGACTGGTCCTGGCTCGGCGTCCACAGTGTGTCACAGAACCACCAGCCGTCCTGCTCAGGTTCCTTTCCCTGCCGCAGCTCACGAGGCAAAGCCGCACATCTCTCAAACCTGAAGGCTGTGCACCAGTCACCAGCACACTCTTATGATCATTTAGCAGAGAATGGTAAAGAAGGTCATACCAGACTTCAGAATGGAAGCAAACGGAGGGCTTCTGTCCAGGCACTCACAGAGGACATGGTTAAGGGTGACAGCCAGCTGCACACTGCAGGGACCAAGGTTTGTGACTGTGACCTCTATCCGGAAGCAGCGAACTTTGACATCAACTTCCTAGCTACTTGCTCCTTTTATGATCATATCCTTCACCTCTGGAAGTGGGAGAACATCTGAGCTGGAGAAGAGACTGCTTAACTTGAAATCAGAGACCACTTCTACAAATAAAGCCCGCAGTGGGACTTTGTGAGTGAACTGCCATCAGACCATCTCATTGAGATTTCTATTGTAGTCTCTACGACCGTACAGGGCTCAGTGTATCTTATAGGATCCACAGTGTAAACAGTCAAAAAAAAAACTGGCTTCTCTTAAATAAATCTTATCTGGGGGCACCTGGGTGGTTCGGTCGGTTAAGTGTCCAACTTTGGTTCAGGGCATGATCTCACAGGTTTGTGAGTTCAAAGCCCACATCCCGCTCTGCGCTGATGGCTTGAGAGCCTGCTTGGGATTCTTTCTCTCCCTCTCTTTCTCTGCCCCTCCCCTGTTCACATGCACTCTCTCTCAAAAAATAAACTTAAAAAATAAAGATCACCTGTGGGGATGAGCACTGAGTGTTATGTGGAAACTAATTTGACAATAAACTATTTGTAAAAAAAAAAAAAATGAAAAAAAAATAAAGATCACCTTATCATGGCACCAGAAGCACTTGTAGTAGTCTCTATGCTGATAAACAAAAAGAAGCCTATACACATTGAGATGCCTAAGTGTGTCATAAACTTGAATTATTCCCCATTGTGGCTTTAGTAACCTGAGTAGCTTGCAGAGCTAGACACATACTAACACCAAGAACATAACTGGGTTTGTGACTCCTCTGACTCCCATAGGAGTTCATTGTCTCTCTGGAAGAAACAGTTGTTGAAGTGCAGGCTAGTGTAGAATTTGTCAAATTTCTACCAATATTCTATGTATGTGTTCAGAGTCAGAAAACACTATTATTTTATGATGAAAATATAGGTCACAACATATAAAAAAATCACTCTGCAAAAGTGACCAATTCCTAGCTAATGGTGCATTTATTTCAATACAAGAATTTGAATCCTCAAGTGTTTGTATTAATGGTTATTTAAGGGTCAATTAAATACGAAGCAGAATACATTATACTCCAGGGACTGTGCACTAAAACCGGGGAACCCAGAGGAGAAGCTAGATTACTGGAGATTTGCCCCCAGAATAGTTGTTTTTGAACCGATCAAGAATATGCAAACTGACTTCTGGAGCGAAGAATCTGAGGGATAACTACTGTCGTCACGTGGCACCACGTGCCTTGTGAATTTTCCTTCTTCCATGTGTTTTCGCCCTTGGCCTACCTCCCCAGCACCTTTTGGTTGGGAAGACCCTGCTTCCAGCTTCACCGGGGACGGGCCCTCTGTCACCCGGATCTGTCAGGCCGCATCCTTTCGGCTCACAAGGATCAGATGCCACACCAACACCGGATGGTAGCCAAGGTCTTTAATAGGAACAAAACGAAGGAAATGCTTCCCCTCTCGCCCACCCCGGGACCAGCGGAAGGGGACGATGGCCGGACGCAGTCCCCGGGCACACCCGGCGGCCGCCACTCGGCTCCTAGCGCGGGAAGTTCTTGGGGTAGAGCTGGAAGAGCTTGCCTTCCTGCGTGGGCTCAAAGCCGTACTTGTCCAGCCGCTGCGGATCGAAAGTGCCGTCCCTGAAGTCCTTCTCGATGGCGGGCGCCACTGCCTCCCGGAACAGCTGCTCCGCCGTCAGCGGCGCGTCTGTGCCCGCCGGGACGCGGTAGTTCACGTAGGGCTTGAGTCTGAAGCCGGCCAGCTCGGGCACCACCAGCTCCGGGACCATTTCCTTGACCTGCACGAACTTCCCGTCGCGGGCGTGGACGCCAGTGCCCTTGGCACCGCGGCTCTTATAGAAGGTGCGTGGGCCCCGCTTGCTGGTCCACCTACTCATGCGGTCGGCGCCGCGCACCACGATGCGGGCCGCCGCGCTGAGGAGGCCCATGCTGGCTCCTGCAGGCCGCGAGCGCTCTTCGAGCCGTCCACGCTCACGGGGCCGCGGTCACGCGAACTCTTACGGGTCCCCGCCCCGCACCTCTCCCTGCTTCCGGCGCCCGTGGCGACTTCCGGCAGCCCGCGCGGCTTCCGGCGCCACCCGGACTCTGCGCCCTTAGCAAGAGCAGCTTCGATTGGCTGCGTTGCGCCCAATGCGCAACCTCCGCCTTGTGAGTGGGCGGGACCTCCTGGCCCAGGCCAATGCGCGTGGAGGTCCGGCGTCCGCGGCGCGGCTGCGGGGCGGCGGGAGCGCGGTTGTCGGCGGCCCGGAGGTAGGGGTAGTGACGGGAGCGCGGACGTCGGCGGCCCAGCGGTGGGGGTAGTGACGCGAGCGCGGACGTCAGCGGCCCAGCGGTGGGCGTAGTATCGGGAGCGCGGACGTCGGCGGCCCAGCGGTGGGGGTAGTGACGGGAGCGCGGGCGTCGGGAGCGCGCGGTTCCGGTGAGTTGCCGCCGAGCGCCCCGAGGTGGCGATGCCCCGGGTCTGGCCCCGTGATGAAGGGTAGCCTTTAGCGTCCCCACCCCGTGCCGGGACGCACACCGCTCCACAAGCCCGCCTGGCCCAGGGCTGCGCGGTGAGCCGCCTGTGGGAGGCAGATGCCGGGTCCTCTCGGCCCTCCGGACACTAGTCACCGTTCCCAGCCTCGACTTCGGTCAACCCCGAGCCTCCAACTCTGAGGTGCCCCCACCCTGAGGCCCGACCCTGAGGCCTGTCAGCCCAAGCCGCCCAGCTCCCAGGGCCCTCAACCTGAGCCCCCTAACCTCAGTGCCCCCGTCACTCCGACACTCGTCAACCGCAACGCCTGTCAACTCCCGGGGTTCCCAACCCCATGACCCTCTAAAATGACACCCCCAGCCTGGATGGCCGCTAACCCCGATGCCTCCTAACCTGCAGTTTCCCAGCCCTGCAGCCCGCTTGCGCCCCATCCCTCTGGCTGTGTGCTGTCCCCCATGGAGAGAGAAGCAGTGGCTTCCGCTTTGCCTCCCTAGCACGTGCTGGGGCGATGAGCTCTACCCCACCTCTAACGTGCAGGGGTGAGGTGCGTGGGGAGACTGCCTGGTCAGGGCCCTAGCGGACCGCAGAGCTGGGGCCAAGGGCGCTGCTGGCCTTTCAGAAGACTGATCTGAGAAGGAAGGGATTTCCATGTGGCAGCAGAGGGCACAGGACGTTTGACCCAGGAGCAAGTGCACTATGACCTTGCATCTGCCTTCTGCATTCTCTCGGTGGGATTTTGGAAGAGATAAATCGTCCCTTGCTGCTGCTTTTGTAAGGAGCCTGGGAGCCACACGGTGAAGGCTCCAGACCTGGCTCCTCACCACTAGACAGGCACAAGGTGAACCAGGCCCTCAAGTTTATCATCCCTTGGACCAACACACCACCTTGAGGTCAACCACACCGGATTGGAAATCCTCTGACACTAGGTCGTCTCACACTCGGCTGCCCCGCCTGGCCCCATACACCCCTATCCCTCCCCCAGCCTCAGCCTCCTCATCCCTGAGGCACGGGGAGCTCCTGGCTGCACTAGGCCTTGGCTGAGCTGCCCACACCCTCCCTGACCAGCTGGCAGAGGAGTAGGACTTGGCTGTGGTGCCAGGTTCCTGGACAGCCGTAGGAGAGCTGTTTACAGAGAGGGAAGTGGCTCTGGTGTTTCTCTTCTGGGGAACACAACTTTCCACCAGGGTTTTCCTTTCAGTGAAAACGTAATTTAAGGAGAAGAGGAACCCAGGAGAAAAGGCGAAAGTATTGTTCTGCCCCATGAGCGTGAGTTGAGGGAACACTTCCCCGAGTATAGACAGACCTTCTTTTCACCTAGACTTTGTTTTTTTCCTCCCATTTTTAGCCATGAAGCAAGAGGAAGATGCCAGCCCAGAGGTATGCAACTAGATGGTTTCGGGGATGAATCAGAGCCTCAAAGTTCCCAGATAGGGGTGTTTCTGGACCAGGGGAAAGGGTCCTTTTAGCATTTGCTCTGTGGGCAGCTCCTGGAAGTCGGCTAAATGTGGGAGAGGTTGCCTAGGCCCCTCTGTCTCCTTGTCAGACTAAGGTCACAACTCTCAGTTCCTGCTTACCCTTAGGGCTTCTGCTTGTTTGTTTAAAGAAAAAAAATTTTTTTAACGTTTATTTTTGAGGGAGAGAGACAGACCGTGCATACGTGGGGGGAGGGGCAGAGAGAGAGAGACACACACACACACAGAATCTGAAGCAGGCTCCAGGCTCTGAGCTGTCAGCACAGAGCCTGACGTGGGGCTTGAACCCATGAACCATGAGATCATGACCTGAGCCGAAGTTGGATGCTTAACTGACTGAGCCACCCAAGTACTCCGAACTTCTGCTTGCTTTGACGGGAGTCTTTTCCTCAGTGGAACATCTGTAACTACATCACAAAAGTCTTTCTTAATTCCTGAAACAGAAAAGTAGATACATTAAAACAACCATGAAAATCCCGGGATGCTCAACTATACTAGGTTGTGTAACTAGATTGTGGGGCATCTGTGTGACCCTTTCTGTGGATATCCCTGGTTGTCCCCAAAGCAGTGGTTAAGCTCTAAGGGACACACTTACGTGAAGGGTGTGGTTTGGGTGCTGTCATGTCCAGAGCTGAGCACAGTCGGGGCCAGGAGAGGCTGGATGCCTCAGCTCTGAAGCAAAAAGCTCCCACAGCTTCCATTTGCCTCCTGAACCAAGGTCAAAGACATGGTTTTCTGGACCGCTTATTTATTCTGCCTTGAGGCGACCAGCATTCTGCTTTTGAGACCCTTTTCTGAATGTCCTTCAATTTCACTGGGTTTTCTGTGTCCACACTGTGATGCTGGCTCTTTGCTTTAGTCCTTGGTACTTGTGTAGAAACTGGAGAGGATTAAGGGGCTCCCTGCCCTCTCCCGTTCCTGGCCTCTTGGGAGGTGTGTGGACACCTGGAGGAATGCACAGTGGCTGCTTGTTTCTCTTCATCTTCTTGGGGGAATCAGCCAGTATCCTCCAGGTAGGTGGCCCTAGCCGTCTGCCCACTCACCATCCTGTGCTCGCTTTTCTCTTCCTCCTCCCTCGGGTCTGGACTTGAGAAGCCCCCAAAACCTCCTTCCTGGGAGGTGGCAGGGAACAGGCACATAACCTTTTTCTGCTATGAGCTGGTATTCGGTGTTCTCAAAATCCAGATGGCTCCTTGGGGTTTCTCGACATTGCTGCGATGCAGGCTTCCACGAGCCCTGCGGCCGGCAGCACACGGTCTTGTGGGGTGCACCCAGTGGCCAGCCCGCCTTGCTCCTCTAGACTTGCATCTGAGGAACTGGAAAGCTGAAAATTTAGGACTTTTTTTTTTAATGTTTTATTTATTTCTGAGAGAGAGAGAGAGAGGCAGCGTGAGCAGGAGAGGGTCAGAGAGACAGGTAGACACAGAATCTGAAGCAGGCTCCAGGCTCTGAGACCGACGTGGGGCTCAAACCCACGAACCGTGAGATCATGACCTGAGCCGAAGTCGGACGCTTAACCGACAGCCCCCAGGCGCCCCTGAAAATTTAGGCTCCAACACAGCACAGCTGCTGGCCCTCCCCAGCCATGCCGTGGGTGGCCTCAGAAGACGGGGCTCTCTCTGTGCTCCTGAGCAGGCACGCTCAGAGGGTCTCAGCAGCCCAGAAGACCCCTTCTCCCAGGGCTGCTGGCCTCCCCCCTAACCGGCAGCTCTCTTCTTGCTGCCCTCGGAAGCCAGGGCTGTGCCTGTGTTGGCCCTTCGTAACCCCAGTGTCCCCTCCAGGCTGGCTTCTGTCTGGGTCCTGTCCTGCAGTCCTGGGGGCTGCAGCTGACGGAGCAGCGTTCACAGGCCACCATGGTAACCACCTCATGCGCTTCCTGGTGGCGGGTGGGCCCTGGGATTTGTGGGCTTGCCTCACTCCTGGTTGCTCCTGGCCCCTTCGTTCCAGCCTCTTGCTGGGGTGGGGAGGGGCTCTGCGGCAGCCTTGCTGACAGGGGTTCTTTCTGTCTGTCTGTGACCTCACTCAGCTCGTGGGGATTGTGATTGGAGTCCTCCTGGCCCTTGCCCTCGTTGGCATCACCGTCTTTTTTGTGTACAGGAGGGTTAACCGCTTCCGTGAGTATCTTGCTTCAGATCTCCAGCTCTGCAGGGGAGGAACGAGGGCTTGGGGGGGGGGAGGTTCCGGTGGCCTGCCCCCTCTTGTGAGCTCCTGGGAACAGCCCTCAAGCCTGTGGTGGCTTTTGTTGGGGCTTGCTGGCCTGTCCCAGCTGAGGCTGTGCTTGCACACCAGACCCATGGAATTTGAGTGTGTTCCCAGCTTTCTTGGCTCACGTTTCTGAGCGAGACTTTGGGACGAAGAGCTGCAAGTCCCGCTCCCTGCGAGCCCGCCTGTGCCGGCCCGGGCCCCACGCTGGGTGCCGTTCCCCCACGACGGGACAGGCTTGGTGTGCGCACCCACAGGCTGCTGCTTGGCAGAGCCTCCCGCCTGCCTGCGTCCCAGCCGTACTCAGGAGACCCCTCTGCTCCCCTTGCAGGACAAGTACAGCCCACTCCTCAGTACAGATTCCGGAAGAGAGACAAAGTGATGTTTTACGGCAGGAAGATCATGAGGAAGGTAACTTGCGCTGTAGGCCCCGTTCTACAGGCCCCGGCGCAGCGGGACCCCAGCACCTACGGCCGCCCTCACGCTGCAGCGCAGAGGCCCCCTTACCCTCAGAGACTGTGGCCAGTGTAGAGACCTCATCAGCCCTTTGAGGTGCACGTTTATCTCAGCTAGAAAGGACAACAGAGGCCCTTTCAGGAACATTCTGTGGACACAGGGTTCTGGCTCTGGTGCTGAAATTGGGGGTCCTGCCAAGATTTGGAAGGTGGGAGGCCTCACTTCTTGGCCTGGTGCAGCCCTGCCCGGTTACCCCGGTACCTCCTGCTCCCCTGGGGGCAGGACGGACTCTATGCTGCCTAGAGGTTTACTGTACTTGAAATGCATGCTTGAAATAATTGCTGGTATTTTAAAATAGCCCCTATTTGTTACTTTTTTCTGGATAAGCAGTTGATTCATGTTCTTTGGGGCAAACTCAAAATACCACGCAAGAAGGCATGTGAGTCCTCGGGTGGATCTCCTCTGGCCACGGCACAGAGACGCACGGTGCTGCTGGCAGGCCGCGGTGCTGGCCCAGAGCCTGAATGCTGCCCGGCCTGCTCTGGCCGGGTGGAGTGATCGTGAGCAGGTCTTGAAGGAGCCTGCTTCAAGTGTGTGGTCGGGTGGCGGGAGACAGTCAACCAGTGGTCCCACAGAGGACTGTGCAACGGCCAGAGCTGGGCTGAGGAGGACAGGAGTGTGGTCCAGTGGTGCCAGGTCACCTGGAGGGACGTCGTGACCACACCCCCCCACAGCTGGTGCCCCGGGGCAGAGGCAGCGCGGGGAGCAGAGGGCTGGTGGCTGCCTGAGGGGCTTGCCAACTTCCAGGACCCGGCACTCTGCGCTCCTTACCGCCACTGGGCAGTCGAGCTGGCCTGGACGGTGGAGGGGCAGAGAGCTTTCCCGCCCCGGGATGGGCCTGCAGCGACTCAGGCTCTAGGTGGGGAGGCAGGCAGGATGGATAGGGCCGGGTTTTAAAGGGCTGTCGAGAGGGGCTGCTGTGCCAGCATGACAGAGGGGAGGCTGGGCGTCAGCTTTGCAGGCAGAGGGAACAAAGGCCTGAGGACCCGGCACTCTGAGGGCACTGGCTGCTTGGTGATACGGCCAGGTGGCACGTCATTGTCAGCGGCACCAGGGATGGCTCCCTGAGTCCGGGGCAGCTGGGGCAGCGGGGACAGGCAGGGAATGACCCTGGGAGCTGTTGTCAAGCCTGCAGGTAGCCCACGGGGCAGCTCCTGAGGGCTGCGCTTGACCCTGGGAGCTGAAGCTGGGTCCAGTAGGTCACAGGGTCAGGACTCGGCCTTTCCCTTCACCCTGCAGGTGACCACGCTGCCCCACACTCTTGTGGGGAGCACGGCCGCCCCCCGGCAGCGGGCAAGGAAGAGGACCAAGGTGCTGTCTTTGGCCAAGAGGTACTGGGAATGTCCTTCAGACCACACGTGCCCCAGCTGGCCTCCCTGGCGGGCAGTGGTGAACCTGCTGGCCATCAGTGCTGCCCGTGGCTTCCCTGCCTCTGGGTTTGCAGCGCTCCTGCCATCTGCTTCGAACCCCTTTGGGCTCCTCTTCCAGATACACGTATCTCTGCTTTGTAGGATTTTGCGTTTCAAGAAGGAATACCCAACCCTGCAGCCAAAGGAGCCACCGCCCTCCTTACTGGAGGCAGACCTCACGGAGTTTGACGTGAAGAATTCTCACCTGCCGTCGGAAGTTTTGTACATGCTGAAGAACGTGCGGTAAGACGAGCCGGGTGCAGGAGGGACTGCCTGAGCTTTACCTTCCCTGCGGCTGCCCGTGCGGCCTGTCGTATTTGTTTGGCAGTCGGCATTTCCATCTTGATGAGGAAACCCAGAGCAGCTGTGAGAAGCGTGTGGCTGGGTCAAAGCTGCAAGTCTGGGCTCCCTTCCATCTCTGCCCAGAAACCCCGTTCTTTCTTGCGATGCTTCACTGTCCCGGGAGGGGCATCCCATCCACCTGCTTTTGCTTGTGCCTGTGGTACAGATTCACAGTCATGGCCCAAGAGTTCTTCAGGCTGACGGGAAAAGAGTTTGTGGGGATTCCCGAAGTCTAAGCTTCTGTCCTGACAGGGACTCCAGGTGGCGAGTGCTGCACAGTCTGCCCCTCTGTGAACTCAAGCCCTGTGGGTCTGACCAGCAGTGACCGTGGCAGCGGCTGTGTTCCATCAGCCTCTTTGAAAAGCTGTCCTTCCTTCTGTCCTTCCCAGAAAGTGTCCCACATGTGCTATGGTTCTTACAGGGTCCTGGGCCACTTTGAGAAGCCACTGTTCCTGGAGCTTTGCAAACACATGATCTTTGTACAGCTGCTCGAAGGGGAGCACGTCTTCCAGCTGGGGGAACCAGATACCAGCATCTACGTGGTGCAGGACGGGCGCCTGGAGGTCTGCATCCAGGATGCGGTAAGAGGCCTGTGACGCGCGTGGGGGCCTGAGGGAGTGCAGAGCGAGGCAGAGGCTGTGGGTCTGTGGTGTGTTTTGTTTGTTTTTTTGTTTATCTCTTGAGTAACTTCTACACCTGGTGTGGGGCTTGAACTCCCAACCCTGAAATCAAGAGTTGCATGCTCTACCGACTGAGCGAGGCGCTCGTGATGTGTCTTTATTTAGAGGTCTGCCGTTGAAAAGCATTTTTTAAGTTTTCTATTGAAAAGTTAGTATAACATTTTAAGTTTCAGTTCTTTGGGGAAAATGCCACACTTTGGTCCCGGTATTGACATACAGCTGCCCTTCAGTGGTGGTATGTTACCTTCACTCATGCATGTGGGGGTGCCCATGGGTTAGTGGGCTCAGTGGCATTTGTGGTTTTCTGCATTTTACCTGTTCTAAGCCTTTTGAGGAGTCTCTCCAGCCCCTGAGAACATCAGCAGCAGCTGCCGTCAGTTGTACCCTTGCCTTATGTTCACGTTTCAGATTATAAATGATTTTAACTCTTAATTCAGCTGGAAACTCAATACCTGCTTCCTGCCTCTGTTAAATTACACCCTTGAATCAGACGTGCCAGGGGGCAACCTCCAGGCCGACCAACCAGTGGATGTCTTGCCTTCCAGCAGCGTGTACCCTTGGGTTTGCTCAGGGGAGTGACTCAGCCTTCCCACCGCTTGTCTTCTTGCAGCAGACACTCAGTGAGCCCCAGTCTGCACAGAGTGGCCCCTGACCTCAGGGAAGTCCCCACCTGCCAGGGCCCCGGGAGTGGGCTTTGACCCAGCACGGATCCCACGTGTTCTTCGGGTTTCTAGACACGATGTTGTCCAGGCAAAATTACTGTGTGTGCGGCTTCATCCCATGCTGGACTTGATGGGATGATGAGAAAGGAAATGGTTTTTATCCTGTTTCCTCCCGTTTGGGCCATCAGCATCCAGGCTGTCGTCTCCCAGCTGGCGGCCCTTTCCTGAAAGGGAGACTTTGGGCTGGAAGGAAGGGTTCTTGGAGGGTGACCAGGGCCAAGTTTGAACAAGTTCAAAGAGGATTTTCCTGGGTGAAGCTGAGAAGAAGCTCCTGTATTCAATAACCACCTGTTTTCTTTCTCATTTAACCCAGTGGAAAAATACATCAAAATGCCATATTTATTTATACCAGTAACAACTGAATGTGGTCCTTAGAGCCAGCACACTCACTTAGGTTTTGTGAAATTCAATCTAAGTGCTCCTAGGGAGAACGAGCCCTGGGTTGGAGGGCCACGCCCTGGTCGAGCTTCCTGATTGCTCTTAACTCATCTTCATTTTTTCTGTCCTCTGCTTTGGAGGTTATTCCACCTCTGATTCCTAAAGGCCAGCTCGGGCACAGCCTCGCCCTTGGGAGAGGTGACAGTGGAGGCTGGGTTGCTCAGCTGGCCTGGGCTGAGCTGAGCCGCCCGTCAGTGGATGACTCTGCTCTGCTTTCCGAGTGCAGGATGGCACCGAGGTAGCAGTCAAGGAGGTTCTGGCCGGAGACAGCGTCCACAGTCTCCTCAGCATCCTGGATGTCATCACCGTGAGTCCCCCGGCTTCACCCAGAGTCGTTTGGACAGCACGCCCCTCAGTCCTGAGGCCAGTTCTCCCCAGTGGCGAGGGGCTGGCCTCGGTCGGGAGGGGAACCCGAGTAGGTCAAGGGTGTGTGTGGGAGCAGCTTTAACTGTGTGTCTGAGAAGAGCTGGGCATCTGCTCACGGGTTTCAGCTGTCTCTTAAAGGATTATTTTTCAGACTGGGAAATATATGCATGTGGTCTGAGATGCAAAAGGCACAATGTTATGAGTGGAAATGCTTCCTCTCACCCTTTAGGCCCTAAGGCCCCTTCCTAGGAGGGCCGTCCCGTGGATCTTCTGTGCTAATGGGTGTCTCTCGGTTGTTCCCAATCTCCTACTGTTGATTGTTGCCGTGAATGGTTTGTGTGCACACCACTCCATATATTTGAAAACCAATCTGCAAGGCAAATCCCTAGCAGAGACTTCCCAGGTCTGAGGGTGCACCCCACACTTACCTGAGCCACAGTCCCACAGGAGGACACCTGTGTCCTTGCCCGCCCAGCTAGGGAGCCATCTCACGTTTGGCCTTTGCCAGTCCAGTGGATTGAAAGATAACGTCTCATGTTATCTTGGGATTCTTAGACTTTTTATCATGGAACACTTCAAACATAATCAAAAATAGAATCGTAAAATCAATTGTGTATGTATTACCAGCTTCAAAAAGTCGCAGCTCAGCACAACTATTCCCGTCTCATTAACTAGGATTTAATATTTAATTTTCTTTTTCTTGTGAGTAGTGTCCATACAATGAAGGAAATCTTAAGTGTGTCTTACTTGAGTTTAGATAATGCACACGCCTGTGTAGCTCAAAAGGTGCATTTAATTGTCACCTTACCTTTGAAGTTATACTTTCTGCTTTCACTTTTAGCTATGCATTAAAGCAACTCATACCTCAGTTTCCCCAGACGCCTCACAGAGGGGCCTCCAGAGCAGTTCAGCAGACCTGAATGCATCCATGTGGGGCCAGGAGCCTGTATACTTGTGTGACACATGGTGGGCGGAGCCCTTGGTGGGTGTCCTCTGCTCCAGCTCTGAGTTCTTGTGCACAAGGGGGTGACAAACTCCAGAGACTTTGAGAGTGTCCGCTGTGTTCCCCTGTCCCCGTAAGGCTGGCACAGACATGTTTTGAGCTGTGGTGGGGCCTGGGGCGGAGGCATGGATGGATAAGACTCTGGCATCTTGCTCTGCCCCCAGGACCTGGTATGTCTTCACGAGATGCTTGGCCAGGACGGAGAGGGACACTACCTCTGAGCAAGGCAGACCTGCCCTGAAAGGCCAGCTGGGGGCAGCTTCTGCCTGGAGCCTTGTGCTGGGAGAGGGTACCCAGATGTCCAGGACAGGCCCCATGTGGCTCTGTAAGGCTCTGGCTGGCGTGTGTCAGAACCTGTAAGGTGCACTGTGAGCCTGAGAAGGCTGAAAGTGTAGACAGGCTGCCCCTCTACATGGAGATAAATTAGGGAGTTATGCAGCTCCGTCCCCTCCCTCCACATTGGTGAGGGTTACAAAAAATAGCCGTGATGGAGGCCCTTCTTGGTATTTCTTGTCTCTGGTGAGTTCTGGTCTCATTGTGACTTTGGGCTTGGACACCATTTCTTGCAGCTTTGAGACAGGGGCTGTGAGCAGGGCCTCCCCAGCCCGTTGCACCCCTGCCCTCCTCCAGGGGCAGCCTCTTCCTGGGATAGGAGCCCATCTCCCTTCAGTGGGTGGGGGAGGAAAATGGGGGTGTTATTTAAGAGAAAATAATTCTGTATTGTGATTAATTGATCACCTGGAAGGATATAATTTTTGCCTAATCAAACATTTGTATTAGTCATTAAAAAAATTAATTTTGGGGTACCTGGGTGGCTTAGTTGTTTGAGTGTCCAATTCTTGATTTAGGCTCAGGTCATGATCTCACGGTTCGTGGATTCGAGCCCCATGTCATTCGAACAGGCACAGAGACTGGAATTCTGTCTCTCCTTCCTTCTGCTCCTTGTGCATGCACTCTTGCTCTCTTGCTCTCTCTCTCTCACTCTCCCTCAAAAGTAAATGAATAAACATTTTAAAAAATTAATTTCATCCCAGTAACATGGGCAGATTCTAAGAACAGTTTTGGTGTTTTGTGAAGCAGTTTTCTGTTCTGCTGCCCCCTCCCCAGAAAATCCACTTCCAGCTCTTCTAGGCTTTTCTACACAGCCTACTTCTCTTGCTCTTTTGTAATTCTTCTGTCTTAGACTTGTTTGGACTTCCTGGCCTGGAAATGATGGCAAGCTTTCCTGTTTCCTCTGCTGACCTCTCCACCCGTCCTACCCAGCAAAGCCACACTCACATGGTATCGTTTGCCTGGACGAGGTCCCTTTCTCATTTTCCCTGGAGTTAGCAGTTGCATTGGTGTTTGGGTTGCTTAGTTTTTTGCACATGTTCTGGGCTGGCACCCTGCCCCAGTGCGTATGAGGTGGGAGAAGCCCTGTACTCCAATCTCATTGTCCACCCTGACCTCCCTGGGCTGAGCTCCTCCTGTGGGTCCTTTCCTTCAATCTGTGTAGGGCCCTCACCTCTGCTTTCCTGGTCAGCTTGCTTGCTCTGGTGGAGCAGTTCCTATCTGCTTCCTAAGAAGGGTGTGAGGGAGAAAGAGTTCTGGAACTTTACAAATCCAGAATTGTCTTTATTCTGTGCTACCTTTACTTTTCTGTTACACCTTCTAGATTTCTTCTACTTCATTTTCCAGACCTTCCACTGAATTTCTAATTTCAGTCACAGTTCGCAGTGTTTTTTATTTTGTAATTTTTTAATGAAATGGGATTTAATTTTTTTAATTCCAGTAGTTATCTCACAGTGTTCTATTAGCTTCAGGAGTGGAATTCAACAATTCTGTACATCACTCAGCGCCCATCAAGACAAGTGCCCTCCTTAATCCCCATCACTAATTTCACCCATTCCCACACCCACATCCCCTCTGGTAGCCACCAGTGTATTCTCTGTAGTCTATTTCTTGGCTTGTCTGTCTGTCTCTCTGTCTGTCTCTCTCCCTTGCTCATTTGTTTTGTTTTTTTTCCTGAAATTCCATATATGAGGGAAATCATATGGTATTTGCCTTTTTCTGACTGATTTATTTCACTTAGTGTTACTACTCTCTGGGTCCATCCATGTCATTGCAAATGGCAAGATTTCATTCTTTTTTTTATGATTGAGTAATATTGCATTGTATGTATGTAGGTATATATACATATCCTATCTTTATTCATTCGCCTATGGACACTTTCCTGTCTTGGTTATTGTAAATAATGCTGTACTAAACATAGGGGTGCATTATACATATTATATAATATGTATGTAATACTGTATATTATCTTTTTACATATATATTTTTAAATTAGTGTTTTTGTATTTTTTAGACAAATACCTAGTAGTGGAATTAGTGGATCATGTGGTAATTCTATTTTCAATTTTCTCCACACCCTCACCAACACTTGTTGTTTCTTTTGTTGTTTATTTTTAGCCACCACGTTTTTTATTTTAAGAATTCTTTTCCCCCCTCTAAATTTTTTTAATAGCAGCGTATTATTTTTTCATGGATGAGGAAAGATGAAGTTTTCTTTTGCTCCCTGTGTCCTTTCTCACTCGTTTGGGTCTCTCTTCTCAGTTCATTTTGGTTTCTGTCTTCCCCAGCAGCCCATTTCTGTGGGCCTTACATCCACATTGACCTGCCTACGTAGCCAGCGAGGCTGAGCCCCACACGTGGAACCAGAGTGGCCAGTCGTGGAAAGAGCACTCTGGGAGCCTCACACACAGGCGAGACTGACCTGTGGGGACAGGGCAGCAGCCAGCACACAGGAGGGCCGGGCAGGCCACACAGCCCTCTGTAGCTGCTCAGCTCTGCTGTCCCGGTGATCCAATTAAGATTTATTTACAAAACAGGCAGCAGGTGGGATTGCGTCCTTGGGCGTCATTTGTCCATTCTGGCAGATTAGTGTTACCAGTCAGGGCTGGGTTGATTAGGCTCAGGGGGAGGCATAAAGGAAATCTGACTTGCTGGAAGTGTTCTATACCTTCATTTGAGGACTAGATGTGTATGTGAGTTAATTATAACAAGAAATGTAGCATGAGCTACTGTCTGTGAGCCCCACGTGTGCACAGGGCCTATGCCCTGGTGCGTCTCTGCAGGAAGGCTGGCAAGGAGCCATAGGTCATCATCACTAGGCTTTTTCTCTAAGGCTGAGTCTCAGAGAGGAATCTGTCAATACCCCACGTGGCAGAATTGGCTTGAAGGCGGAGAAGGAGTCTGGGGTTGCCCCATCCAGGTGGGCACTACCCTCCAGCCTAGGTGTGAGCTGGCGCTTGGCCATTGGCTGTGCTTATGGTCTTGGTGCTCTGACCTGTCTGCTTCACCATCTGCAGGACAGCAGTGGCCAGCTGCAGGGTGGGGAGGGGGCTTGGGCCCTCCCGTGAGGATGGGTTTCACTGTCTTGGATTTATACTTCTAAAGAGAATAGTTCACTTTTCATCGGATGGCTCCATTAGCTGCCACTCTGCCATGTACTTTTTACCAGCTTCCAAAATATTGTTGATGTTTCTTGTCCACTCCAGCTTTCATCCTGATCCTTGGAGATTTATATCTGTTTAACAAAGCAGAGGTAAGTAGGTGTGCTATGAAGGTACACATTAACCTTCAAACTACCATTAAAAAAATGTTTATTTACTTATTTTGAGAGAGAGAGAGCAGGGGAGGGGCAGAGAAAGAGGGAGACAGAGAATCCCAAGCAGGCTCTGTGCTCTCAGCACGGACCCTGAAGGGGGCTCTCGAACTCGAATACAAATCGTGAGATCATTATCTGAGCTGAAGTCAGACACTCAACCGATTGAGCCACCCAGGCGCCCCAAACTACCATTTTTAGAGGGAGATTGCCTTTATTATTTTTTTTCCAATTGAAATAATAATTCTTTTGATACCTAGGCAATTTTGATTCTTTTACTTTTTCCCCAGTTTACTGAGAAGTAGTTGGCACACATGACCGTGTGAGCGTCAGGTGCACAGCACGATGTTCGGATTTACATCCGCTGTGAAATGACCACCACGACAGGTCAAGTTAACACGCATCATCGCGCACAGAGAGACGCGAAGGAGAGGTGCGGGGCTCTCAGGACCCAGTCCTCACAGCTTGCTTGTTCTCCGTGCGGCACCAGGGTGCCCGGTGCGTCCCTCCTACTCACTGTCTTTATAGCAGAACTGCAGGTCAGTACCTTCTGACCACTTCGCTGCAGTTTCTCCCTCCCACTATTAATTTACTTTTTGCAAATGTTATGGATCATTGCAGATACACAGAAATGTACAACCTAGTTAGTGTGCAGCAGAGTTGGCCGTCGCCTGGATCCCGTAGCCATCACCTGGCTGGCGAGCGGCGAACCCAGTACTGTCACGTTGCCCATCCGCCCTTCAGTGTCCCCTCCTTTCCTCCGAGGTGGCTGCTTCCCTGTGTGTCCCGTGGGCTCTGCGGGGTGGGGCGTGACGGCTTGCAGGCTGACTTGTGCGCAGCTCTTCTGCCATGTGGTCTGTGTGGGTTTGTGCGGCCACCACATGCACACGTGTTCTGGTTCAGTCATCTACACCACTGGCATTTAGCTTGTTTATACTTGTGTTTTGTCCTGCCACTACTGGTGAGAACGTTTGGAAACCCAGGCAAGTGTGAGGCGTCCTTGGAGGTCTGTGCCCAGGCCTTGTGCAGGCCTGCACTAGTTCAGCCTCTCTCTCTGGTTTACAGTTTCTTCATTTTAGCTAAGGTCAAGGGTGTTGTTTTTCTAAGTAAAAAGTCAGTTTGGAAAGAGGTAGTCCATGAGCCATTTTTAGCAACAGTGGCTAAATTGTTACTCCCTTTTCCCACCCTTCCCCCAGACACACGCACATGCTTTAATCTGATTCTTGGATGGGGCGACAGTTACCATCTGATGGGGTTTGTGAGTTTGGCCCTCGGTTGGCTCTCCTGACATCTCCAGATGGTTTGAGTGGCTTGTGAGTGGACACTGGATGAGGCCACTTCCAAGATACACCCTCTGCCCCTAGTGAGCCCACAGAAGGGGTGTCTGCTCTCCACAGAGCAGCTGAGTGGTGCAGAAGCAATGAGGGAGGATGCTGGAACCTTGAGCCTCACGAGGGGCAGGGGACCTGGAGCCAGCCTGTAATTTCTGTCCTTTAACACCTGGCAGGCAACTGCTCTGTGCTCATGTTTTCTTTTCTTTTCTCTTCTCTTCTTTTCTCTTCTCTTCTCTTAAATATTTATTTATTTTTGAGAGAGACAGAGGGTGAACAGGGGAGGGGCAGAGAGAGAGGGAGACACAGAATCCAAAGAAGGCTCCAGGCTCTGAGCTGCCAGCACAGAGCCCGACGTGGGGTTCAAATTCACAGACCGCGAGATCATGACCTGAGCTGAAGCCCGATGCTTAACCAACTGAGCCACCCAGGTGCCCTCTGTGCTCATGTTTCCTGTGGTGTAGTTGTGGGTCTCCCGGGGGACAGTTTTCTTTCTGTAAAGGATATTAAATGAGCAGAAATGATTCCAAGGGAGAAGAAACCTGAGTCCCAGAGCTCACTCAAGAACCACGTGCTCAGAGTTCCTGATGCACAGGACTTGGTCAGGAGGTCGGGACTACCCTGCTCCCCTGTGGGCAGACTTCCCAATGCGGTCAACCCCATCCGGAGACGGCCAGGCCCACCCTGCTAGCAGACATTCCTAACGTGAGGACGTACAAGGGCTGAGGGGCTCCCCCAAGAACCAGGGACTCAGACTGGCCGAGTTCCTGGCCATTCAACCCTGGCAGTGCAGATGTGGCGTGCATGGGAGCCGCTGAAACTCGTCCGTGGCCGGGCGGTGGGGGCAGCGGCGGGGAGGGTGCAGGTGGTGTGGCCACTGTGGAAATAGCAAGGTAGTTTCTTGAACGTTAAAGATGCATAGACTGTATGGCCCAGAAGTTCCACTCCTGGCTGTTTAGCAAGAGAAAACTGTGTTCATACAAAATCCTGTGCGTGAACATTTATAGCAGCTTATTTATAATTGCCCCAAGCTGGAAACAGGCCCAGTGCCCTTCAGCTGCTGGGTGGTCAGGACACTGTGAAGCGTCCGTAATGCAGCCCCGTTCCCAGCCGTGAAGAGCGCCACTGCTGGTGTGTGAACAGCACGGCGGGCCTCGAGACAGGAGCCAGACCTGTGTGGTTCCGTGTATGTGACCTTCTGACAAAGGCAAAACTATGAGGACAGAGAAACTCCCGGTGGTTGCCAGGAAGCAGCAGAGGGGCCGTCCTGGCGGGGAGAGTGGGCTTTCCTCTGCAGCACCAGCCGGCTCCTCCAAGGTGGTTGGGGCTTGGAGCCCGCTGGCCATCTGGTTCCCGTGCAGGGCGAGGCTCCGCAGGGCCCTGGTGGGTGTCCCGTGCGGGACCAGCGCCGGCATCTTGCCCCTTCTGGAGACAGGGTGCTGGGAGTGGTCTGACCCCGCTGTCCCTGCAGGGCCACATTGCTCCCTACAAAACCGTGTCCGCCCGCGCCGCCGTCCCCTCCACCGTCCTCCGGCTCCCCGTGGTGGCTTTTCAAGGAGTTTTTGAGAAGTATCCTGAAACCCTGGTGAGGGTGGTGCAGGTGGGTCACTTTTGCAATCCCCCTTTCTAGCCCAGGGGCCGCTGCACGCCCATGAAGGTGCATCCCGAGTGGGTGTAGGAAGGACTGAGATGGGTTTTTGGAAGTGTTTTTTATTAAAATGTTTTGTTTATTTCTGAGAGAGAGAGAGAGAGAGGGACAGCGTGAGCAGGGAAGGGTCAAAGAGAGAGGGAGACACAGAATCCAAAGCAGGCTCCAGCTCTGAGCTGTCAGCACAGAGCCCGACGCGGGGCTCGAACCCACGATCCATGAGATCATGACCTGAGCTGAAGTCGGACACTTAACTGACTGAGCCACCCAGGAGCCCCTTGGAAGTTTTGTAATACATATTTTACGATAAAAGTTAACATTCATGACCTCAGAGAGGTCTTCAAAACTCCCACCAGCCCCCAAGAGGGTTCTTTTTTTATCATTAAACTTACTTTGACGTAACCTTAAAGATTTACAAAAGCCTTGCAGACATAATGCAGAGTGTCCTGTCTCCCTCGTGCCAACATCTTAGTGCCCGTGGGGGGTTGTCACCATGGGTTTCATGCCTGGGAAGGTGGCAAGGGGCCCGGGGCTCTGAGGAGGCGCCGGGCCCGGCTCAGCTGGCTGTCCCCTCACAGATCATCATGGTGCGGCTGCAGAGGGTCACCTTTCTGGCTCTGCACAACTACCTGGGCCTGACCACAGAGCTCTTCAACCCCGTAAGTGCTGCCTCGCGCCCCCGTCCCTGTAGCCAGGCCCCTGGGCTTCGAGAGGTGCTCCTGGCGCTGTAAGGAAATGCTGGTTGATGAGTCAGGGGCTTGATTTCTCCCGGGAGCTCCTGCTGAGAACCCTTCCCCTCCATGGAGTTTAGGGGATGGGACTCCTTCTCCGACACCCCTTCCAGGACAGCTTGCAGTTTGGCCTGAATGTGGCCCCCTTCGGTCATCTTGCTCCGTGGGCTCCTCTCCCCTTTCCCGTTGCTCACCTGGCACACACAGTTGAGCGACCTGTCCGCCCATGGGAGGTGCTCACCTCCTGCCCCTGGGGTCCCTCCCGCCATGGGGTGGAGCTGGTGGCTCTGAGAAGGGTCGGCTCACTCCACCTGGAGCTGCTGTGAGCCGTAGATGAGACCCTGCCGGGCCCTGGTTTGGGGGGTCTCGATGCTGACCTCTGACTACTGGGGTCAGTGCCACACTTGGGTATTAGATTTTATCGTCTTCCTTTACTGGCATTTTAGGGCATAGCCTGTTTTCTTTTTTTTTTTTAATTTAAGATTTAAAAAAAATGTTTATTTGAGAGAGAGAGAGCATGCACACGCTTGAGCAGGAGAGACGGGTGGGGGCTGGACAGAGGATCTGAAGCGGGCTCTGCACTGGGAGCAGAGAACCCGATGTGGGGGCTCAAACTCATGAACCTCGAGACCATGACCTGAGCCAAAGTTGGGCACTCACCGACTGAGCCAGAGAGAGAGGGAGACACAGAGTCTGAAGCAGGCCCCAGGCTCTGAGCTGTCAGCACAGGGCCCAACACGGGGCCCAAACTCTCAAACTGAGATCAGGACCTGAGCTGAAATCAAGAGTCAGACGTTTAACGACTGAGCCACCTAGGTGCCCCAACATTACTTTCCATCTTAATGAGGAGCATTAAGGTTTCTAACAGTGCGGACCACCATTTAAACTTGATGGAGCTGCCAGGATAAAGCAGGCTGGCCTTTGTTGCCATAAGCACACAGCTCGTCTCTCCGCCGGTCGCCGCTCCTCTCATCCCCACCACGTGCGGCTGCGGGGAGGCCTAGCCCAGGGTGCCGCTGGAGCACCTGCTTCTTTCTCATGCCCCAGGAGAGCCAGGCCATCCCCCTGGTGTCTGTGGCCAGCGTGGCTGCTGGCAAGGCCAAGAGGCAGGTGAGCTGCGGCTCTGAGGACCGTCTTGAGAAGTCCCTCCGGCCCCAGGAGGCCTGCGACCCAGGTACTGTCCTGCCTGAGCCGGGCCTCCCTCCCTCCCGTGGCCCCGTCTCTGTGGGAGGGCTTGGCTCCAGGGCGCAGCCATTTGGGGAGCAGATTCCGAGCTTCATGTTGCTCTGAGCCCTTGAGAGGGGCCTACATCTGGGGAAAGAGACTGTTGAGGCTTCTTGGCTAAGGGTCACCTCCAGGGTGGCTGTATAACGTGCAGCCATGCTAACTGGTGTGGGACGGGTCACCAGCTCGTGTATAAACACGTGGCTAACAGACTAGTAGAATCACGCTGTGCTGCACAGGGTCCTCTCTGGAAGGTTGTTTGTAGAAACTCATGCCAGGGTGCTCAGAGGGCCACGTGGACTCAACCAGTCCCTGGGAAGGGCCAGGCACGCGTGGGTGGTGAGGGTGTGGTCTGAGGCCCTTGAGACGTGAGGTCTGTGCGCCGCTGTGGGGACAGAGGCTCTGCTTCCCACCCATCTCCTCCCGGCAGATCGAGGGGGCAGCCGTGCTGCAGTCCCGGGGCCTCTGCTGAAGAGGAGCCAGTCCTTCCCGCTGCCTTCTGTTCACGAAGAGATCCTGGATGAGCTCGGCAAGGCCCAGGCAGGTGACCAGGGCCCTTTTGCTCCATCAGGTAAGGCACTGGGTACCCTGACCTGGGAGCATTTATGGGTGGGCAAGCCCTCAGGCCCAGAGGACCCTCTGCGCACACTCTGGCTCGATTTGATGTGGTGGTGATCGCCTTGCTGCCCCGGGCGTCCTGTGGGGTCCTCTCCACGTCGCCCTGCTTCTGCGCTCCCTGTGTCCTCACCCCCGAGGCTGCGCCCAGCCTGGCAGGAGCATCTGCTTCAGCACCGCCCTTCCTTCCCCGTGCCGGACTGTGCCCGCCGGCGCACCACCACGCCGCACCCCTGCTGCGGTGGGTCTCCTAGGCCCTCTGGCCCCTCAGCGGCCACCGGATCCGCTTTCCCAGGAGCTGTCCGAGCCAGCTCCTCCCCACTCGGTCTCTGCTGTGCTTTGTCAGCAGCTCTCTGGCCCTCTCCGGGGCCCCTCTTGTGGACAGGCTCCCGGCGCATCCTGGCGGTCGGGCCAGGGATTCTCGTCAGGTCCGCAGCCTCCACAAACTAGCTCACCCCTTATCACCTTCTAATTTTGCTCTCATGTTCATTAGAAAGTTTGTTTTATTTGTGTTTTGTGAGTTGCCAGCAGGTTTCATCATCCGGTGTATTTGAGAGCTGTTTGGGTCCCCCCTTCGAGAATTGTCTGCTTATATTCTCTGCTCATTTCCTGCAGGGTTTCCTGAGTCTGCCTTGTTGATTTGCATTAACTCTGTTTATGCTCTGGGTAGAGACCCTTCACCCTTTGTGACTTGTTCCGATGTCTTTTTGCCGTGTCGTCTGTTAAAACACCCAGCCTGGCAGACGGTCGTGGAGCAGGAAGCTTTGATGTTCGTTTGTTGAAAGGCAGCCTTTGCACACCTTGTGATTTGTGTTTGGGGCCTTCCTTATTCTTTGCTCATTCACTGGATCATAAGTGTATTTTTCTAGATCCTTTTCTGCTAGCTCTGTGGTTTTCCCTTCCATGCTGAGGTCTCATTCATTTGTACTTCCTACTGTGTGTGTTTGAAGTAAGAAATTAGGCCTTTTCTTACTTTGTATACTGATCATTTATTCAGCGTCATTAATGATAAGATCTTTCATTTCCCTGTTGAAATGAATTTTTTTTTATGCCATGTTCATTTGGTATCAAGTTTCTGACTATACATGATTTTTTTTTTTTTAGTAATAACTTTTTGGAGATGTGATTCACATACCATTAAGTTCACCCTTTTTTAAAAAAGGGTATTTATTTTGAGACAGGGAGAGAGAGCAAGTGCATGGGGAGGGGCGGGGGGGGTTGGGGAGAATCCCAAGCAGGCTTCATGCTCTGCACGGGGCCTGACTGGGAGCTCGAGCTCACAGCCGCCCTCCAGATCATGACCTGACCCAACATCAGGAGGAGTTGGATGCTTAACTGACTAAGCCACCCAGTTGCCCAAAGTTCACCCTTTGATTGATTGATTGATTGATTGATTGATTTTCTCATTTTTTTAAAGCTTGTTTATTTGAGAGAGAGAAGGGGCACAAGCAGGGGAGGGGCCAAGGGAGGGAGAGACAGTCTCAAGCAGGCTCTACCAGCACAGAGCCTAATGCGGGGCTCAAACTCATGAACTGTGAGATCATGACCTGAGCTGAAATCAAGGCACCCCTAAGTTCACCCCTTGAAAGTGTATAGTTTGTTAGTATATTCACAAAATTGTACATCCGTCACCACTGTGGATCCCAGGACATTCTGTCCACTGGCAGAAACACCATGTCCCCATTAGCCCTGGGGAACCATGGATCTGCTTTCTGTCACCTGGATTTGTCTGTTCTGGATATTTCATTACTTGGATCTAGTTTTTAGGTATCTTTGGTGTTTTTACGTACTCCCTTGTGTTCTATTTGCCTGTTTCTTCACGGATACCAAGGCGTTGTCAGTTTTCATTAACTGTTTGTGGTTGTATAATATGAATACAGAAGGTGTAAATCATAAACGGACCACTTATGATTTCTCATCAGCTGAACTCAGCTGTGAGGCCGGCACCCAGGTGCAGAAAGCAGGTTACCAGCGGCCGGGAAGTTAGGCTGCTGCTCCCTGCTCTCCTGGGTCCCGGCAGCCTGGCTGCCTCCGCTCCGCTTTGGTCTGACATCCAAGTCTGTTGTGTGGAGCAACACACACCTGTTGTTGCTGACAGGTGGAGATTTATTGTGTGACCACACTGCATCTGTGTGTCTATTGAACACACACGTATGTGTCCCTGTTGGAACTGCTGGCTCGTGAAGTGCACACGATTGACTCGGAGGCACTGCCCATGGTTTTCCGAGGGCCCGTCCCACTTTGTGCTCCACCGTCACCCTGAGGCTGTGCTGTCCAGGGGGGAGCCTCCGCACACGAGTCCTCCCTCTCCCTCCGGTGCTCTTGGCTTTTTGTGTCTGTGCTGCTGACCGACCACACCATCCTCTGGGAATCCCCCTGCCCTCGTGCATCCTGCCTTCCTCGCCTTGACCCCCTGGGCTGCAGCGGGTCTCACTGTGGCTGCACCTCCATCCTCCTGGTGACTCTCGAGCCCGCACTTTCCACTTCCCTTGGGAATGGGCTACATTGTCTTTTGTCCATTTTCATCTTAGGTTGTCATTCGTCTGATTATTGATTAGTAAGACTTCTTTAGGGGCGCCTGGGTGGCTTAGTCAGTTGAGTGTCCGACTTTCGCTTAGGTCATGATCTCGCGGTTCGTGGGTTCGAGCCCCGCGTCGGGCTTTGTGCTGACTGACAACTCAGAGCCTGGAGCCTGTTTCAGTCTGTGACTCCCTCTTTCTCTAACCCTCCCCTGCTCACGCTCTCTCTCTCTCTCTCTCCTAGAAATAAATAAAACATTAAAAAAAAAGACTTCTTTAGGCATTCTCCGTTAGATAGATGTATTGAAAATATTTTGTGATCTTTCCACCCTCTTAATGGTGTCTTTTGATGAATAGAAATTTTTAAATTTAATAGAGTCCAATGTATCATTTTTTTCTTTTGTGATTATTAGTTTGTGTCCTGTTTAGGAAACCCACCTGTGAGAGTTAGCACGGTGCCACTCACACTTACCCCTCTGGGGTTGGCTCTTTTGTCTAAAGTGAGCAGAGGTCACGATACTTTTTTTTTCCAGCTATTCAGCTGAACTGCCATATTTTTAAAAAATGTGCTTAGCAAATTTCTTCAGAAGAGGCATGAATGGTAGATAGCGGAAAAGAACAGCAGTCCACATACAATAAAGTGTGACTCTGAATTATCTACTTCCAGTAACATATCCAGTTACCATCAGTGCCAGTCCCATTACCTTCCCTCTGGTCCAGAGAGACGGTGCCTTCCTACAGGACGTGTGTGTGCAGAGATCAGACGCCCTGATCCGAATCTTAAGTTTTGTCAACTATGTTGTATGTAGTACATAATATAGATGATGTGTAAACTGACTATGAGAACAGCGCCCTACAGAAATGTATAACCTTTAATATATGCATGTTTTCATCACAGGGAATATAATCGGGTTTAATTTGTAAAATAGATACTGGTGTAATAATACCTTGGCTTAATAATAAAACGATAGCATGTTAATATGTAAGATATTAACATATTATTATATAGTAACGTAACAATATTACAGTAAGTACTACAAATACACAGTACCTCAGGCTGAACAAAAATAGTTAATGATAAAGTTGGTTGTGGGGGTACCCGACTGGCTCAGTTGGTGGAGGGTGTGACTTTTGATCTTGGGGTCATAAGTTTGAGCCCACATTCGGTATAGAGATGACTTAAAAATAAAATTTTAGGGGGCCCCTGGGTGGCTCAGTCAGTTGAGCACCCGACTTTGGCTGAAGTCATGATCTCACAGTTCGTGGGTTCGAGCGCCGTGTCAGGCTCTGCGCTGACAGCTCAGAGCCTGGAGCTGCTTCAGATTCTGTGTCTCCTTCTCTTTCTGACCCTCCCCTGCTCATGCCGTCTCTCTCTCTCTCTCAAAAATAAATAGAACATTTAAAAAAATTAAAAATAAATAAATAAATAATTAAAAAAATTTTTCTTTTAATGTTAATTTTTAAGAGAGAGAGAGCACAAGCTGGGTAGGGGCAGAGAGACAGAGTCACAGAATCCAAAGCAGGCTCCAGGCTCTGAGCTGTCAGCACAGAGCCCGATGCGGGGCTTTAACTCCTGAGGAGTGAGATCATGACCTGAGCTGAAATCAGACACTTAACTGACTGAGCCACCTACGCACCCACCCCTCCAGTTTTTTTTAGCTAAAAAAATTGGGGCACCTGTGTGCCTCATTTGGTTAAGTGTCTGACTTCGACTCAGGTCATGATCTCACAGTTCAGGAGTTCGAACCCCAGCATCGGGCGCTGTCCTGACAGCTCAGAGCCTGAAACCTACTTCAGATTCTGTGTCTCCCTCTCTATGCCCCTCCCTTGCTTGCTCTCACTCTTTTACTCTCTCTCTCTCTCTTAAAAATACATAAACATTAAAAAAATAAAACAAAGTTGGTTGTGGGTCACAGGAGGGCATGACAGCACAGTGGCTTTGCGCTCCGGTGGTGTGAGTCTTATCTACCAGGGTCTGTGCTACTCAGGCTTCAGGGAGAGCTCAGCCAGCCTTCGGTGAGCGCATACGGACCCACGTGCCCAGGCGGGGCCGGCACAGAGTCCTCAGTCTCCCCTCCATTTGTAGGGGGCACAGCAGGTGCAACCTCAGACCTGAGGATGGCATGTGACCGTGCCAGGGTCCTCCTCCATGCAGAAGAACGCCTTGGGAGCTCTGTGGCCAGCAAGGTGGGTGGGCACCCTCTGTCCCCTCTCTGGCTGTGGTGCACCTTAGCCCTCGTGTGCCCTGTGGGGACCCTTCCTGTGCCACACCTCTCTGATCGTGCTGCCTGTGTTCTTCTCAAGTCCAAGAAGAACGTGATTGTTGCAGACACTCCCTCTGCGGTCTTCCACTACTCAGAGACTAATTCAGATGAGACCGCCTCCAGCAGGAAGACAGAGGCCATCTTCAGAGCCGCCAAGAAGGACCTGCTCACCCTGATGAAGCTGGACGTAAGTGGCCACCCTCCTGCCCTGTCTCTGGCTTGGGTGAGCATGGAGACATGCGCAGTCTCTGGAGGGACGGCTGGGTGCAGGTGGGTGATGACTCCTGCGCACTGTCCTTCTAAGGACCTGCTCCTTTGGGGCAGTGTGCTCCAGGTCGGGGCCTCCACACCCCCTGCCTGAGGCAGGGCTTCCTCTGGGGGTGCTCAGGATGGAGCCCTTGTGCTGGTGGCTTCACAGACCGTCTCCCTGGCACTTTCTCAGCACATCCTTGCCCTCCTCCACGGGCTGTGAGTCCTGTGTGCTCTGCAAACTTTGGACACTACTCAGGATGCCATGTAAGGGTTAAAGAGTTATGACTACCTTGTGTACAGAAGAGAGCGAGTGCCTGTCGAGCCCCCACATCAGGGACCAAACTACTGGTCCCGAAACCAGCCGTGTCCCCTCAGTGGCTGCAGCCCCCGCCCCGGCAAGACCACTGCCTTGCACCTGTCTGTGGACTGGATATGCGCGACTCTTCCCGTGTGTCCTCTGGGCCCACTGTTACTTGCTCGGCATTGTACCTGTGACTTGCCCACACAGTCGTCACTCCTGGAGGCCCCATCACTGCTGTCTCTGGTCCGGGCCAGCACGGGAATGTGCTGTGGAGGGACACACGCCCATGTGTCTGTCCCAGGGGGTGTCCATCACCACTTGCCCGGATCAGTGGCAAGGGCTCCTGCGACCCTGCATGCATGACGGCCATCGGGATTTTCAGGCTTTTCCATTTCAGACAAATATGGGCACAATGTGAGCATGGCTTTTATTTATTTTTATTTGTTTTTTTAAAGATTTATTTTGGGGCCACCCAGGAGGTTTGATCGGTTAAGCATCCAGCTCTTGATCTCAGCTCAGATCTTGGTCTTAGTGTCATGAGTTCAAGCCCCATGTTGGGCTCCACCCTGGGCATGGAGCCTCCTTTAAAAAAATGCTTATCCTGTATCTATTGATATGACCTTGTGGTGTTTGTTTGTTTGTTTGTTTGTTTTAGTCTGTTGATGGGATGAATTACATCCACTGATTTTTGAAGTGTTGGACCAACCTTGCATACGTGGGACAGATCCCACTTGGTCATTGCATGTAATTCTTTTCATATGTTGTTGGATTTGATTTGCTAATGCTTTGTTGAGAAATTTTGCATCTGTGTTCATGAGAGATAGAGGTCTATAGTTTTCTTGTATTGTCTTTGTCTAATTTTGGTGTTCAGGAAATGCTGGCCTCATAGAATAAGCCAAGAATTTCCTCTGCTTCTATTTTCTGAAAGAGACTGTAGAGAATTAGTATAATTTCTTCCTTAAATATTTGGTAGACTCTACCAGTGAACCCATCTGGGCCTGGTGCTTTCTGTTTTGGAAAGTTATTAATTGCTGATTCAATATCTTAATAGATATAGGCTTATTCAGATAGAGTCTTGTGTGAATTTTGGTGGATTGTGTCTTTCAAGGAGTGGGCTCATTTCATCTAGGTTATCAAGTTGTTGAAAGTAGATAGTTCATAGTATTCCTATATTATCCTTTTGCTTTGCTTGGTGTCTATGGTGATGTCCCTTCTTTCATTTCTGAGATTAATAATTTGTATTCTCTTCCTTTTTTTCTTAGTCAGCTAGAGGCTTATCAGTTTTATTGATTTTTTTTCAAAGAACTGGCTTTTGATTTTGTTGATTTTCCCTATTGATTTCCTATTCTCAATTTCATTGATTTCTGCTCTAATCTTTAGTATTTCTTTTCTTCTGCCTACTTTTAATTTACTTTTTCCCCTTTATTTTGTTTTATTTTATTATTATATTTTTAAAGGTTTTTTTTAAATTTTTTTAAATATTTTTATTTATTTCTAGGGGGGAGAGAGAGAGANTCAAACTCACGGACCACAAGATTGTGACCTGAGTGGAAGTTGGACAGTTGACTGACTAAGCCACCCAGGCACCCCTCCCCTAATTTTATAAGGTGGAAGCTTTGATTATTGATATTGGATCTTCTTTGCTAATTTATGTAATCAGTGCTATAAATTTCCATCTAAATGCTGCTTTTGCTGGATCCCAGAAATTTTGGGTTGTGTTTTCATTTTCATTTAGTTAAAAGTTTCTTTAAAATTTCTCTTGAGGGTGCCTGAATGGCTTAGCTGGTTGAGCATCCAACTTCGGCTCACGTTATGATCTCATGGTTCGTGAGTTCAAGTCCCATGTTGGGCTCTGTGCTGACAGCTCGGAGCCTGGAGCCTGCTTTGGATTCTATATCTCCCTTGTTCTCTGCCCTTCCCCTGCTCGCTCTGTGTCTCTCTGTCTCTCTCAAAAAAGAAACATTAAAAAATTTTTTTCTGATAAAATTTCTCTTGAGATTTTTCCTTTAACCCATGTGTTGTTTAAGGGCACATGGGTGGCTCAGTCGGTTAAGTGTCCGACTTTTGATTTTGGCTCAGGTCATGATCTCATGGTTGAGCTCCACACTGACCGTGGAGCCTGCTTGAAATTCTCTTCTGTCCCGCTCCCTCTTTCTCGCCCCTGCTTTTGCCCATGTACACACACACACACACACTCCTTTCTCTCTCTCTCAAAAAAAAAAAGAGGTGTGTTGTTTAATTTCCAAGTATCTTTGGATCTTCCAGTTATCTTTTTCTTATTTTTGTTTGCTACTGTTTTTTGCTTTTTGTGATTATTGGGCATTTTATATTATCTGTTTTTTCTCCTTTTTTGGCATATCTGTTATATTTCTTTTTTACTTTTTTAGTGGTTGCCCTAAATTTGCAGTGTATATTTACACGTAACCCTAGTCCACTTTCAAATTACACTGATATCATAAGAAATATATATACATCGTTCTCTGCCCCGGGCTCCTGACAGCTAGAGTGTGAGAACTTAGAACCCGGTGGCCCTAACACCACCACTCGGAGCACGGTGGGTGCACCACCCGGTACGTTGTTGCTATTGCTGCTACCGTTTTGAAGAGACTTACCTATTAGGTCAATTAAGAACAAGAACAATGAGGCTCAGTCCATGGTTCATGCACCTCTTAACCTCAGGGTCATGAGTTTGAGCCCCACGCTAGGTGTGGAGATTACTTAAAAATAAAATCTTTTTAATTTTATTTTTTAAAATTATTTTATTTTATCATTACTTTTTTAATGTTTCATTTATTTCTGAGAGAGAGAGACAGTGTGAGCAGGAGAGGATCAGAGAGAGAGGGAGACACGGAATCTGAAGCAGCTCCAGGCTCTGAGCTGTCAGCACGGAGCCCAGCAAGGGACTCGAACTCACGAACTGTGAGATCATGACCTGAGCCAAAGTTGGACGCTCAACTGACTGAGCCACCCAGGCGCCCCTGGTGTCTGACATTTAAAAAAAATTTTTTTTAATGTTTTTTATTTTATTTTCGAGAGAGAGAGAGAGACAGCGTGAGCAGGGGAGGGTCAGAGAGAGAAGGAGATACAGAATCTGAAACAGGCTCCAGGCTCTGAGCTGTCAGCACAGAGCCCGACGCGGGGCTCGAACCCACGAACCGCGAGATCATGACCTGAGCGGAAGTGGGACGCTTCACCGACTGAGCCCCCAGGCACCGCTGGTGTCTGACATTGATTTGGGGGAATTCTCAGTCATTATTGATTCAGATACTCCTTTTGGGTCTTTCTCTCTTCCTCCTCCTCTTCCCCTTCCCTTCACGCGTGTGTTACACGTTTGTTGTCGTCCCACAGTCCTCGGGGGTCCTGCTTGCTTTCAGCTTTGCTTGTTTGCTTGCGTTTCACTTTTGGAGTTTCTGTTGCTGTGTCCTCAAGCGTCGAGACTCTTTGCTCAGTGAGTCCAGTCGCTAATGAGCCACAGGGCTCCTTCCTGTCACACTGTTTTTATCTCCAGCTTTTCTCTTTGGTTCTCGGGATTTCCACCCCTCTGCTTACAGTGCCCGTGTGTTCTTGCATGCCACCTGCTTTAGCCACAGAACCCTTAGCGTCTGTTAACCACAGTTACTTGAAATTCTGCTCCGATCATTCCAACACCCCTGCCAGGTCTGAGTCTGGTTCTGATGCCGCGCTGTCTCTTCAAACTGTGTTTTTGCCTTTGTGTGCGCCTTGCGGTTTTTTTCTTGACGGCTGGATGTGATGTCCCGTGTCAAAGGAACTGCAGTCTCCCTCTGCTTCCCTGGCAGGTCCAGGCGGGAGCAGCTGGGCCGGTTCTCTCCCTTCTCAGCCCCACAGCTGCTGCCATTGCAGCCCAGCCCGGCAGGGGTGTGGGACCTGCGATCCAGCCTGGGGCTTCCTGCCTGGCTTCAGGGGGCACAGCAAACCCCCAGGCCTGCTTTCCGGGCTTCTGAGAAAGCACCGGGTGGACAAGGCGTGCCTCAGTGCACCTGCACCTTCTCTGCACAAGCTCCTGAGAGCCTCAGGCTGGAAGAGGGGAAGGGGGTGTCTTCCTCACTTGGGAAGTCAGCACAAGGCCTAGCAAGGCCACTCTGACTCCGCACCCCAGCATCTCATTCATATCAGAGTAGCTGCACTGTGGCCAACTGACCTTATAGTAACCATGTGCACCTTTGAAAAGATTTATGGTTTTCAGTTGCTGATTTTAATAACATTTATTAAAGTTATAACGATAAAAGAGAAGGAATTGCCATCAGTAGTTCTTGAGTGACGTAGGGAGGGGTGAGTAGGGGAAGGGAAGGGAGAGCCATGGGCCCCGTGCTGTATGTCTTCAGTAGGGCCTGTGCCTTTGCATCGGAGTCTCCCCATGCATCTCAGGGTCATCCCAACCCTTTAGGGAACACAGGGTGGCTGACGGGGGCTGGAGCTGGGCGCTCCCCTTCCCTGGTCGGCTAAGCCCTGACGAAGTGGATCGGGCTGTGCCGAAGCAGTTTCCCCTGAGAGCAGGCCTGTGAAGAGCTGTCTCTGGACTATTTTACAAGGTCCCTGTCCCTCCCACTGCTGGAGGTCCAAAGACATTTAGGGCATTTTTTCGGGTATTTCCTGTGAGAGCCTGGCTGGGCTTCTGGAGGTGAAGCTCACAAGACAAGGGGGCCCATGTCTGAAGTCCTGTGCCAATGGCACCACTGTGACCCGAGTGGCCGTCACCACTGTGACTCAGACAGCCTCTGTCCTCCCTTGTAGTAATACCCACGTTCCTGTTTCTAGGAACCCTCACTCTTGGATGGCCGGGTGACGCTTCTCCATGTTCCCGGGGGCACGGTGGTGTCGAGGCAGGGAGACCAGGTGAGCAAAAGGCCATGGTCAGAGGGAGTGGCTCCCAGGGCTGCCCAGTGCTGTAGCCAGTGCCAGACAGGATGCAGGGTCTGTCATCACTGTTCCTGAGGGCGCGCTTTCCCCTGGGCTTGCGGAGGTGTCTGCAGCCACGCTGCGAATCCCTGGGCCCGTCCTGTTTGTGGGGTTGGGCGCGTGTCCACGCTCACAGACGCATGCGTGCATGCATATGTGTGAGGGTCATTACTGAGCTCATAGTCAAGCGCAGAAGACATGCTTTTGTTTTCTCAATTCTCGAATCCATAAACAGATGAAAAATAAATTTTTTAAAGTTTTTTTATAAAATGTTTATTTTTGAGAGAGTGCAAGCAAGCAGGGAGGAGCAGAGAGAGAAGGAGACACAGAATCCGATGCGGGGCTCAAACTCACAATCTATGAGATCATGACCTGAACTGAGGTCAGACGCTCAACTGACTGAGCCACCCAGGTGCCCCGAAAAAGTAAATTTTTAAAAATAAATGAACCTAATTTCTGATTCTGAATGCCTCGTTCTGCTGGGCAGGCAGGGACCGTCTCCACAGTGCCTGCCATCCTGGGAGCTCGTCTCTCCTGGTGCTGGGTGGCCCACTTTGTAGGAGTTGTGTCCTCTGTGGCCCCCGCACCAGCGTGCTGGAAGGTGCTTTGTGTAGTCTGCCCTTAGAGCACCTGTGGTGAGACAGGTGCTTCTTGCTGGGAAAGCAGAGAGCGTGGGCCCTCGACTCCCATGCCTACGTACCCCTAGAGCGTCACCGCATGGCAGGTGACTGCGGCCGGCTGCTGAAGGACTTGGGGGACAGAGCTCCCAGGCAGCGTGAGCCTGTGCCCAGGGTCAGTGACAGGGGACCGCACAGGCGGAGGAGAAGCATGCGGTCCCTGGGCCGCCCCCTGGCCCCGCTGCGTAGAGTCCCCATGGTGCTGCCGTGCTGACTGCCTGGGCGCAGGGGTCTCCAGCCCACACCCCTTGTTTGGTTAGGACGTGAACATCCTCTTCGTGGTGTCGGGGCTGCTGCACGTGTACCAGCAGAAGATTGACAGCGAGGAGGACACCTGCCTGTTCGTGGTTCGCCCGGGGGAGATGGTGGGCCAGCTGGCGGTGCTCACAGGCGAGCCCCTCATCTTCACCATCAAGGCCAACAGGGACTGTAGCTTTCTCTCCATCTCCAAGGCGCACTTCTACGAGTGAGTCCCCCCTGGACCTGCCACACAAGGCCAGGCTTGCCTGGTGGCTCCTGTGCAGGTGGCTGTTGTGGGGCCCACGTCAGGCGCCTCTTGGGGCCCTGCCTCCAGCCCTGCTCACACCCAAGGAGACAGGAGTCCCAGGGAGAAAGGTGAGGTCAGCGAGATGTAGTAGCAGGAAGGGGGTGTTGCCTTGTGGGGTGCTGCCATGCACCCTGCCTCTGGAAGCCCAGGAGAGGTTTGGCTCCTCTTCAGGAAGACACTTAGTCCACATCAACTGTAAGCCTGGACATATAGACCCTTGTCCGCCCCATCCAGCCCCTCCAGGCCCAGATGTGTCCTCACCCTGCTGAGAGAGCCTGATCCCCACTCTGTGTGTGTGTCTGTGTACGTGTGCTCACGGCATGTGTCGCAGGCAGCTCCCGCCCTGCACACATCGTCTTACTGATGTGCTAAGAGAGCTCATCCAACCCTGGGCCTTTATGGACCAAATTCATGTCTCCCACCGAACTTCCCTCCTGGCCTTGTGCCAGGCTGCTGTGCTGATACCCCTCTGCAGTGCCTTAAGGGCTTTCCTCGGTCATTGTCCAAAGCCAGGCTGC
>NW_027531297.1:479849-486287 GCF_008692635.1 Crocuta crocuta
CCCCCACCCCGTCTCTTCTCTCTCTGTTTTCGTCTTCTCTGTGACTCTGTCTGCCCTTTGCTCGGGCCGAGTTCTGGACTTGCCCCAGCCTGGCTGCAGCCCCTGAGCTGCTCCTTCCAGAAGCCTTCACAGTGTAGGGGACGCCCTGCTTCTGCCCACACCCCCGGCAGCCTGTTCGCAAGCAGCGACCAGGAAACTGGGTCTGTTGTGTTCTGCCGGCCAGAGCCTGCCCGTGACTCCATCATGCCCAGGATTGACCCAGAGTGTTCCCGAGGCTCTGATGGCCAGGATTGGGCCCTCTGGCCTCTCGGCCTCCCCCTCACCCTTTTTTTTTTNAGCCCAACGCGGGGCTCGAACCCACGAACCGCGAGATCATGACCTAAGCAAAAGTTGGACGCTTAACCAACTAAGCCACCCAGGCGCCCCTCCTCACCCTCACTCTTGTGCCCCCACTCAGCCCCTTTTCCACACCCACTCTGGTCTTCGTGGCACATTGCATCCCACTGCTGGGGTGAGATGTCAAATGAGGTCTGTGCTCTGAGCACATCTGTGGGGGTGATGGCAGCTGGCAGGAGCCTCCAAGACTCTCCCAAAGCGGCTGGTCGCTGCGGGGTGTGCACAGGCCACATTGGAGAGGTAGCTCAGTGGTCACTGAGCTCTGTCCTAGCCCTGGGCCTGTGTCCATGTCACCTGCTACACGGCATCACTGTTTGTGGGCACAGGTCCTGCCAGCTCTCAAGTGCCATGGCCTGGAGGGAGGGTTGGCTATAGGCCGTGCTGGGCCAGGAGTGACTCTGGGCGGGCTTGGCAGGATCATGCGGAAGCAGCCGACTGTGGTCCTGGGCGTCGCGCACACTGTTGTCAAGCGGGTGTCGTCCTTCGTGCGGCAGATCGACTTCGCCCTGGACTGGATGGAGGTGGAGGCCGGGCGCGCAGTGTACAGGTGGGGCCCACAGGCATGCAGATCTGTCACCTGCAGCGCCTCCACTGGGAAAACCAACTCCTCTGGCTCTGCTCCCTCAAGTCACAAATCCCACGTGCTTCATGGCCTTCCCCCTTCGGTGCAAGCACACGCACTCACTCACACACACACATACACATACACACACACACACTTTTTCATGGGCGTCTTTCCATGTCAACGTATGCAAATGCACACCATCCTTTTAAGATGGCCAGCAGAAGGGATGTTAGCACAGCCTTTGTGAAGGTGCTCATGTGCTGAGTGTCTGGCTGTATCCAGAGTTTCACACAGACACAGTCTGTCGCTATCTGGTTTTTATGGTATTAAAAGTAACAACATTTTAAATATTTACGTATTCATTAAAGTTTATTTGAGAGGGAGAACGTGAACTGGGGAGGGGCAGAGAGAGAAGGAAAGACAGAAACCTAAGCAGGCCCCATGCTCTCAGCACAGAGCCAGATACAGGGGCTCGAACTCACGAATAGAACTGCAGGATCATGACCTGAGCTGAAATCAAGTCAGATGCTTACCCGACTGAGCTGCCCAGTTGCCCCGAATCATAATTTACTTAAAAATCACAATAAGCCTTTCACACGTTAGCATATGTATTTTTAATGGATAATAACTATTTTCCAAAACAAAATTTAGTAGATTTTTAGAAATTAATTTATTTGCCATCTCAAGTGGTAGAGGGCTTGCTGGCCCGGCCTCACCTGCTCCATCGGCCTCTGTCCCCCCAGGCAGGGAGACAGGTCAGACTGCACCTACATCGTCCTCAGCGGCCGGCTGCGCTCTGTGATCCGCAAGGACGACGGCAAAAAGCGCCTTGCGGGGGAGTATGGCCGAGGAGACCTCATTGGTGTGGTAGGGCCAGGCTCCCTGTCCCCACCAGGCCCTGCTCCAGGGTGACTCCTGGCCCCGTACCTGGGTGGAGAGGGGGCCCTCCAAGTGACCTCATGCGGGGCACACCTCCTGGGGGCGGGCGTGCCCACTCCCACCGGGGCTCTCCGGAGAGGACAGCTGGCCGCACGGGGGTGGGAGCCCCTCTGAGACCCTTGTGCAGCACAAGGCCCTGACAGGGACAGCTGCCTGGCCGCAAGGTTGGCTGGACAAGCCTCTTTTCTTCCCGTTGCCCGCCTGTAGGCCACACTCCAGGGCTGCCTCGTGCTCTGCCTCTGGTTGGGTTCAGAGGATGGCTGGGTTGGCTGGTCCTGCAGGGCTGGAGGGCGTGAGCACCTCCCCAGCTTCTCTCCCCCAGGTGGAGACACTCACCCACCAGGCCAGGGCGACCACAGTGCATGCCGTTCGGGACTCGGAGCTGGCCAAGCTTCCGGCCGGAGCCCTGACGTCCATCAAGCGCAGGTACCCACAGGTAAGCACTCCTGTTCCGGGCTGCCTGAGGACAGCAGGACGTCCAGACCATGAACTCAGGATTATTAGACACGGGGCTGCGTCCTTCTGAGTACCAGGGTGGGTATAGATTGCAATGACCTGGACTAGGTAGGTTGCCTGTTTTCAAAGAAGTGTCATATGGACCAGCACACGGGGATAAGGGGCCTTGGGGCAGGTGGCTTGGGTGCTGCCAGGGGGTGGGAGGGGTACACGGGGACCTAGTGAGTGAAGCCCACCTGGCACTTCCCAGAAGACAGGTGATGTCACAGGTGATACTGAAAACCAGTGCGGGGACTCACAGGGCAAGATGTAGGTGTGGTTTTTGCGGGNTTGCTGTGCTTCCTGGGAAAGATGACTTCGGACTTTGGAGAAGGCGGACGCAGGCTTGGCCCAGTGCCCGTCGGTCCAGGCAGCGGAAGGAGGGGAGTCTGTGCTGCTCCTGGGGTGGATGGAATGGCTGGTTTTCTGGTATTTGCCTCACTGCTTTGAAGTAGTAAGTGTGCAGCCGGGGAAATGGGAGGGCCTCGGACCTCAGGGGGTTTGGAGAAGGGTTGGCGTGGAGCTGCTGCTGGAGGAAGAGACGACGGCCTGTTCTTTCCTCATCAGCGCCGTGTGCGCGTTTCCTGCGGACGTGTCTGCTCTGGAACAGATGGGAAACCCCCAAGTTTGTTTTACGAAGTTAATTTCACTTTAATACCAAAACTTGATAAAAATGTAGAAGACTTTCAATCATTTCTGTCAGTGTTACGAATACTCAAAATGTGAGTAAATCACCTATAAAAAATATGTATTTGACTAGGGTCTGTTTAAGGAATGTTAGCATGGTGTTGAGAAATTATTAAAGTGTAAATAATTATGGGGAAAAGTTGAAAGGAAGACTTCCCTTTATGATTATATCGAGGCTTTTGACAAAATTCAACCGTAGGTAGTAAACACTCTAAATAAAATAGAAGTGAAGAAACCTTTATTCCAGAACACCCAAGCCCAAAACAAGACAGGCCCCTCATCACCTGACAGAAAAGGTTGAAAAAATGAAACAATTTGCCTAAGTTTGGAAAAGGAGTAAAAGCTGGATGTGTAGTGAGCAGGTATCTTGTTCGTGGCAACGTGGCGGGGCTGCAGGGTAGGAGAGTGTACAAGCCGGGCTGCAGCATGTGAGTTGAGACCTGCATGGCCAGATCAGGAGCCGCGTGCATCCGTGCAGCCCCAGGCAGCCTCCTGGCTCCAGCAGCCGGGAGCACACAGGACGTGGCCCTGCTGTGTCCCATGTGGGACAAGGCTAGTCTTTCCAGTTGGAAGCCAGGGACGGGATGTCTTTCTGTGAACAGGTTAGGGTGCCTTCCCTGGGGAAGCGCGGGGGCCACCTGCCCATCGGGACCCTTTCTTGCGGGCCACGGAGCTGGCTGGGGGAGGAGCTGCACCCCCCTGGAGCGTATTTCTGGCTCCGGGTAGATAGTTCGTACTTCTTCATCGTCCTCTTTCATTTGGATGTCCGTGTTCCAGATTTGGTCCCTGGGGACCCCTCAGTCCTTCTGATGCGCCCTGTGCATTTCTGGCCCTTGGTCACTTTGCTGGAGCTCCCAGGGTCTCCCCGTGCCATGCCAGCCCCTAGCTCCCCAGCGACAAGAACATCTGCTCCTGTCTTGAGCTCTTTGTTTAGGAGCGTGTGCAGCGCCTCCCTTGAGGACTCCCCGCCACCGTGTTGCTCCCTACCCCCCACCCTTTCACTTCCCCCCTGCACTTGCCAGACTTGGGCGGGAGCTGCCACCCCCTTCTTCCCTCCCTCAGCACTCTGCCAGCCTGTGGTCTGTGGGAGGGCCTGGGCCCAAATCTGAAGGCCTTGATCTAAGCACCAGGAGACCCCAGTGAATGGCAGGGTGGTGGTGGTGGTGGTGGCCGGGGCTAGTACGTGTGCCACTGGCTGCCACACGATCACTGGGAGCCGGGGGAGCCGGGCCGCTTCCTGTTCTGCGGGGCTGCTCCATGGTGGGCCCGTAAAAAAACCCTCTACTCACACCCACTGCCCTGCACAGACTTTCCCCATATGCAGCTCCCAGAGCCCGTGGCCTGTCCTGATGCTTCTCCGTCACACGCTGGCTGCTGCTGGGCTGACCACCACGTGTGTGCCCTCCCACAGGCACCGGCCTTGCCTAGACCCCGGGCTTGCTCGGTGCCCTCCAGCACGGGGAACCGCCGGCCGCTCGGCCCACATCTGTCCACTCTGCGTCTGTGCTTGGGATTCGTGTAAACCAAGTGTTTTCTGTCTGGCTCCTGTTGCCCGGTGTGGCGTCTGAGGTCTGTGTCTTGTTGGCGTGTCCCTCTGACTGCAGAGCAGCGCCCCGCCGCGCGCCGCAGCCCACTCCTCTGTCCTCTTGATGGACGTTTGGTTGTTCCCGGCTTGAGGCTGTTCTGGAAATGTGTTCATGGCACATGTTTCATTTCATGTGAGACTGGCATTGCCACGTCAGGGGGTAGACGTATGCTGAATATGGTTGCCCGTGCGGTTGTGCCAGTCATGGCCCTTGCACCACACAGCCCGTCACCGGGCATCAGCACTTGGTGGCTGCGCTCATTCGCTCCGTAGGAAATAGTGCTCATTGTACTTAGAATTTCCCTGATGACCAGAGATGTTGAGCACCTATTTGTGTGTTCATGGGCTTATTTTGAACCTTTTTCACTTGATGTGGAAATGATCACTTTTTGAATTAGCCTTAATGAAAATTATTGTAAATTTGTAACTGTGATAATTATACCATGTGTATGTTTTTAATGGCTCTTTTAGAGATACAGATTAAAATATCAATGGATAAAATGCTCTGTTTGGGATTGGCTTCAAACCTTTTCAGGTGTGTGTGTGAACTGATTGTGGCTGGGTGAGCGAGGGTGGGGTTCACCCTCCTGTATCGGGAAATTTTCCTTAATAATGTGTAGTTTCTAAAATTAGCTCCAAGTAACAGTTTGATGCCAGATTACTTATATACAAACCAGACTCCTTTTTAGTTTCTGTTTTGGACCCCTGCTCAAACTATTTTTTGTCCCACACCCTGAAATGTGGACATTTCACTTGCCTCTTGCATGGGTCTTTGACTCCAGCATCCTGCGGGTAAGAGGGGCTCTCTGAGTTGGTTTGTGGGGGCCATTGGTTACTGGAGCCTAAGGTCTCAGCCAGCTCCCTCCGGGGGCAGCCAGAGAGTTCAGGGCTGTAGATGGTCAGGAAGCTAACCAGAGGCTGAGTCCCGGGGAGGCAGAGAACAGCAGACAGGCAGCATCCAAGTGACCTCATCAGTGTCTTCAGCTTGCTTCCTGATGTAATTTGGGTTTTACTGAAGCTGACAGCAGCTTCTCTTTACAAAGTGGCCCTTTACTGCATCTAGGAGTTACAGTGGTAGACTGCCTGCACAGTGGAAACCCTAGCAATTAAAACATCTAATTTAACTTTTATACGAAAGTATTTAAGAGTGAATTGTAGATATCTGGGCATTCCAACCTTAAATACTTTGGCTACAACTCTGAACACTGGCGTTAATGTAGCCATGTAATACTCCCTGGATACTGATTAATACCCATCCTGTGTCCTGCCCAAGCCTGGCCCACTCAGGAGCACAGGGTGAGCCCTTGGCTCCGTGGAAGTCCTTCCTGACCTGCCTGTGGGGACGGTCATGGCTTTCCCTGGTGCTCTCGTACCCTGAAAGTAAAAGGAGACTCTGGGCCAGGCTCCAGGCCACGGGGCATGCGCCCCTCGCACCTGCCGCCCACAGTGGACTCTAGGAAGGCCCCCTGTAGAGTTAGGTCCTACCTGCGGGGGACCAGCCAGCCACCCACAGCCCACAGCCCAGAGGGGTTTACAGACGTAATGATTTTGGAAACATGGATCCAAGATGTTTCCCTTCTTGGTTTAAATGTGTGGTCTCCTTTCTCTGCCCCCAGGTTGTGACTCGGCTGATTCATCTCTTGGGAGAGAAGATTCTGGGCAGTCTTCAGCAGGGAACTGCTTCAGGTCTGTCCTTGGGCCTGGCGGCCAAGAGCCCTGCATACCTCACTGGAGCCCTGCCCTGAGGGGGGGGAGGAGGGGGAGGGGAGGA
>NW_027531297.1:486332-512415 GCF_008692635.1 Crocuta crocuta
GGGCGGGGCAGCTCTGAGCTGGTGGGGAGGGTGCTGGGGTTTGCTGATATGGGTGCCGGCAGCGGGCAGCATGGGAGGGAAGCCCTGGGGCCTCCCCTGTTTTTTGGCCTCTGGATGGCACAGATCTGAGCCCAGCAGTGGGGCGGGTACTTGCGGGGGTCTGGTCTGTCTGAGCGGGTGAAACAATTCTCTGATGCTGGGACTTTTCCTGCCTCTTCTGGTTCGAATTCTGAGAATGTGCTCTTTTATTTCATTTTATTATTATGATTTTTTTTTTTTTTTTTTTTTTTTTTTTCCTCGNAGAGAATGTGCTCTTTTAAATACTCGCTGGATCCCTGTCATGTTCAGCAGCAGCTGGCTCCTCCTCACTATTTTGGGACCACCTGCCCCCACCTTGGCCCGACCCCGCACCCACCTGGCCACCCCAGTGCCCCCTGGGCCTCGGCTCCCACTTCACTTGACTCCCCTGACTCACCCCACACCTCCCTAGCTCCGTCTCCTGTGCCAGGACTGTGTCTCCCACACACAGTGACCTGGGCACAGTACTGCGTCTTTTGGAAGGACAGGGGTGCACGAATGTGCTGAGGGGGACAGCAGAGCATAGCAGGGCCACCTGAATCCAGCGCAGCTCGTCTCCACCAACTGCATCTGCAAAGACCCTGTTTCCAAATGTGGTCCCTCTGCGCAGCCCAGGGTGGACACAGGAGGCATGTGTCTGTCTGTCTCCCCTCCAAGCACCCGTACGGCTAGGTTTGAAGCAGGTCTCCTGTAGGAGGCACGTAGTTGGGTCCTGTGTTTGTCACCCCTTCTGACAACTTCTTTTTATTTGTGTATAGACTGTCTGCCTTTAACACAGTTACTCACGTCAGGGTTTATGCCCATCATTTTATTACGTGTTCTCTGCTCTCCCCGCTCATTGTTTTGTTACTTCCTTCTTCTGAGCTCCTTCAGCCCTTTTGAGCATTCCGTTCTTACTCGTCGGTTGTGGTCCTGGCGAGACCTCACACCACCTTCAGCAGTCGCTGGGGACTGCAGTCCCCGCCCCTTCCCGTCTATCTAGCACCCACACGCTGTCCCCGTGGGTGGGCTGCGGGGCCCTTACCGCCGCTCCAGGCCCGTTACTCTCCCTTGCTCTGCACACGTTGAAGCCCCTCACACGGTGTCATAATTTCAGCTTTCAGCCATCAAATACGTTGAAGCTCGAGAGGAGAATCGTTTACAATATGTCCCACTCTGTCACTCTTCATCCTGGTGTCCCTTCCCTTCTGTCTGAAGAAGCGCCTCTCAGGATGGCCCTTTCAGGGCAGGTCTGCTGGCTGCCTACTCTCTTGCTTTCCCTTCCTCTGAGGCCGTCTCTTCATCCTCATCCTGAAGGTTGGTGTGCTGGACGCGCCACCGTGGTGACGGCCCCTGGGGGCTGTGCCATCCTCCGGCCTCCGTGGCTTCTGCTGCAAAGCCCAGACGCGACTTGCTCCCACATCTGTATCTCATCCTTTCTCTCTGGCTGCATCCAAGACCTTGTCTTTGTCCTTAGATTTTAGAGACCAAATGCTCATCTTCTTGAATCTACAGATTTATATCTTTTACCAGACTCGGGAAATTTTCAGTCTTTATTTCTTTGAACGTTCCTTCAGCTCTTTACTCTTTCTGCTCTTCTAGAAATCTGTGGACACAAATGCTGGACCTTCTCTTATTGTCCCAGAGGCCTCGTGGGCACTATGGGTTATTTTCCTTCTTCCAGTGTTCAGATTGCGTAGTTTCTTGTGATCTTCCCTCAAGGTCCAATGACCTCTTTCCTCTGTCTTCCTGATTCAGCTTTTAAGCCCATCCAGAGAGTTTTTTATTTCAGTCATTATATTTCTGCATCTGTGTTACTAGTCATGATTGCTGTTTCAGGCTGGTTATGATCACTGCTTTATCGCCCTTGTCAGGTAATTCCAGATTCCATGGTACGTTGTCATTTTTGTCTGTTGGTGTTTGCAGGTGAGATTCTCTTGACTTTTGGTATACCTGGGAATTTTGGATTGTATCCTGTATTTTGGGAATGACGTCATGACACTCTGGTTCTCACTTAAATCTTCTTTTTAACAGGCTGTCAGCATGCTTGTGTTCGCAGAGCATGTCCTGGGCCTGACTGTTTAAGTGTTAATTTAATTGTCCGGGCCTTTGCGCCGTAGCTGCGGCCTGCCCTGCGTGTGTGCTCCCCAGAGCTGCTGTGGAGGCAGGCTGGCTGCCCTTCTGTACTCTGTTCTGTTCTCAGAGGCTCTGCTTTGCGATTCTGACTGGTTTTGTGCGTAGGCCACTTGGAGGTGAGCCCAGGACTTCACGCTAGGTTTAGAGATTCCTTCTCCATCCCTCTTCGTCTGTGATTTCCCCGCTCTGGTGGGCGTGCACCAGTGTGCACGTACTTGCCAGTGCAGGGTGTGGAGAATTGGGGGGCTCCAGCCCACTGTGTCTGCAGCCCCAGACAGGTGTTTGCTTAGTGCCAGGGGCCCTGGGAAATATCCCTGGAGGAAGCACCTGGCTGGGAGGGACCGATGGACCCTGCCTGGCTGGGGCTGGGGGGGAGGGGCAGGGACCCCGCGGCATGGTTCCCAGGGGTCCAGGACCAATGGGCCTTCTCTCGGCGCCCTTCTGAGCCTCCTTGTAACTGTTGGCAGCAGGCGGGTGAGGCGGCCTGCTCATCTCCCTCTCAGCCAGAACCGGGACCTCCCAGTGCTCGGGTGGAGGCGGAGAAAGCCACGCAGAGCTAGGGAGAAGGCCCCCTGTGGTCCTGCCTCAGGCCAGGGGCGCTGATGTCAGAGGTTGCTGGGAAGGAAGAGGGAGCTCTGGGTTGCTTCAGAGGAGGGGGCTTCTCAGAGGAGAAGCTGCAAAGGAAACTGGTGCAAAGAGGCCTCCCTGCCACCCTGTGTGCAACCAGTGGCCAGCTCACAGCCCTTTTGTTTCCCTGCCCCAGATTAGCTCTGAGCCACCCCCTCTCTCTGCTGTGCTGCTCCCCTCACTCTGGCTTCTGGGTCAGGCTGTGCCGGGGCCCACACTCCACTGCTCAAGAACCACAGCTCCTCACCCAGGGCCAGGGTGAGCAGAGTCAGAAATGGACGCTGCCTTGGAGGAGCTGGGCCTTCTGGTATGGCCAGCTCATGTGCTTGGCTGTGCACTTCAGGGGTCAGGGTGTGGCAGCCGGCTGGCCGGGCCAGGCAAGCAGCACAGACCTGGCTGGAACAGCCAGCAGTCAGGGAGCCAGGATGAGAGCCCTTGGTGTGTCCAGGCTGCGGGAGACCAGAGTCTGCCTGGGGTGTGGCTGGCCGGAGGGTGAGGCTGCCCACTTGGCCACCTCCGTGAAAATAAGACGTGCTGCTGTCCAAGTAGTTACTGTTGTGGGATATACACTTCCAGGGACCCTCTGACTAATGACCTTGTGGGTCAGCATATCTGCTGCCTCCTTCCCTGCTGCTGTGGGTGCCCCAGGGAGGCACGTCTGGAGGACAGAGTGTCCGTGGCCTCAGGGACGGGAGGCTTTACCTGCACTAGCTTGTCTCTCAAAGACTCAGGCTGCTGCCCCTTCTCCCCCCTCCCCCGCCCCAGTCGTTCTTACTGCAGGAGGCTGGCCTCACTTGGCAGAGCATTTTAACGGGGGCTCGTGCTCTCTCCCGCGTGCTGTGTCTGTGCTCAGTGTCCCCTAAGGCTGGTGTGTGAAGTGCAGGCTGCTCACCGTGTGGTCTGCTGCTCCAGCAGGAGAGGCAGGGTGGGCCTCGGGTGGGCAGAGAAGCTTGGGTTGTGCAGGCCTGGGACAAACCCTGGGGCCCCTTCCTCTCTTCCAGGCTTCTGTGCCCTGGTGCCATCGAGAAACAATTAGAGACACCTCCAGACTGCCCAGGAGCCACCCGGCCACTCAGGCCCTACTCACGGTCCTGTGTTTCGCAGGTCACCAGTTCGGGCTACACACTGCAGGCAGCAAGTGGGACTCCGGAAACCCTGCCAGCAACCTCTCCACGGTGGCGCTCATGCCTGTGTCAGAGGACGTGCCCCTCACTGCCTTTGCCCTGGAGCTCAAGCACGCCCTCAGTGCCATCGGTGAGTCCTGCCCGAGGCCACCTGGGATCTGCCAGGTCCGCCCTCCGCTTGCCTCTTGGTCCTTCTGGCTCCTTCTGCAAGTGCCGGCAGTGGGTAGGGAGAGCGCATCACGGTGTCCACTTGGTTTCTCTAGTGGTTCATGACCCTCAGTGTCTCTTCCTGTGCTTCCCTACCATCCATGTGTCCTCGCTGCTCAAGTATCCGTGTGTAACCTCTTATCTTTTGCTCCTTTTCTGAGTGAGTTGTTTGTTTTCTTACTGTTGAGTTTTGAGAATTCTTTTTAATGTTTATTTTTGAGAGAGAGACAGAGACAGAGCGCAAGCAGGGGAGGATCAGAGAGAGAGGGAGACACAGAATCGGAAGCAGCTCCAGGCTCCGAGCTATCAGCACAGAGCCCGATGCGGGGCTTGAACTCATGAACTGCAACATCATGCTCTGAGCCGAAGTTGGACACTTAACCCACTGAGCCCCGCAGGCGCCTCAAGTTTTGAGAATTCTTTACGTACTCCCGATATGGGAGTTGCTGGCTCCGTGGTTTGCGGGTGTGCCGCTCCCTCCGCTGCTGCCTTGTCCGCTTTCACGGGCAGAATTGTCAATTTTGATGATCTCCAGGTTATTGATGTTTTTCTTTTATGGACTATGCTTTTAGTATCATTTCTAAAAACTCTGCACCTAGCCCTAGGGCCTAGGTGTTCTCCTGTGTCTTTTCAGAAGGCTTGAAGTTGGGGTGCTGAGGTGGCTCAGCCAGTGAAGCATCTGACTTGATCTCGGCTCAGGTCATGATCTCACGGCCTGTGGGTTCGAGCCCTGTGTCTGGCTCTGTGCCGACAGCATGGAGCCTACTTGGGATTCTCTCTCTCTCTCTCTCTCTCTCTCTCTGCTTCTATCCTGCTCGTGCTGTCTCTCTCTCTCAAAAATAAATAAACTTTTTAAAAAACCAAAAGGCTTATGAAAGTTTTACATTTAAATTTATGATGTTAATTTTTATAAAAGGTGTGAAGTTTAGATAGAGGTTTATTTTTTTGCTTATGGATATCCAATTGCCCTACCATCATTTGTTGAAAAGCCACCCTTCGTCCATCGAACGGTCGTGGCGCCCTGCTGAAAATCGCTTATCTGTGTGAGGGTTTGTTTCTGGGCCATTCTGTCTTCAGCCAGCACCAAGCTGTGTTGAGTGCTGTTGCTTTGTAGTAGGTTTTAAAGTCAGGAGTGTGCTTTGTTCTTTTTTTATTTTTCCTTTGAGAGAGAGAAAGGACCCAAGTGAGCAAGGGGTAGAGAGAGAGGGAGGATGAGAGAGTGCAAGTGAGCGAGAGAGAAAAAGAGAGAGAAAGGAAGAGAGGGCACAAGTGAGCAGGGGGCATACACAGAGAGAGAAGGGGCTCGAGCTCACTCAACGTGGGACTCAAAGTCAGGAACCGTGAAATCATGGTCTGAGCTGGAGTCAGATGCTTAATACCTGAGCCACCCAGGTGGCCTCCAGCTTTACTCTTTTGCAGGATTTTTCAGCCATTCGGGGTCGCTTGAGATCCGTATGAATTTCAGGATGTGCTTTTCTGTTTCTGTGGAAAACTCGTTGGGATTCTGACGGGGATTGCGCCGAATCTGTGGCTCAGTGCAGGCGGTGCTGGTATTTTAGGTGTTCACTCTTCCAGCCCGTGGACACAGCACGTGCTCCCACGTTCTTAAGTCAGTTCTTTAATCTCTTCCAGCAGTGTTTTGTGGTTTTCAGTGTACGAGTCTTTCGTGTCCTTGGTTAAGTTTTCCTAATATTTTGCTCTTTTTGATGCTGTTGTAAATGGAACTTTTTTCTTGCCTTCTTCCTTAACCTCTGTCACTGTATAGGAAGAGAACTGAGTTTTGTGTGTTGTTTTTGTGTCCTACAGCTTCTCTTATTAGTTGTAACAGTTTTGGGTGGACTTTAGGGTGTTCTACGTATATGATCACGTGGTCTGCAAGCTCAGGTAACATTACTTCTTCTTCTCCAATTTCGATGCCTTTTTATATCTTTTTTTCTTGCCTCACCTCTGGCTGAGACTTCCAGCACGAGGTTAAATACAAGTGGTGAGAGCGGTCGCCTTCCTCATTCCTGATCTTAGGGGAAAGCTTTCAGTCTCGTGCCACGGGTGTGATGTCAGCTCAGGTTTCTATGTATGGCCTTTAATACACTTAGGAAGTTTCTTTCCAGTAATAGTTGGGGTTTTTTTTGTTGGTGTTTTTTTTTTTTTAAGATTTTATTTTTGGAGCACCTGGGTAGCTCAGTCGGTTAAGCATCTGACTTGGGCTCAGATCATGATCTCATGGTTCGTGGTTTCGAGCCCCGTGTCGGGCTCTGTGCTGACAGCTCAGAGCCTGGAGCTGCTTCAGATTCTATGTCTCCCTCTCTATCTGACCCTCCGCTGCTCACGCTGTTTCTCTCTCTTTCTCAGAAATAAATAAAACATTAAAAAAAAAAAGATTTATTTTTGAGTAATTTCTACACCCAACGTGGGGCATGAACTCACAATCCTGAGATCAAGAGTCGCACGCTCCACCAATAGAGCCAGCTGGGTGCCCTGCTTCTTTTTATTTCTGTAAAATCAATAATGTCCCCCTGCTGTCATTTCTGATTTTAGTGATTTTAGTCTTCTCTCTTTTCCCCTTTGTTCATCTATTCATCTAGCTGAAGTTTTGTCAGTTTTGTTGATTCTTTTAAAAAAAGACTTTCGGTTTCCTTGATTTTCTCTATTGTTTTTCTATTCTCCATTTTATTTATCTCTGTTCTAGTCTCTTATTTCTTATTTCATTCCTCTGTCTGCTCTGGGTTCAGTTGGGACTCTCCCAAGTATGATGTTAGGTTCCTGATCTGTGCATCTGCGCTCAGAGCCCTGGGCCCCCTCTTCTCACCCGTCAGCTGCTCTGTGAGGCTGGAACGTTGTGTTTGTGTTTTCACTGGTCCCAGGGTATTTTTCTAATTTCTTCTGTAGTTTCTTCTTGGGCAGGTCAGGAGTATTTTCTGATCTCCACTTTTTCTAGTCTCCACAGTGACTCTTCTGGTTCTCCTCTTACTAATTTCTACTCTCATACCATTATGACTAGAAAAGATACTTGTAGGATTTCAGTCTTAACGTTTATTAAGACTTGTTTTGTGGCCTCACAGCATTTCCTAGAGAATGTTGTGGGGTTTTAAGCTCTGTGCCCGTCATGGGGCTTGAACTTATGATCCTGGGATCAAGAGTTGCACAATCCACCGACTGGGCCAGCTGGGCACCGGTGGTTAAAGTCCTGGAAAACGTGCTGCATGCCCTTGGGGAGGTGTGTGGTCTGTTCTTCTGGGTGGTTAGTTTAGCTTCTGTGCACTTCGATGAGTATGCAGTGGTGTTTCGTTACAGCTTTAATTTATATTCCCCAGCGACTAGGAAGTTTGGCCATGGGGACACCCTCTTCCATAAGAGCCCGTCAAGTCACCCAGTATCTTTACTGGTTGTCATCTTTTCCTTGTTGATGGATATATTTTTTGTGTGATCTCAGTGGAGTTCCTTTTTTAGATGCTAATATTACAAGTATCTTTCCCTCTCTATGGCTTGCTTTTTTATCTGTTTTAATGATGTCTTTTGACAAACAGAATTTCTTAATTCCAATCCAGACCAATTTACCAAATTTTTTCTTTTTAAAATTTTTTTCAACGTTTATTTATTTTTGAGAGATCGAGAGCATGCGGGGTAGGGGCAGAGAGAGAAGGAGACACAGAATCTGAAGCAGCTTCAGGCTCAGAGCTGTCAGCACAGAGCCCGACACGGGGCTCGAACCCACGGACCGTGAGATCATGACCTGAGCCACCCAGGCGCCCCCAAATTTCTTCTAATATTATTACTGTTTTTTTTTATTTTACTGAAGGAATTTCATCCTGTCCCCAGTCATGAAGATGTTCTTCTAAACACTTTGTGGTTTTACCTTTCCTTTTCAATCCACGATCTATTTGGGATTGCTTTGGGTTATTATTTAAGGAGGCAGAAGTCAAGGTTCACTTTGTCTGTAGGGCTCTTCAGCGACTCAGAACCCTCCTTTAGAGAGACTGAACTTGGCCCACTGCCGTGCTGATACCTTTGCTGAAAGTCAGGTGCCCAGGCTTCTGTAGGCTGCCTTCTCTTCTGAAGGAAGATTCTAGGCTGATGGCCATTTTCTTCCAGCACTCGGAGGTGGTGTTGTTCCACTTCCTCAGCTTCCAGTGTTTGGGAAGGAGGCTGTCCAACAGCCAGGCCAGCAGTGACTGTCCAGGCCAGAGCGGGAGCAGCCCCTGGCTGGATGCCCACTTCAGCTACACCCCACAGGGCCACAGACTCAGGTGTGGATGAGCCACCCTGTTTCCCCTCCCTTCCCCGGACCTGCCCACTGCCTGGCCATAAGCAGACCCCTCCTAGAGACAGGGTTGGTTGCCACACTCCTGACTGCCATAGCCGTAGCCTGTGCCGTGGGAGCTCAGACACCACCTTTGCTCGCTCCACACTTCCCTGAGGGCCCCCTCAGAGCCCCCTGGACTCAGGAGTTTCTACAAGGACACATGCACCAGTGGGGAGGCAGAACCCAGCCTGGGTCGCTGGGGTGCCCCAGCGATGGACTCCTCAGTGCTCCTGCAGCCAGACACAGCCTGCGCGTCCCATCGCACCCTGCCTGTCCAGGAGGTGGTCAGGACGCGTCACTGCAGTGCACGGCAGGGCCCACCCTTGCAGGCACATGATGCAGTCAAGCCCTGAGAGGTCTCCATCCCTCCGTCAGGCCCGTGCAGGAGGGCAGGCCCCTACTGGACCTGTCCCCTCACCCCAAGCCCCTGAGAGGAAGAGCCTCCCTACACCAGCCAGCTTCTGCCACTTAAGTCCGAGCTGTCCATGTGTTCCCACGGGTCACACCAAATGGCCACATCTCAGCAGGGACACCATCATCGTAAGACACACTCCCTATTTTGGGTGCCTCTAGGATCGCAGATGCTGCCAGTTAAAGTACGATGCTTTGGTTTCTTAGCTCTCACCTCCTAACTGTCCGCTCTGGGAGAGCTCTGTACAAGCACAGGAATGGCAAGAAAGCCCTCAGGACTCCTGGGTCTCCTCCAGCCGCGGGCCGTGGGTGCTCACCTGCAGCCCCCAGAGCACGTGAGCCCCTGGTGACCTTTCTGCAGATCCCGATGCTGGCCCTCCTGGTTGGGCAGGTGCCTACACCTGCGTCCGTGTAGACATCATAGATGAAAGATGCTGATTTCAGAGACACAAAATGCAAAAAGATCTACATCTCCACATGGGTGAACACACCACCACGCCGCACTGGAATCCAGCCAGCCTCGCTCACGTGGATCTGGGGAATTATAGTATCTTGCACGTTGCAAGCTGTGCTTATCCTGCCCCCAGCGTGCGCGTGCACATACACACACACACACACACACACACACACACACACACAGTATCAGTGTTGCAGAGATGCTCTTTCCTGTTCAAGGAAGGAGAGTGAGGTTCAGAGAGGCCCCCGCTACCGTCTGCTGAGCTCTTGAGCTGGCACAGCCCTCCCAGCTCCTGCACTCAGCACCCACACCTGCACCTGGTGGACTCAGCTATCCAAAGGGTCTCCTCTCTGGGCAGAGGGAATGGTGGCCTCAGGCCATAGGCACTTCCTCTTTGAAAGAAGAACAGACTTATTGTTTTCAAGAAGAGCAGACCTCTAGGGAAGGAGTGGGCTGCCCGGACAGCTTTCTGTAGTGTGTGTGTGTGTGTGTGTGTGTGTGTTTTCAGGCCCCGTCCTACTGCTGACCAGTGACAACATCAAACAGCGCCTTGGCTCTGCTGCTCTGGACAGGTACCCCAGCCTCTGTGTGGGACACAACCTGGCATCTGCATCCCGCATGTCCCCTGGTGCTTGTGCCCCTTATGTCTGCAACCCCTGCGTCTGCACACTCCCACGTCTGCACGTGCTCTGGCATCTGGGCCCCACGGTGTCCGTGCCTTCCAGTATCCATGAGTACCGGCTGTCCAGCTGGCTGGGGCAGCAGGAAGACATCCACCGGATTGTGCTCTACCAGGCGGACAGCACGCTCACACCGTGGACCCAGCGCTGCATCCGGCAAGCCGACTGCATCCTCATTGTGGGCCTGGGGGAGCAGGAGCCCACTGTGGGCGAGGTAACCTGGCAGGGCCATGGGAGGGCGGGGCCATCAGAGGGCCGGGTGGCGGGTGGGGGTGGCGTAGGCAGGCTGACCCAGGTCTGGTCAGGGCCCACTCGCCTCACAGCCCTATTTCTTGGTCTTTTACTTTGAATGAAATATTTCAAGAACCCAGGAAAAGACATCATAAAAGCCGACACCCATCTAGCTTCTCTGCGTGATTTGAAAACGTTTTGCTGTATTCACCTGCAGTGGTGGTTTTAGCACAAAGCAGGGCAGGCACCCTGAAGTGGCCCCCAGGCGGCCTCTTGTGAAGTTGAGTCTCCTGAGTTTTACTATGAGCATGTACAGCACAGCTTTACAGATCTACATCTGATATAAATAGTGCCCTATTTTATATCACTGTGAAATGTCCTTTTCCCCCTCAATACTTAGGTGTTTAAGGTTTATCCATATTGTTCCACTCGGTTCTATGGCTGTTTAGTTTCCTATTTGTGAGTACCCCACCATCTGTCTGTTCGCAGCTGTGAAGTTACGTCGTCAGCCCACTCTGTTTCCAGCTTCAAGGGTATGAAGTGTAGGCTTGCCTTCCCTTTAGCCCACATTCCCCATCTCCTTCCTCTCTGATCCCAGGGCAGCTAAAAATTACCCACCTCTGAAGCGGGTTCCTCTCCTGCAGGGAGAGATGCAGGGAGTGTTTGCAGATACATCATTTGAGAAGGTCGCAGTGTGTGCACATGCGGAGGTGTTAGGGAAGCAGATGGGGGGGCGGCCCCTCCCTTCCTGTACACCCCAACAGCACCCTGGCTCTGTGCGCATCAGGCCATGGCCAGGCAGACCCCTGGGTCACAGCTCTGACGGCTGAAGGGCAGCTGAAGGGCAGCTGAGCTGCTCATGGAGCCGGGGGGCTGCCTGCCAGGGCCCTGCCCTTGACCCCCCTGCTGGTGTGCGGAGGCGTCCAGAGCGGGGCCTCTGTCCCACTGAGGACTCAGGCCCCGCTCTCCTGCAGCTGGAGCGCATGCTGGAGAGCACGGCCGTGCGTGCCCAGAAGCAGCTGGTGCTGCTGCACCGGGAGGAAGGGCCGGCACCGTCCCGTACCGTGGAGTGGCTGAACATGCGCAGCTGGTGCTCCGGCCACCTGCACCTGTGCTGCCCGCGCCGCGTCTTCTCCCGGAGAAGCCTGCCCAAGCTGGTGAGGCCTGTGCGCTGGGCTGGACCGACGGCAACTCCCAGCCTCCAGAACACAGCCTCCTGACTTGCTTGTGCTGGCGAGGCTCGTTTCCTTCTCTGGGTCTCTGTAGTCCGAGGTCACTGGGGCGCTGATAAGGGTGGCTTGCTTCCCTGTAAGCTCACGTTTGCTTGAGCTTGAGCTTTGGGAGCAGTACCTGGGAGGTTGCTGATGTAGCCCCCGTCCATCAGCAGGTGTCCGTCTTTGGGGTCGCAGAGGGGAGGCATGCAGCCTGACAGAGACATGTGAGCCTGGGAGAGAGTTGGGGGGCCAGGCGAGAGGTCACCAGGGCCTGCCAAGGGGTAGGAAGGGAGCCTCTTCAGCCCTGGGGGCTTTGGGGGACTGGGGTTCCCAGAGGCTACCCACATGCCTCAGCCTACCTGGCCCCACAGCTCAGTGAACAGAGTCCTGATAGTGGCCCCAGTGCCTGGCCACCCTGGTGGCTGGCAGGGTCTTAGCTGGGGTTTGGGCTTGGTATCCCTTTGCGGACAGCTCTCCGGGGCCTCTGTGGTCTCCTACATGCGTGTGTAGTCCATCTGCCCACACTGCCCCCTCACCCATGTGCCCTGTGAGGGCCTCCTCCCAGGCACACCTAGGCATCAAGGTGCTGCTGGCATCAGTATCAGACGGACCCTGCTGTGTCCTGGAGAGAGCTTTGGGTCAGGAGTAGAGGGGACCACCCCGGTCAGGCCACAGTGTGTAGAACTTGGCTCAGCCCTCCCCGTCTGCTGGCCCCTTTCCCAGGTGGAGATGTACCAGCGAGTCTTCCAGAGGCCCCCAGATCGGCACTCAGACTTCTCCCGCCTGGCTCGGGTGCTGACCGGCAACGCCATCGCCCTGGTGCTTGGGGGCGGGGGAGCAAGGTGAGTCCCCACCCCACCCGCAGCTGCGTGTCTGTGTGTGTGCGTGCTCGCGCTGATGCTGACCAGGCGGCCTCTGCTGCTCCCAGGAGCTGTCCCCGTAGATGGGCCCCGCGCATGACCAAGCATGTTTCAGCACCTGGGCGCTTCCCATAGGCTCTCCCAGGTTGTGGCGTTTGCCAGTGCAGTGGATGTGTCCTGCCTGTCTTTGCTAGAGGTGCCTGCCTGTCTGTTAGCCTCCTCCGCTGAAAACTCTCTTCTTGTCCTTTGCCAGTCTTTCCACTGGGCTGCGGGTGAGTTTCTTTCCATTTTAATACATACCTTATAGAGTAATGTCCTGATCTGCTTGCAAACATCGCACAGCGTTCTTCAGTTCTGCGGGCTGATGAATTCCTTACAGGACTTGTAACCCAAATAACTGCTACCCTGTGTTTGTCATTGTGGCACTTGCCTCCTTCCTCCTGAACTTAAAGAGGCGTATACACGCGGAACAGACATGGAGCCCCGGGACACGGTGAGGAGGTGTGAGCAGTGCCTCCCACAATCCCTGTGCTGGGTCCTGGGCTAGGGGTGCCCCGTGGGGTGGAGTCCCTCGTGCCCCACGCCACCCCCGCTCTGGCCAAATGAGGCAGGCAGGGCCTCCTGAGCCACCCCACCCCCCAGCGCTGCTGGTGCTGCTGGTGCTGCCGGCCTGCCTTCCGCAGGCCCTGGAGAAGGTGCCTGGCGTAGCACCTCCTGGTCCCAAGAACATCCCTTTCAAAGTGAGCTGGAGGAGGGGGGGCCCGGAAGCACCGAAACCCCCTAGGAGTGCCGTCGGGGCTGGGGGACTCTCCAAGGTGTCTCCTGCCTGTGGAGCCAGACCTGTGCTCACCTGGCGAATCACAGTCAGAGATGCTGTCCAGCCTCAAGGCCAAGGAGGAACCAGACCCTCTTCTCTAGAAAAGATCCAGATAATGCAAAGAATCAGTCCAAGCCCCTGTCCGCACTTCCCATCTGGAAACCTCTGGGGCTAGGCGTCTGGCCTGAGGCCCTTCCTGACAGGAGAGTGGGTGGACACACGGCCCCCAGCCCTGCTCACCCCTAGGGGCAGTCACCTCCTCACTCCAGGGTGTCCTGCTCACCCCCAGACTCGGCCTGGCCTGAGTGATGCAGCACGAGCAGGGGGCTCGTTTGTCTTAGGTGATCCGAGCACCCTCTAGTGCCGTGAGGCACCCAGAACACTGGGTGATTTCCCTAGCGTTGCCTGATGGAGGGCACTCCCTGTGGGACAGTGAGGTGGCTCAGAGCTGACTCAAACTTGGACCTGGTTTGTAGGCCAGGATGATGTGATCAATAGCACTTAAAAAAATTTTTTTATAAGTTTATTTATTTTGAGAGAGAGAGCATGCACCTGTGCATGGGAGCAGGGAAGGGGCAGAGAGAGAATCCCAAGCAGGCTCTGCACCATCATTGCAGAGCCCGATGTGGGGCCCAATCCCATGAACTGTGAGATCATGACCTGAGCTGAAAAACCAAGAACCAAAAGCTTGACTGACTGAGCCACCCAGGTGCCACGATCAGCAGCATTTTCAGTGAAAATTTAGTTTTAGTCAAAATAATACTTAGTCTATAGCCATGTGGCCATTGCCTGAGGCCATCCTCTGCCATCTCGCCCCAGCACCAAACCCAGAGACAGCCCAGCTTGGAGCATCATCAGCTCTCTACCCATCATTTCTCAACAGCAAAGCTGTTCTGTTCTTTCAGTTTTAGATTATTGAGCTCCTAACCCAGCCCCCCATACACACAGTTTATCTTTCATTCATCTGTCTGTCGTCTGTCATCCATCTGTCCGCCTGTCCGTCCATCCGTCACCTGTCTTCTGTCAGTCTCCCTCCTCACTGTCCCTCATCACTCGGTTCGCAGTGTGGTTCCCATGCTGGTCAGGCTAGTTGTCACCATGACAGTGGTGCTTATGCAAGGCTCAGTCACACCACATTGCATAGTACGGCTACATTTCCTTCCCTGGAGTTAATAATTGTTGCAATTGCCATTTGCTGTTTCCTGGGCATCATTAGTTGGTGCCCAGACACTGTCCCAGAGCATCAGCCTCCTATCAGCATGCTCACCATCTTGGGTGGCCTGTGCTTCACTTTTTGTGGGAGCCACCCCCTCCAGGTCTCCCCGCGCCTCTGGGCTCTGCCCATAATGTTGTCTTGGGGTTTCCCTTCACTGTTATCCTGGGAACTTCTTGGTCTCTCTCTCTCCCGTGTTCAACTCCATTTCCCGGATCCCATGCCTGCCTGCTTGCTTGCTTTCTTTTCTTTTCTTTTCTTTTCTTTTAATGCTTTTTATTTATTTCTGAGAGAGAGTGTGTGAGCAGGGGAGGGTCAGAGAGAGAGGGAGACACAGAATCCGAAACAGGCTCCAGGCTCTGAGCTGTCAGCACAGAGCCTGACGCGGGGCTCGAACCCACAAACCGTGAGATCATGACCTGAGCCGAAGTCGGATGCTTAACCGACTGAGCCACCCAGGCGCCCCGCCTTCCTCTTTCTTGACGTATTCCTTATTTGGGTAGTGTTCATACTCTATAGACATTTCCTTAAGAGAAGACGTTTGGGAAGTAAAAGTTTTAAGACCCCTTGTAGCAGAAAATGCCCTTGATGACAGTCTGGGTGTGGAATCCAACATGGAAGCTTTTTATCCCTGTCCTTGAAGGGACTTGGTGTGTCTTGGTGGCAGTGTGTTCGTCCACTGGGCTGGGTGGGCTCCAGCGGGCCCTTCCAGATTTGGAAATCGTGAACTTCAACTCTGGGGCATGTTTTGTGATGTTCCCCCACTCTGTCCTCTCTTCCTGGAACTCCTGATGGTCAGAAGTCAGCTCTTTCCTCTCCCTCGCTTTCCATCCATCTTTATGTTCTACTTTTAGGTGGTTTTTCTCAAATGGATCCTCTGATTGATCTTTTCTGCTAAAATATTTCTAATGTCTGAGTGCTTTTTTTCATAGTTTTCTCTCCTGTTGTGGAATCCTGGCTTGGGTTATGATGGAGAAAACAGCTTTGCCTGTCCCTGTACAAATCCTTTGTGCATGTGTGTTCTTTCCTCTTGCGCAAATACCTAGGAGTGGAGCTACCTGGCCGTGGGGGGCATTGTGCCATTTTACACCCCTGCCAACAGTGTTCGAATTTCAGGCTCCCACATTTTTGGCAACCCTTGGTATCATCCTTATTTCGAACTGCTGTAATGGGTGTGCGGGGGCATCTGGTGATCTCCCTGGGGACGAATGAGCTAGTGTGCGTGCTGGCCCTGTGTGTATCTCATTTTGTAAAGTAGCGTTTACATTCTTTACTCATGTTTAACTGGTGGTTTGTGTTTTGTTATTGGTTCAGAGGAATTATTTATATAGTCTGAATGCAAGTCAGACTCCCCCACAGCTTCCAGAGGGGAAACAGAGCTCACAGATAAAGTGGGATTGGGCATCTCAACAGCAACACTGGAAGCTAGAAAGACAATGGCAGCATTTCCCTTAGAAATTCTTGGGGAAAATTACTTCCATGTTAGATTCCACACCCAGACTGTCATCAAGGGCATTTTCTGCTACACAGGGTCTTTTGCCAGATAATATTTATCGCTAACTCTGTCTCTCAGTCTTTGACTTTTCATTTTCTCAATGGTATTTTTGATGAACAGTTTTTAATTTTTATGAAGTGTGATTTTCCATTTTTTATGGTTACTGCTTCCGGTCTGCTGGTGTTCTAAGAGTTCTTGTCTGTCCTAATGTCACGAAGGTATTCTGCCTGCTTCTAGAAGCTCTGACTCCAGCTTGTGAATTCAGCTCTGTGACCCACCTGATGTTTCTAGTGCCAGCCGAGGCTCTGTTCCCCTCATGTGGTCATCCAGCTGGGCCAGCACCCTTGGTTGTAGACTGTCCCTTCCCTGTGGCTGCTGTGTCTCCAGAGTGTGTGGGCTCTGTCATGTCTGTCCTTCATGACACCATCATACTGTCCTGACTGCCATAGCTTTATGGTGAATCTTAAAATCAGACTCTGCAAATTCTTGCGTTCTGGTTCTTCAAAATTGTTTTTGGCTCTTCTAGGTCCTTTGCATTTCCATGTAAATTTTTAGAATCAGCTAAGTATTTTATGGGATTTTTTTCCCCTGGTGTAAATTGCTTTCAAGTTTTACTTTTAAAGTGTTTGTTGCCAGTATATAGAAATGAAACTGATATTTGTAAATTGATGCTCCGTGTCTTATAGCCATGGTAAATTCACTTATCCTAATGACTTTCTTATTTTTATTTTTGCATTTCCTATATACACAGTTGTATCTTCTGAGAATAAAGCCAGTTTTTATCTTTCTTTCCAAAATACATGTATGTCTGTTTCTTCTTCTTGCCTTGTTGCACCAGTTAGACTTTCCAGCACCGTGTTGAGTGGAAGTGGCGCACACGCTTTGTCCCATTGCCCGTGGGAGGGAGAGCACTCACGGTCATCGCTGAGGATGATCTTGGCTGTGGTGTCTGTGGTGCCCTTTGTCAGATCGAGGAAGTGCCCTTCTTCCTCAGTTTGCTGAGTGTGTGTCGTGGATGGTTGTTTTTGTATATCTGTTGAGATGATCATGTGATTTTTCTCCTTTATTCTATTAATGTGGTGAATTACATTGATTTTTAAATAAAAACTGAGGTTGTGTCCTGAGGACACACCCGTCGGCCCGTGACGTGTTGCGTGTTGCTGGTCTCCCGTGAGGGTGGAGCTGTGTGAGGTTGGACTGCACATAGGTTTGCTTGCTGGCTTCAGAGTTGAGTTGGGAAGTGCCCCTTTTCCTATTCTCTGGAAAGTTTTATGTAAGATTTGTGTTACTCTTCCTTATACGTTCAGTAGCATTCACTAGTAAAACCATCTGGACATACAGTCTTCTTTGTGAAGATTTAAAAATGAAAGGTTCAGTTATATTGATGGTTATAGTACAATTCAGAATCTCTTCTGTCAGATTTGGCACATTACGTTGTTCTAGGAATATGTCCATTTTATCTGAATTTTCCTACTTATGCATGAGGTTCACACCTACTTCTCACTTGTGCAACTGGAGCATCTCTGCAGATGCGCCCTTTCTCACTCCTCACCCCCCCGCCCCCCGCCTTTCCTTTTCTCGCAGGAGGGGCCAGAGGCTAGTCCTTTCCGAGCACCAGTTTTTAGCTTTGTTGGGCCTCTCTACTGAGTTTTGTGTATGTGTGGCTCATTAATTTCTGCTCTTACCTTTATTATTTCCATCATTTGACTTGTTTGATTTAAACTGTTCCTTTTTTCCTAAATTAAGGGTTGTAGATGTTGTGACCTCAGGACAGAGAGGCCAGTCCTCCTGGGCTGCACCAGACCACCCTCTGTCCAGGTACCGCTCTGTCCGTCCCCTTCTCTTTCTGGGCTCCTCTGCCAGATCCGACACATGCTCGGGCTCCCATACATCTGTTCTAAGGAGTCTGGTCTCCATGTCCGTTCCGGGGTGTCCTGGGGCTCAGTGAGGGTCCTCCTCTGCCCTTTCCATGCCTCATGGGTCTCCAGTGTGCCTGGTCTGCTGCTTACCCATTGAGTGAGGTCTTCACCTCAGATACTGTATTTTCCACTTGTCAAGTTGTACGCGGCTCTCTCCTATAGTTTCCAGTTCTGTGCCAAATTATCAGTCTTGTCTTGAATTTCTTGAAAATTTTTTAGCCTTATACCTGAGTATTTTTGTGTGTGGTGATATTAAATTTGTTTTAATTGTGCAAAAATAAGCCATGCTGGGCACCTGGGTGGCTCAGTTGGTTAAGCGTCCAGCTTCAGCTCAGGTCATGATCTCGCAGTCCATGGATTCAAACCCCACGCTGGGCTCTGCACTGATAACTCAGAGCCTGGAGCCTACCTCAGATTCTGTGTTTCCCCCTCTCTGCGCCTCCCCTGCCCGTTCTCTCTCTCTCAAAAATAAACATTAAAAAAATTTTTAATATGCATGCCATAAAATTTCCCATTGTAAATATTTTTGAATGTGAAATTCAGTTACATGAAGTACATTCATGATGTTGCGCAACCGTCACTACTCAGCACTGGACCATTTCCATCTTCCCAAACTGAACCTCTGCCCCCGTTACACCCCAGCCTGACCCCCACCCCCAGTCCCCAGCCTCCACTCTCTGTATCTGTGAGCTTGACCCCTTCAGGTCTCTCATGTGAGGAGAGTCCTTGTCCTTCTGTGTCTGGCTTCATTCACTGAGTGCAACATCTCCAAGTGCATCCATGTGGTAGCCTGTGTTAGAATTTCCTTCCTTCTTAAGGCCAAGCAGTGTCCCTTGTATGTGCATGCCGCGCTTCGCTTACTCCTTCCCCATCACACGTGTAGGCCGCTCGCCCTCTGGCCCCTGGGACTCTAGGCACAGTTGTGTGGAGCCTGCACCGCGGCCCCGTGGCCTGGCCCCCCCTGGGCCCCCATTGCTTGGGTCCTCCCGGCTGTGGTCACTGCCCGTCTCCTCTGTGATTGGCACTTTCTGGTGGGCAACATATATGAGAAACGGTAACAGTGGCTTGAGGCTCAAGGCAGTCACTTCAGTCAGACACTGGCTTTCCTATCCCTGTGGGGGCTCATCCGTGTCTCCCTCCCCCTACCCTCCGGGGTATTGCCTTCTGGGCGTTTATTTACCAGGAGCCGTTGCGGTGGCCCTCAGTTTGTCTCCCGCCCTCCCATCCTGTGCAAAGCCTGTTCAGCCTCACAATTGCCGAGGCTCTGAGAGGCATCCCGGTAATGGCCACAGCCCCTCTGTGGGGCCGTGTCTGTGAGGCAGGACCTGAGGAGGAGGAGGTGGCTGGGGACGACCGTCTCTGGGCCCTTTTGCCAGCACACAGCAGGTGCTGTTCCTGGTGACAGTGCTTACTTCTGCTCTGTGCTCCTGGTTGGCATAGAGGCTGTGCCCAGGTCGGCATCATCCGGGCCCTGACGGAGTGTGGCATCCCTGTGGACATGGTTGGAGGGACGTCCATCGGGGCCTTCATGGGTGCCCTGTACTCCGAGGAGCGGAACTACAGCCAGATACGGATCCGGGCCAAGCAGTGGGCTGAGGTGAGGGGCCTCTGCCTTCCCTGGACCTCAGCACCAGGTCCCTGTGGTGCTGCGGGGGGCAGGGGGGCATCAGGACCTTTGGCCGCTGATTATGCTCTGCAGGGCTCTGGCCTCAGAGCGGGTTTGTGGGGTGGTGGGGGCGTGGGAAGCACAAAGGAAGCAAAGACATCAGTGTTGGGAAGTTGCCTCTGGTTGTTGCCTGGTCTTAGCGTATAAAGGTGGTTGAGGGCAATACCGAGAGGTCAGCACCACTGGAGGGAAAGTTTCACGTTACCTCTAGCTCCCCACCCCAAGGACCACACGGAAGCACCCATGCCCACGGGGCAGCGGAGAGGAGCAAGGGGAAGGCCGAGCCCAGAGCCCTTCTTGGGGTGTCCGTGGGAGAGGCAGGGGAGCGCAGGGCAAACCGCTTCAGGTGGGCTTTTGGAAGAATCCCAGTGGGTGGCGGTGCCGGGCCCCCGGTTGATTTAGGCGAGGATTATTGGCTTGGTGTGAGGGTGTATCTGATAAAGAAGGGGTGGGGAGGGGGGCTCTGGATCGCTTGGTTCGCACGAGAGACGCTCCCAGCGGGCGAGGCTTCTGCTGTCCCCACGGACTGGCCAGCCCTGCCAGGGGGCAGCCTCTCCCCGGGTCTGTAAGAGCCCACAGGCCAGGGCATCAGGAAGACAGAAAATAAGACAAAGTAGCTAACAGCTGGCCCCTGATGACTGCACGCCCACGAAGCCCGTGATGGCTGAGCTCGCTGCGGCAGGTCCCGCGGGCAGACTGGAGGCTGGCAGGGAGGCCAGCTCAGCCCTGTCCTGAAGGTGCCCTGTGCCCTTGTCACAGCTCCGCTGGCTTTCCTTGGAGCAGGACAGAGCGCTGGCCGAAACCATGAGTGGGGTCAAAAGTGTTCGAGTTCTTCCTTTAAAAAAGAAAAGAAAATTGGTCACCTTCTGTGGCAGAAGCTGTCAGAGAAGGCTCTCTGCCCCATCCATGTGGCCCCGAAATCATCTCTGTTCCAGAGACACCCCTTTCCCTGAAATGAGCCACCCTGGATGCCCCTCAGTGGGCCGCTCCAAGGAGGGGTCTCGGGGCAAACACAGCTCGTACTAAGGTGGCCTCTGAGAACAGTGGGTGTGGGGACAGTGTGCTGCAGCCACAGCCTCGTGAGGGTCTACTCACAGGCCAGGAGGACGTGTTCCTTCCCGTCCGCGGCTGGTCCGGTGCAGGCGTGGGGATGGCCAGGGAGCGTTGGGCCCGGTGCCCCGTTGTCCCCTGTGAGCACTGGGCTGTGGGACTCCGCCTCCAGGCAGTCCTCTGTCCCCGCCTGTCTGCCTGGGCCTCGGCCTCCTGCCATGCTGAGGGGGCGCGGCCGTGGGGCGCCAGGCTCGGCTCTGCAGGCTCTCTGGTGCTGGGCAGGGACTTCTTCAGGAGTGAGGGCCTTGCTAACCAGGGAGGCCCCGGGGTGTCCTGCTGTCCTGGGTCCCTTTCCTCTAGGAGCACACGTGTTCCCTCTGCTTGTCCCGAGGCAGAGTCTGGCCTCTGCTCATCTCAGTGTGAGCACAGTGGGGGGCAGCTCCCCCTCAGCTGGGGTCCCCCCCACGGATGGCCCGTGCTCTGGGCCTTTCCATCTGTTTCTGTCTGCACAGAGGCAGGGAGGACCTTTCCTCTCCACCCCTGCCCTTAAGAAGGTAGACAACCTTGGACCCAGATCTTGGGGCAAGGCCAGCGCTGCCTGGTCAGTCTCGTGTCCTCGTAGGACTAAGGGGCCCACATCCTCACTGAGGAAGGACGAGCCTCAGTCCCACCAGAGGGGGGGTGGGGGCCTTCGGCAGAGAGGACCCTTAACAGGGCCACTGCGTCCAGGACCCTGATGTAGGGCCTGCCTTGGCCTTGGCGGGATGTGAGGGTCAACCCCAAGCATGCTGGGGCAGGGCAGCTTCCCCTCCCGGAGAGATCTTGACAGGTCAGGTCTCATTGCCCCTGGGGACCTCAGGGGGTATCACCCGCCAGTGTGGGTCCAGCTCGCCTCCGTGCGCAGGCGTCAGCAGGCACACACACGGGCTGCTCCCGCCCTGGCGTTCACTCCCCATGGAGACCCCTCAGGACGCTTCCCGGACACCCGTGTTCTGTTTGCAGGGAGCACATACGTGTGCTGTGTCCGGCTCCCTTTCCCAGATTTGGGCTCCTGGCTGGGTCCTGTGGGGTCATCTTGCTGCCCATGCCAGCAGGTGTGTTTGTGGGGGGTGAATCCCTCCTCCTCTGCAGGGATCTCACGTGTACCCCACCCACTCAGGACATGATGTCGATGGTGAAGACCGTGCTGGACCTGACCTACCCCATCACCTCCATGTTCTCAGGGGCCGGCTTTAACAGCAGCATCTGTAGCGTCTTCAAGGACCGACAGATCGAGGTGCCCCCCAAAGCAGGGACCACCCTGGGGCACCCCCCAGCTGGAGCCCACAGCCAGCCTGAGCCTGACTTGTGTCTGGGTGCTTGGTGTCCCCCTCATCCCCTCAAGCCCCTGGGCCTGTAGGGTCAGGGGGCTGGCAGTCGGTGGGGTGGGCTGTCTAAATCCTGCCCTCCTGCCGCAGGACCTGTGGATCCCCTACTTTACCATCACCACAGACATCACAGCCTCTGCTATGCGGGTCCACACAGATGGTGAGCACCACCTCCTTGGGTGCCCCTTGATAAGGGCTCAGGCATGCACAGGGCACAGCGCCCCACTCAAGGCAGAGTGGTCAGGGAAGGGGCACTGAAAGAGCACCTTCAGGCGGGGGCAGAGAGCGTGGCAGCTCCTTGAATTGGATGCAGCACCAAGATGACCTAAAGGAGGCAAGGCACTCAGGGAGATCTGAACACAGAGATGATCCTGCTGTGAGCATGAAGGAAACAGGCAGGGACATAACCAAGAGTCTGAAACTCCTCAGAAGTCCAAGCGGGACACAGAAGGGCGGAGAAAACGATGTGAACTGAGAGCAGAGAGGAGTAGGGTGAAGGGCACGCTCAGGCCGTGCGGTGTAGATGAGGGGCACGTGCAGGGCATGTGTCTCTCTGGAGGTGAGTGGGACGGTGTGGCTCAGGCGGTGGAGCGCTGAAGGCCGCAGAGCCAGCCTGGCCTCCTCGTGGAGGAGAGAGGACAGGAAGGGTGTCTGTCTTTGGGCCCGGTGCGTCCACCAGAGGTCAGGCGTGCAGACTTCAGGACCCGAATGTTAGCAGGGCTGAGCTGAGGGTCCAGGGCAGGAACCCACCAGGGGCAGTGAAAGACTCCCCTCCCACAGGCCCTGGTGACCTCTCCCCTGGCCCCCCAACTCTCTCCCAGGCTCCCTGTGGAGGTACGTGCGTGCCAGCATGTCTCTGTCAGGCTACATGCCTCCCCTCTGCGACCCCAAAGATGGACACTTGCTGATGGACGGGGGCTACATCAACAACCTCCCAGGTACTGCCGTGGGTGGGGAGGGGCTGCCTGCACCCCTGCCTCAGCCACCTCCACTCCTGGGAAGGCCAGTGGCTCATTTTCCTCAGGGTGTGCCGGCGGGGGTGGGGGTGGGGGATTATAGGTGCTCATGGAGCCCAGAGAACACATCCAGGCTCACACACAGATGCACGCCCTTGTGCACACACACTAGGGCACCGTGTGCACCCAGCATATGGCCCTGTTTGTCGGCTCAGCAGCACTCAGAACAAGGGCCAAGTCGAGGAGCTGAGAGCAATTATGTCCCATCTGTACCCACAGTCAGAACTAACAGCCAGAAAGTACCAGGTCTGTTGTGGGTGAGGCCCCTCCCTTGGGGACACCTGTCACCTGTTGGACAGTTCTGTGCACTAGGCTGCCTCTCTACAAGCCCGAGAGGAGACCCTGTGGCTCCCAGTGCCATGCGGGCTCTCTCTCCATCCCTCCCAAGCCGTGTTGCCACCTGGGGCTCTGCATGCCTGTCCTGGCTGGTGACCAAGGCTGTCTTCTCCCCAGCGGATGTGGCCAGGTCTATGGGGGCAAAGGTGGTGATTGCCATTGACGTGGGCAGCCAGGATGAGACGGACCTCACCAACTATGGCGATGCGTTGTCTGGGTGGTGGCTGCTGTGGAAACGCTGGAACCCCTTGGCCACAAAAGTCAAGGTGGGGGGCATAGCTCTGCACAGTGCCCAGGCCATCGGGTGCTCCTCTGTGGCTTACCCTGCAGCCTCCCCACGCCCTTGCACCACTGTCCCCAAGACGGGCGATGTGCTGCTGCCCAAATGCCTCCTGTGGGCAGAGGAGGGTTGTGGTACATTCCAGGCCCCAAGGCCAACGGGGCTATAGCCCCTTGCTCACCATTCTCGCTGAGGATCCTGCCTGGACCAGCTCTGGGGAAAGGGGACAGGCCCCCAAAGCTGCACAAGCTGTCAGGGTGCTCTCCAGGACCCCTGGCCGGGCACCTGCCCTCCCAGGCCTAACAGGGACGTGGCTCCTCTTGGGGGAGGGCAGGGAGAGGGCCAGGGCACAAGATCCCGGCAGCTGTCCCCACATGGGGCCGTGTGGGGACCGCAGAGCCTCGCTCAGGTGCTCTCATGACAGCAGGTGTTGAACATGGCAGAGATCCAGACACGCCTGGCCTATGTGTGCTGCGTCCGGCAGCTGGAGATGGTGAAGAACAGCGAGTACTGTGAGTACCTGCGTCCCCCCATCGACAGCTATGGTACTCTGGACTTCGGCAAGTTCAACGAGATTTGCGTGAGTCCAGCTGGGGTGCAGAGGGTCAGCAGGGTGCAGTGTGTGCCTGCCCCCTTCCCAACCTCCCGGCCCTCACTTCTGAGAGCTTAGGAGTGGGGGCCCCTGCTGTGTGTGCAGGAAGTGGGGTACCAGCACGGGCGGACAGTGTTTGACATCTGGCGGCGAAGTGGCGTGCTGGAGAAGATGCTACAGGACCGGCAGGGGACAAGCAAGATGAAGGCGTGCGATGTGAGTGCTGGGGCCCGTGCCCTCCTTCCCTCCCGCCTCAGTGGGCCCGAGAGGTGCAGAGCTCCCTGCTCTCTGCAGGCAGGACGCCCTCCGCTGCTCAGGGGCCAGAAGACAGGGCAGGAGTGTGACCTTGTGGGGGCGAACTCTTGGCCTCTGCCTCAGCGTCCCCTCTTTTTGCCCCACCTTGGCTCTACCCTTCTGGTGCTCATGGTCGGAGAGGGTGGGGGCTTGGTTAGGCCCCTGCTTATCTTGCAGCCCCTGCTCCGACTCCCAGGGCTAGCCTGGGCACCTCGGCAGGCTGGGGCCACAGAGGCGTCACCTCGGCCCTCCAGGTCCTCACCTGCCCCAGTGCCTCCTTCACGGACCTGGCCGAGATCGTGTCCCGCATTGAGCCCGCCAGAGTAGCCACGGTGGACGGTGAGTTGGGCACCCAGGACGTGCACCCACACGGCCGCAGGAGGGGGTGGCAACGTCTCCTTCTGACCCCTGGTGTGCCCACCAAGCCCCCCTGGCTGCCAGGCCCCCTCTAGCAGCCCCTGGGCCTGACGAGCGGCAGCTGGGGACTCGGGCCACCAGGGCACAGCCCCTGCCCTCGGGAGGGCGCCAACGCGGCCCTCTTCCCGCGCAGATGAGTCCGACTACCAGACGGAGTGCGAGGAGGAGCTGCCAGACGGCGCCAAGGACACGTACGCTGACTTCCAGAGCGCCCCCGCCCACGCGGGCTCTGACTCGGTGAGCTGCCCCTCGGCCCGGCGGCTCCCAGGTTCCAAGCCGGCCAGCTGCTCGCTCCCCGCTGCCCTGCAGCGCAGAGCCGGGGAGACGGCCGGTCAGCCCTCTAGGCCCCCCCACTCGACGGTGTGCGGTCTGATTCCAGGAGGACGAGCCCTCACTTCGGCATCGGCACCCCCGCCTGGCCTCCCCGAGCTACCCGGAGACCGCCCCCCCCGCCGACACACCGACGCCGCTGGGTGGCGCGCCCCCCTCGGCTGCCTCCTAGCCTCGGCCTCTGCCGTGGGCCCGTCCGGCCCAGCGAGGCGGCCCCGGGTCTTCCCCACCCGCTGCGCCAGGGTCGTGTGCACCGCGGGCCCAGCTCGGTGTTTGCGCAGGGGCGTGGGGGGAGCGTCTCCGGCCTCTGCACTGGCAGCCGCTGGTGGAGCACTCGGTCCCTGCACCCCTGCACACACGGCAGGCCTAGGGGCGCGTTGAGGCCTCTGACAGATGCTGGAGCCCCTGAAGCGTCCGCTTGATGTGTCAATAAAGGTAGATCTGATTGTGCGTGGACGCGTCGCTTCGCCAGCGTCGCCACGGCAGAGGGCACGACCCGAGCCGCAGGGCAGCCGCAGGGCAGCCGCAGGGCAGCCTCCGGCCGCACCACTGCTGCGCTCTGAGGGCCACGTCCCCGAGGCCGCGTTGGGTGCGGCGTCACTTGCTGTCCTCTGAAGTCATCATGTAGAGACCCCAGGCACCCCTCACTGGGGCTGGAGGCAGCGGGGCGCCCAGGGTCTGGCGGGGAGCCGGGTGCCTCCGAACCAAGAGCGAGCCCCCCCAGATCTCTCGGGCGGGCATCTTCCCACTCAGCGCACGAGCCGCGCTCCGAGGTGTGTGCCGCCCACACCTCAGAGCGTTAAACGGCGCCCTGAGTCCTTCCGTAGAAGAGGAGACCGCGCTCCGGCGCTGTGACTTTGGGGTCCGCAACTCAGGCGGGTCTGTGGGGGGCGCTGGGACCCCTGACCCGAGGGCCCAAGACCTGGCAGTCAGGTGACCGCCGGCCTCAGTTTCTCCGCACCCCACCCCCCCCCCCTCGCCCGGCCC
>NW_027531297.1:512513-517735 GCF_008692635.1 Crocuta crocuta
CAGCCCCCCTCCCGGAGACAGCTGCGGGTGAGATGTCCGACCTCACGACCCCCCCACCCCACACACACAGTGACAGGGGTTGGACGGAAAGCAGGCCGGGACCCTGGGCACGTTGTACTGGGACCCAACGGTCCCCGGAACTGCGACCTGCTGGTGCTGGGCTCTCTGGGGTGGGATGGCACTGTGGGCCAGGGGTGACCCGACCCCTCCCTTACTGGTGCCCAAGGTCTGGGTGGGGGTGGGGACCCCAGGCTCCCCTCTGGGGAGAGTCCAGAGTGGCCTGTGTGCACTGATAGCGCACCCCGCTGTCCACCCTTCAGAGCAGCCCGAGCATTTGGCGAGTACCTGTCCCAGAGTCACCCTGAGAATCGGAACGGTGCAGGTAGGGGCATTCGAAGAGGTGCCAGGGCGGGGTCGGTTCGCAGTCCCACCCCACCCCCACGACCTAGGGGATGCTGTCTCCTGCTCTAGCCCAGGCCTGGCGGCAAGCTGTGGGGACTGTGGGGTGTGAGCGGGCAGCAGCTGCCCCGCTGGGCTGGCTTCCTCACGCCCCCTGCCCTCCCTGGCCCAGAGCCCCAGGAAGAGCTTGGAGTCACTCATCACCATGGCACCCACCCAGCCTGGGCCGTTGGCATGGCAACAGGCCTCCTGGCACCCCCAGGGCTGGCACCGCTGTCTCTGGGGGCCAGCTGGTGGGGGGGAGGGGAGAAATTGGCACTGGGCACACAAGTGCAGTGGCAGGCAGGGGGGTGGCCTGTTTATTCCTGTCCACCCCCCACCGTCACCCACAGGTAGTCTAGCCTGCCGCCCCCACGCACACACACTCAAGGCTCGGAGCCCAGGTAGGAGGAGGGTGGGAGCCTCTAAGAGGAGTGCACAGCTCACAAACACCTTTTCTGAAGATACCAGAGGCTTAGGATGTGGTCAGTGGGGCTGGGGGGCAGCCCCTGCCCACTCCCCCGATCCGAGCCAGGCGTTCGCTGGGTATTCTTTGCCATCACGGCACTGGAGAATGGAGGGCGGGAGGGCTTCAATTCATCTGCTGCCTCTCCCCCAGACCACCTGCTGGCTGATGCCTACTCTGGCCACGACGGGTCCCCCGAGATGCAGCCAGCCCCCCAGAACAAGCGCCGCCTCTCCCTCGTCTCCAATGGCCGTTATGAGGGCAGCCTCTCAGAGGAGGTCGTCAGTGGGAAGCCGGCCGCTGAGGGCCCCCAGCCCCGCGTGTACACCATCTCCGGGGAGCCCGCCCTGCTGCCCAGCCCCGAGGCCGAGGCCATTGAGCTGGCTGTGGTGAAGGGGCGGCGACAGCGGCACCCCCACCACCACAGCCAGCCCCTGCGTGCCAGCCCGGGGGGCAGCCGCGAGGATGTCAGCAGGCCCTGCCAAAGCTGGGCAGGCAGCCGCCAGGGCTCCAGGGAATGTCCCGGGTGCGCCCAGCTGGCCCCTGGTCCCAGCCCTTCCCCTCGGGCCTTCGGGCTGGACCAGCCACCTCTGCCTGAGGCCACCAGCCGCCGCAAGAAGCTGGAGAGGATGTACAGTGTCGATCGTGTGTCAGGTGAGGGGCTCGCTGAGGAATGGGCAGGCTGGGCGGCAGGGCGGTGGTGCTGAGCCTGGTGCTGACAGCTGGAGGGTGCCCGGGTCACGGGGTGCAGGTAGACTCCCGCTGCCGTCTCCCACGCCACAGGTCAGGCCTCATAGTTGGTTTTGGCCCTGGCAGTACCGAGTCAATCTCGGAGTGCTTCCGGGTGGGGGTGGGGGGTGTGAGGAGAACCTTAAATATTGAGCAGGCAGAAAACATGGCTTAATTAGAAGATCAGGCTGCCTTTGGGAAATCCTGGGAAACAGTCCCTGCCCTGGGTCCCAGCAAATGGAGTTCTCATTCACCCCAGGAAGCACATGTCTGTTTGGGCCTTGCCAGCCATTGGGAACTTCCCAAGAATTGTTGAGCCGTGTGGGTGGCTGGTGAGCCCTGGGGGCCTACTACGTCTAGAAGAGGCCTCTCTGGGACACTTGAGCAGCTCCACGCTTCCTGCATCTGAGGTCACCTCCTAAAGAGCAGGGTCCTCACTAGCTGAGCCTGCACATCGTCCCAGGACACCCCCTGGGCTTCCAGGTCAACAACCCGCTTGGGCATCAGGGCACAGGCCTGGGGTGTGGGCAGTTCAGCCCCATGGCCCCATGCTCCTCCGATGAACACAGCTCAGGGACTGGGGTGGGAGTCAGGGTGAGAAAGTAGAGCAAACTCTCATCTACCTTGTCTAGGAGCCGGAGGGGTCCAGAGAAGGGGCAGCCTCAGCAAGACCATCGCCATGCTGGCTGAGGGCTCCGCCTCACTCTCCTGGGAGTGGAGTGTGCAGGCTGCAGAGAGAGGCTGCAGCCGTTGTCCCTGGCCTGCTTCTCCTCTCCAGGGAGGGAAACAAAGTGAACCCTTTCTCTGGGCACCCCGGACACAGGCTGTGCTTTCAAAGGACGGCTCTTCAACTGTAGGCAACCAAAGGGAGAGCTAAGCAAAGACAAACTGTCACGAAGCCGTTGAGCTGTTTTGGCTTGAACAGCTAAGCAGGCACACAATGCTCATGGCCTGTGCCAGCCTCTGCCCACCTGGGAGAGGGTGAGGGGACCCTAGTGCCGTTCCTCCACCGGCTTTGGCAGAAGCATCGCCCTGGCAGAGGGAGTAAAGGCTTTGGGAACCCCAGGCCACCCTAGCCACTTCTCCTTTTGTCTTCCAGATGACGTCCCCATCCGTACCTGGTTCCCCAAGGAAAACCTCTTCAGCTTCCAGACAGCAACCACAACTATGCAAGCGTGAGTTGTGTACCCAACACGTGCCCACTGTGTGGGGTGGTGCTCAGGAACTACTGCCCGACCCTCTCCCGCCCTCCGGGCCCGCCTGGGTGGCTACTTCTGAGCAGCCCCACGGGCCCAAGTCCTGGCAGGTCTCCCAGACGTGGCGTCAGTCTCAAGGACGGCAGGGCTGGCTGCTCTTCTCCCCCAGCCTCCACTGCGCCTCCCTCTGTTCTCTCAGTCCCACTCCTCCCTTCCCCACTGCCCTGCCCTCTGTTCTCTCAGCCCTCCCCTGTCCCTCATGGTCCTCTGTGGGCCTGGCCCAGGGCTGCCGCTGACGGAGTCACCACTGGGGGTGGCTCTCCCCGTCCACTGCCCCATCTCTGCTCCCCAAACAGTAACCTACTTGTGTATTTTGTATGAACCTCAAGGGACCACAGCTTAGGAGTCCCCTGCGGGGCCTGTCCTTCCTCACCTGTGACACATATCTGGGTTTGTTTTCTGACATAGCGTTCCTTCCAGGGAGGCACCCTTTGCGGCAGCGTCCCCCACACTGAGGAAGCTTCCTCCCCTCCTGCTGCCCTGGGGCACCCACCACTGCCCTTAGGCTGGCTGGGGACTGCCATCTTTGCTGCCAGGCCAGGCAGAAACAGGCCCCTGCGCCAGCCCCACCACAGCATGGCACCTGGGGGTGTGGGCCAGTGACCTCAGCGTCCACCGCCCTTCGGGGCTTCCCGTGGCACTGCTAGTGCCTTGCTAGTGCCTGGAGTACCTGTGAGGGGCTCCCAGAGTCCATGACAAGAAGGGAAAGAACAGGGAATTTACAGCGGAGGGGGTCGTGGCTCACTATGTCTTCTTTCTCACGCTGCCCCTTCCCGCCGCACCTCCAGCATCTCGTAAGTACCCTGTGGGACCCTGAGCCTGAGGGCACGGTGGTTGTCCCTGGGGGACCCTCCCACCCCCAAATAGGTTTGGACAGGCCAGGGATCTGGGCCTTGACTATGAGGGAGTGCCGTGTCCCAGCACCAAGGCCACGGCAGGGCCTGCCAGGAGCCGGGCAGAGGACAGGGTGAGGCAGGCCAGGACCCTTCTGCCCGGCCCAGCGCCCTGGATGACCCTCCAGGCCCTGTGCTCACGCCTCTGTCCCCACGTCTCGGTCCCTCCTACCTGCGGCCAAGGGCAGTGCTGACTCGTGGTGGTTTCCCAGGGTGTTCAGGGGCTACGCGGAGAGGAAGCGCCGGAAGCGGGAGAACGATTCCGCGTCTGTAATCCAGAGGTAGGGCCTGCCAGCCACTCGCCACCAGAGTCCGTCTCTTGTCTGTGCTGGTCTGGCCTGGGTCCACTGGGCCCTGGCAGACCTGATGGGGGAAGGGCGGTGGCGACCACTGGCCTGGCCCTGCTCTGGGGACGCAGCAGGCAGGAGAGGTCATGTGACCTGGGCCCCCCAGGCCTGTGTTTTGGTGTGTTTGGGGGGTACATTGGCAGTTGAGCTGCAGCCAGCTAGCCCACCCAGTCTCTCTCTGGCCCTTGAACCCCAGTGCTGTGGGGTCAGCAGCAAGGCTTACCCTCCCCATGCCCTACCTCAGAGACATGACCAGAAACCTTGTCCCCATCTTGGACACTGGACCTTTGCAGGGTGCAGATTTGGGGGCAAAGACCTGTCTCTGAGGTGGTCCAGGGACAGAAGGTCAGGGGAGGGAGTGTCTGCGGCCCCCAAACCTACCTGGGGTTGGTGCAGACAGCCGCGCTGCCTCAGGACAGCACAGGAAGCAGGAGCCCTTGACCACTTGGAAGAGGGGGGCTGATGGGGTCCAGAATATGTCTGGGCCCAGAGAGGGAATGTAATGGTGGGGAGTGGAGGTGGGTGCCTGAATGCCGGGGTGTCACCAAGGGAGTGATCTGTCATGGGGGAGGGGGGTAACCGCAAGAGAAGGCGTGATCGTTGTGTCTTTGTCCTGGCAACAAAGGGGGGCCCTGGAAAGGTGTCAGCAGGAGAGGGACTGGGTGGATGGTGGGCGAGTGGGGGAGCTTAGGGGCGCCAGGAGGGCATTTGTCACCTAAAGGGGAGAAGGCAGAGCCTCAGGCCGTGTCAGGTCCGGCTGCGGGGGGAAGAGTGGGAGCCGGGAGCTTGGGGGACCCGTCCGAGGTCCTTACCAGCCTCTGGTGTTTCTTCCCCAGGAACTTCCGCAAACACCTGCGAATGGTCGGCAGCCGGAGGGTGAAGGCCCAGAGTAAGACCCTGGGCGGGAGGGCAGGGGGGTGGCGCTGCTCTTGGCCGGCTGGGGCTTCGCAGGCTGCTCANAGTCCTGTGCCCTCGCTCCAGCTGGCGTCTTTAGGCGCCACCCCCAGGCCTGTAGTCCGGCCGCACCTGACTGCCCCGGTGCCCCGACTGACGTCCTCCGACCTCCCCACCGCGAGCTCGCCGACCCCCCTCC
>NW_027531297.1:517754-526588 GCF_008692635.1 Crocuta crocuta
CCCAGTCCCCTCTGCCCGGCGTCCCCTCCCGCCCCCCGCCCCCCTGCTGACCCGGCTTTGGCTTTGCTCTCACTGCAGCGTTCGCAGAGCGGCGCGAGCGGAGCTTCAGCCGGTCCTGGAGCGACCCCACCCCCATGAAAGCCGACACTTCCCACGACTCCCGAGACAGTAGGTGCCCGGCCAGGCCGGCCCACCTGCCTCAGAGGTTCCCCTAGGCCCCCAGCCCCCACGCTCCGCAGGGCGGGCCTCCTGCCCGGGCAGCTAGGCTTCTGCGCTTCTGCTCACTGAGCCTCAGTTTACCCATCTGTGAGGTGGGGACGCCTGGCGCCTCCGACCTCGTGGGCAGGGTTAACTAAAGGCTACGGCAGTGCAGGCCGGGCAGGGGTGGGCGGTGCGGGCACCTGTGTGCTTCACCAACTCCAGGAGGTCTGAGAGGCTGCGATGCCCTGCTCCTCAGCCCAGGGCCCTGGACCCACCTGGCTGGAGCTGACGCTTGCACGGAGGTTCTGGTGGCCGCGGCCAGACTCGGCAGGCTGGTGGTGGCCAGTGTTGGTCTCTGTCACCCACCCTGGGTTTCTCGCTGGCCTGGAGGACCCTCCAGGACCATTTATTGCGGGTTCTATCTACCACCCATGTCTGTGGGCCACGGCTGGTCCGCAGTCCTGGTGACCACCCTGCTCCTCAGGTAGTGACCTGCAGAGCTCCCACTGCACCCTGGGCGAGGCCTCTGAGGATCTGGACTGGGAGACCGAGAAGGGCTTGGAGGCGGTGGCCTGTGACACAGAGGGCTTTGTGCCCCCCAAGGTCATGGTGAGGTCGGGCCGTCTTTATGCTATTCCTATTCCAGCCTGTCCTGGGCTGGAGGGGGGAGGTCCCTTTTCCTCCAGGAGCCCAGTGGCTCTGCCTGGAGATGATGCGGCTACCACAGGCTGCCCAGCAGCCGGGGACACCCTCATGGGGCCTCCCACTGCCCGTTGGCTCCAAGGCGGCTGGGCCCTGAGCAGCTCCCCGTGCTGTCTCCAGCTCATCTCCTCCAAGGTGCCCAAAGCCGAGTACATCCCGACGATCATCCGCAGAGACGACCCGTCCATCATCCCCATCCTCTATGTGAGTGACCCTCCCCCAGCCCCTGGTTCTGGGTTGGACTGCTACCCAAGAGGGCTTCTGAGAGTGCGGCCCATGTCTGTTTCAGGACCACGAGCATGCCACCTTTGAGGACATCCTGGGTATGTGTCCTCCAATCCCCCTGTCTTCTGATCCTGGGTCTGGGGGTTAGGGCTGGGGGGGACACTGGAGCCGTGCTCACACTCCTTCCTCCCTAGAGGAAATAGAGAAAAAGCTGAACATCTATCACAAGGGGGCCAAGATCTGGAAGATGCTGATTTTCTGCCAGGTAGGACTCAGCCCCTTTGTGCCATGGGGGTGGGGGCAGCCTCCTTGTGCACACGTGTGTGAGTGCCTGCACGTGTGGGCGTGGGGGACAGCGGATGGGCGTCCTGTGTGTGCCCCACGCGGCCAATTGCAGTTTCTTACAGGGTGGCCCAGGACACCTGTATCTGCTCAAGAACAAGGTGGCCACCTTTGCCAAAGTAGAGAAGGAAGAGGACATGATCCAGTGAGTGGGCAGGGCTGCTCGTGGGGGCTGGGCAGGGCAGCCGGAGGCAACGTCAGACCGCACACCCCGCCCCCACAGACCCTCCTGGGGAGGCTCCTGGCTCCGGAGCCTGGCCTGCCCCCCTCACACCTGGGGGCCCGGGCTGGAGGCCGGGGCTCGAGGCCACCTGTGACCCACCCCTCCCCTACCAGCTTCTGGAAGCGGTTGAGCCGCTTGATGAGCAAAGTGAACCCAGAGCCGAACGTCGTCCACATCATGGGCTGCTACATTCTGGGGAACCCGAACGGGGAGAAGGTACAGGAACCCCCAGATCTTGCCCCAGGTTTCTGGAGACCCCAGACCCACCAGAAGAGTTGGCAGGACCTCCCACTTCTCCCATTCCCTTGTTCTCTCCCTTTAACCCCCCAGAACCACCCTATGCATGAGCCCTCATCAGTGCTAGGGGAATCCTGCTTCCCTCAACATCATTCACCCACCCCCTCCCCCTGCCCCGAACTCAGGGCCCTGCCCCCCTCTCTCAGCTGTTTCAGAACCTCAGGACCCTCATGACCCCTTACCGGGTCACTTTTGAGTCCCCCCTGGAGCTGTCGGCCCAAGGTGAGTTTGCCAGGCTGGCTCCCGGCCTGCGGGGTGGGGTGCAGGAGGCAGAGGCCTGAGACCCAGCCCCCTCTCCTTCGGCCCCAGGGAAGCAGATGATAGAGACCTACTTTGACTTCCGGCTGTACCGCCTGTGGAAAAGCCGCCAGCACTCCAAGCTGCTGGACTTTGAGGATGTCCTGTGAGGGCCACGGCCACCGCCCGGCTGCTTCCTTGGACCAGTGGCTGGTGCTGGGCCACGTGCTGTGTGCCGCCCAGGACCACACGGGTCCCAGGCTTCACGNCAGGTTCCTCCCGCGGGTCTGGTCCTCACTGCACCACAGGCCAGAGGTCACAGCCCCTGGGGCCCCGGGACGAGCCTTGCCCCGCGTGGCCAGGGGTTGCTCAGCGGCCAGGCACTGACAGGGCCCAGGCCTCCCCCAGAGGGTGCAGCGCTGGGGCGGCTCCTCTTAGCGGGTTCATAGAAATAAGTGCAATTTTCACACCCCCAAAACAATTCAAAGGGAAGCAGCATTACTAGTTGAATAGTTAAGTGCTATGTTACCAGTTACGGTGTAGACAACCTAGCCCAGTGTGTGTTCAGGACCTTCTCTGCCCCCAGCCCCCCAGCCCTGCCGTATTTGATCACCAGCACCAGGGTGGCCCGTCTGCGGAGATGGTGTCGCCTGGCTGCCCGGCCCGGCTCCGGCCCTGGCCGAGTCCCTGATGGTCTTTGCTTGTTCCCTCTTGCCACCCACTGCTTACTCTGACCTCAGCCACACCGGCCTAACGGGTGCCTGGGCAGCCGTGGAGAGGAGGGAAGGGCACACCCTCCCCTCTCTCAGGAGGCTCTGGGTTGAGCCGGGCCCTGCCTGCTCCCCGTCCTCCAGCACCCGCCTGGCCCTCTGATGCCGCGGTGCATTCAGCTTTTGCCAGCCTTGGTCTGGAGGCTTCTCCCAGCACAAAGGGTTTGGCAGGGGCGGGCGGGGCTGGGCCCCGCTGGGTGCCTGGACCCCGCAGCAGCGCTGAGCGGCCGGTGGACTCTGGGCTCGTGGCCTTGCTGGGGCCCAGTGGGGCCGGCTCTTGTACATAGCTGGGGCTCAGGGGCAGGACCCCTTTGCAGAGCCTGAGTCTGAGGACACCTGGCTGTGCCCTCAGCTAAGGGAGGGGGCAGGGGCATGTGCTGGGCTCTGAATGATGTACGATATCCCTTAGAGTGACCATTAAACCTGACCCTCTGCTGCGGCCACCGCCTGGGTCTCCTCTGTCAGCCCTGTCCCTTACCTCCCTGGGCCCAGGAGCTTCTGGGTCTGCTGGTCCACGCTTGCTGCTGTGGTAGCTGCCCGCACACCTCTGCCTGGACTGACAGGGCTGGGTGGGGCCGCTCGACCTCCCTGCCAAGGGCACACTCCAGCAGAGGGCCTGGCAGCCGGGGAGGGGAGGAGAATGGAAAAAAGCAGGTTCTTGAGATGGCTGCTGGGGAGCAGGGGGTACGCTCCTGGAACAGGGCTGAGAAGGGTCAGGAGGTGCGAACAGAGACGCTCCCATGCCCTGCCACCTCTGCCTCTACTCCCAGGCACCGGGCAGAGGGCCGCCCGTGCCCCGCAGACCACTCTCTGCACGTGGTCAGCAGTGCGGCTGCAGCAGGATGCCAGGAAGTGGCCACGGGACCAGCTGGCCACTCTCTTCCTGTCATCCCCAGATGTGCCTAATGCTGCTTCCCCCCCCCCGTGGCAAAGCTGCTGCTGGCCACAGCCAGGCCTGGCTGCCCGGTGGCCCCTGGTGCAGTGGCCTAGGGACGGAACGGCAGGTGCGTCCCTGCCAGCGAGGCCTGGAGGGGACTGGAGGCCACCAGCGGACAGTGTGGGTAGAGGCCGGGAGGCTGGAGGCCCGGGATGCTGAGAACCTGGAGCCAGGCACACCTCCTGGGGTGGGCATGCCGGGTGCTTCCGGGGTAACCCCCACGGGGCTAGGGCAGGCCGCAGAGGCGCTCACACCCCATGATCACACACGCAGATCCCGGGTGCCTGTCCACACTCTCACCAGTGAGTCACTCACTCCAAAGTCACGTGCCACTCGGGAGTTCTCCGTGCTCCCGGTCCCTGGGCCGTGGCGCATCTCCCCTGCTCTNGGGGTGGGCATGCCAGGTGCTTCCGGGGTAACCTCCACGGGGCTAGGGCAGGCCGCAGAGGCGCTCACACCCCATGATCACACACGCAGATCCCGGGTGCCTGTCCACACTCTCACCAGTGAGTCACTCACTCCAAAGTCACGTGCCACTCGGGAGTTCTCCGTGCTCCCGGTCCCTGGGCCGTGGCGCATCTCCCCTGCTCTCCCCTGGGGTCTCCGTGGTGCCGCCGGTCGCGCTCTGCAGGCTTCTGTCGTGCGTGTGCAGGCCGTGGGGCTGGCTCTGCCCGACTCGGCCCCCGCCTGCCCGCTGTGCGCATGCCTGAGGCCCTCGTCCCCGGACCAGCCGGAAGCTTGTCACGGGCCCCTGGCCCTCACCTGGCCCTGACGTGGCCCTGACGTGGCCCTGCAGCTGCCTGTCCCGGGCTGCCTCCACGGTTTGTCCTCCCCGCACGCGTCTTCGGCATGGCCGTGCTGGGCAAGGCAGGAGGCTCGAGTGTTACAACTGGCTCCCGAGGGTCCGTTCCGCGCCCGTGACCGCTGAGAAGTGTGGCGGGAAAGGCGTCAAGTGTGGGAGGCACCCAGTCCAAGCCCAGCACGACGCGGACAAGCATTTTCGGGAAGTACAAGCAGGGAAGGTGGTGGCAGACGTGGGGCTGAGGCCCTGCCGGCCCACCCACCTGCCCGCAGCTAGAGGCAGTGACAGGCTCACAGTCCTTGACATGTGAGTTCTTTCTTAAATTAAAAAAAAAAAAAATTGTTTTAACATTTATTCTTTTTTGAGAGACAGAGTGTGAGCAGGGGGAGGGCAGAGAGGTGGGGGAGGCAGAATCCCAAGCAGGCTCCAAGCTCTCAGTGCAGATCCCATGCANAAGTTCTTTCTTAAATTAAAAAAAAAAGAAATTATTTTAACATTTATTCTTTTTTGAGAGACAGTGTGAGCAGGGGGAGGGCAGAGATGTGGGGGAGGCAGAATCCCAAGCAGGCTCCAAGCTCTCAGTGCAGATCCCATGCAGGGCTTGAACCCACTGACCGCAAGATCACGACCTGAGCCCAAGTGGGACACTTAGCCGACTGAGCCGCCCAGGGACCCCACCTTGTAAGTTCTTAAGTATGAATAAGAGAAGGACATGATTGATTTCAGCTCAGGTCATGATCTCAGTTTGTGGGTTCGAGCCCTGCGTGGGGCTCTGCGCTGGCAGTGTGGAGCCTGCCTGGGATTCTCTCCCTCTGTCTCTGCTCCTCCCCCGCTCATTCTCTCTAACTCTCTAAACAAATAAATAAACATCATGGGGCGCCTGGGTGGCTCAGTCAGTTAAGCGTCCAACTTCCACTCAGGTCATGATCTTGAAGACCGTGAGTTCGAGCCCCACGTCGGGCTCTGTGCTGACAGCTCAGGGCCTGGAGCTGCTTCAGTTTCTGTGTCTGCCTCTCTCTCTACCCCTCCCCCACTCATACTCTCTCTCACTCTCAAAAATAAATAAGCGTTAAATAAATAAATAAACTTTTAAAAATGACAGAATCCAATCGGGGAAGATAAACAAAGATCTGAGGAGATAACTCACAGAGAAGGAAGTCAAGTAGCTGACAATGTATGGAGAGTCTTAATCCCATTGGGAATCCAGTGAAAGCCAACAAAAGGACTGTGGTCTCACTTCTTGCCTGTTGGCTTGGTAACATCAGGATATCAGTGCCCTGTGTTGGCAAATGTGCAGAAAGGTACTATGAATTGCCACAGCCCTTCAGGAAGATAATCTGGCCACAGCTCTTAAAACATAATCAAGGGGCGCCTGTGTGGGGTTGAGCATCTGACTTCAGCTCAGGTCAGGATCTCCCGGTTCGTGGGTTTGAGCCCCACGTCAGGCTTTGTGCTGACAGCTCAGAGCCTGGAGCTGCTTCCGATTCTGTGTCTCCCTCTCTCTCTGCCCCTCCCCTGCGCACGCTGCCTCTCTCTCTCTCTCTCTCAGAAGTAAATAAAACATTTAAAAAATAATTTTAAACTTAGGAAGAAATCAAACAACTCAGTTTCAAAATGGGCGAAAGACATGACACCAGGAGAAGGGTTACATGTGTGCAAACCCAGGCGCGGGCAGGTGCTCAGCATCACAGCCGGGCCCACCCATCACATGGGCTACAATGAAACATTGTGATTCCAAACGCTGGCAGGAGGTGGGGGGGAGGCAGAGAACCTGGACCTTGCTCCGGAAACAGGCAATTTGGAATTTATTGAGGCGTGACTCGGTCACACACTCCGCAGCTGTCTCCTGGGTGAGACCTGGGCACCAAGATCCGTGGCTGTGAAGAGCTGGATCTTCCCCAAAGTGGAATCTCCCCAGATGCCTTCCACGGGGGCAGGCCACGCAAACTGCGGCCTGTTTATGCAGACTGACTCTGGCACAGAGCAGGGACCTCAGAGCCCACGGTGGCTGCTGGCCTCACACCTAACCCTGTGACCAGGAGACAGAACTGTGACCGGAGCCAGTTGGTGGCGCTGGGCTGGGCAGGGGCAGGGCGCGACCCTGGAGGGGCAGAGGAGGGGTGCCCGGTGGGTCTGACTGTGGCTGTGCTCCTGTGAGCCCACGCGCGTGCACAAGAGTGGGGCAGTGTTACTGTATGCTTGAAACCCCCAAGCACAGCATTGCTAGTAAGAAGCTGGATCTCCCTCCTCCCTGGACCACAGGCTAGTTGGGCCTCTGGCCTTTGCTCTGGCCATGCCCTGGGTCACCTGATCGACCTGCCCTTAGCCTGAGCCAAGGCACTGGGCTTCCCCCTGGGAGGGGGTGGGGTGGGAGGGCAAAGTCCGAGCGCCTCCAGGGAGGGGGGGGCCCACTTGGGTGGTCACTGCCTGGGGCAGGCAGGGAAGGGGGACTCCAGGCAGCAGGTGAGGGCATAACCCTGGGTGATGGGGGGCGGGGGGTGGGGCTCTCTTGGCCAGTCTGTGAGCGCGAGGTGGGCAGCACCAGCCCGCAGTGGACGGAGTTCGCAGGCTCTGTCACCTGCCTGGTGAGGTCCAGGCAGAGGTGGGCGGTGACTTGCTGAGGGAAAGGGAGAGGCCGGACCACACCTGGCGGGTCCCTGAGGACAGCAGCCCTGGGGCCTCCTTGCGGCAGCGNAATGTCCCAGTCTGGAAGGGCTGTTTCAGTCTGAGGGGGGCTGTCCTGGTCTGGGAGTGCTGGCCAGTCTCGAGTGGGGGGGTGTTCTGGCTGTTGGGGAGTCTGCCCATCCTCTTTGCCCACTGACTGGGGACTCAAGGTGAGGGGTCTCAGACTGCCGTATCCCTTGGAGGCAGGGATGAGGTGGGGTCCCAGTGTCCAGTGTCCCTGAGTCCTTGTGATGTAGCCTATGACCCAGCTTATTTCTCGTTTGGGGGCACGGGCTGGGTCCCCTCTGGGCCTCACCAATCCTCTGAGCCTCTCTCCCCCCCTCTCTCTTCCCACCCTAAAATGGGCCCCTAATGCGCACAGCCTGTCCCATGCCACAGGTGGCCAGAGCCCCAGGACAACGGCATCATCATCCCTGCCTGTCAGTCCATTTGAAACAAGCACATGAGGGATGTTTACACTTTTGTGAGAGACACAGTGTGGTACGAAATCCCAGGAATCTCTGAGCCTGGGAGAGTCTCCTTCGGGCAGAGGCACCGGTGGGTTAGGGTTAGGGTTACCTGTGTGTGCGGCCCGGCTTAGCGACTTTTGGGGCCCAGGGAGGGTCCTGCGGGGGCCCAGCCCACTGAGCTGGGCACCTCAGCCCTGTGCAAACTGCATTCCAGCCCCGGCCAGCTGCCCGGGGCCGTGTGGGGCCAACTGCAGAGTTTCAGAATCAGATGAGAGAAGGTAGCGGTTGGCTTTTCAAATAGAGACCAGTGTCTTTGTTCAGAACTCCCTGATCTCAAGTTCCTTCCAAGAAAATGTGCTCCTCGGGGCCCCGCTGACCTCACTCTCCAGGGCACATGGAGGCCGCTTGGCAGCAGTTACATGTCCAGCTGGTCACCTGTCCTCACCTGGTTTGGGCCCGACCTCAGGGCTCCCAAAGTGAAGACCCTGCCCTGGGAGAGACCTGGGGAGGGGCCGCAGAGAGGAGGCAGGAGAGGCAGCGTCCTGGGTCCGCTGAGGCCAGTCTGGAGCTGACCTGCGGAGCCAGGACTCCTCCTGGGAGGGGAGTGGGGGCGCCTGGGGGGCTCAGTCGATTAAGCGTCTGTCTCTTGATTTCAGCTCAGGTCATGATCCCGGGGCCGTAGGATCGACCCCCAAGTTGGGCTCCGCACTGAGCATGGAGCTTGCTTGGGATTCTCTCTCTCCCCCTCTCTCTGCCTCTCTCTCTCTTTCTGTAAAATAAAGAAAAAAGAAAGGGGTTCTTCTGGACCCCATCAGCACCATGTGTCTCGGGCTGGGCCCTGGCCCCACAGCACCCCCGGGCAGGCCCAGCTCCGGCGTGGCCTTCAGCTCTGCCTGCTGACCGAGCTCAGACATGCGGAGCCCCAGGGGGGCCGGGGGGGGGGGGCCAGGGCCCGCTGCTGCCC
>NW_027531297.1:526699-540318 GCF_008692635.1 Crocuta crocuta
GGGGGGCCCGGGGGGGGGGTCCAGTGCCCGCTGCTGCCCACGCCCACAGGTGCCGACCCTGCCCTCCCTCATGGGGCCGGCCTGGAGGCAGTGGGTCCTGACAGGCCTGCTCGGGGCCGCGGCGGCCTCAGGCCTCACCACGCTCCTTCTCATCCTGCTGGAGGCCACTGATGTCCTCCTGCCCACAAGCAGCAAGGTAGGCCCCCAGGCCGCGAGCAGGGGAGGCGGAGCGGGCTGAGCCGTGTGCCGGCCCCACGCCCTCTGACCTTGTTGTCGCTCTCAGTTCGGGGTCGTGTTTGACGCGGGGTCCTCCCACACGTCCCTCTTTGTGTACCGGTGGCCAGCACACAAGGAGAACAGCACGGGCGTGGTGAGCCAGGCCCTGGCCTGCCAGGCGGAAGGTCGGTAGGCAGCTCCCGGGGAGGCGGGCGGGCGCGCATGGCCGCTGGCCGCTGGGTGGGAGGGATCCCAGTGGGCTGGGGGGCTGGGAGGTGGTACAGGCTGGCGGCAGCTGGGAGCCACATTTACGGCTTTTAGCAAATCAGCAAACGAACCTAAAGGAAAAGTGGCTCGGAGAGGTTGAGTGAACTACCCGAGGTGGCACAGCTGGTCCGTGCGGAGCTGGGCCAGAGGCTTCACGTGCCTGCAGGGAAGCGGTGCAGAGCCCACCCAGTCCTTCTTGCCTCTTCCGGCTTCTGGTGGCTCCTGGGCTGTGGCCACATTGTTCCAGCCTCCCTCCCAACCTCACATGGCCTTCCTCCCTGTGCGTCTGGACTTCTCTCTCCTCTCTCTTAGAAGGAAATGGGTCATCTGAGGCAGGCTCCAGGCTCTGAGCTGTCAGCACAGAGCCCAGTGTGGGGCTCGAACCCATGGGCCATGAGGTCATAAGCTGAGCCGAAGTTGGACCCTTAACCGACTGAGCTACCCAGCCACCCCCCCCAAAAATCACCGTTCAAAGACAAGCATCAGAACACAATAATGAAAGATAACGTGATTATTTGTGTTCAATCAGCTTTTTACCATAGGGTTTGTTTTGCTTTTTGGTTTGTGGTTTTTTTAATCTACATGGGTCTTTAGGGTTCATCTAAAGGAAAAATCCTCAGGGCGCCTTGGGTGGTTCAGTCAGTTAAGCGTCCGACTTCGGCTCCGGTCATGATCTCTCAGTTCGTGATTCAAGCCCCGCGTCGGGCTCTGTGCTGACGGCTCAGGGCCCAGAGCCTGCCTCAGATTCTGTGTCTCCCTCTCTCTGCCCCTCCCCTGCCCGTGCTCTGTCTCTGTCTGTCTCTGTCTCTCTCTCAAAAAATAGAATCAAACGTTAAAAATTAAAAAAAATAAATAAAAGGATATGGTCACTGGGTTTAGGGCCCACCCGGGGAACCCAGAACAGTCTCATCTTAAACCCTTAACTTAATTACATCGGCAGAGACTCCTTCTCCAAATGAAATTCCATCCAAAGATCTCGGTGGTGAGGACATGGCGTAACTTTTGGGGTGGGGGGACACTGTCCAACTCACCACAGGCCCTTCCAGCCAGCCAGCCTTCGGGCCTGGAGCCTCATCCTGGAGTGCTGTGTTTCAGGGCCTGGAATCTCCTCCTATGCCTCCAATCCTGCACAGGCTGGCAAGAGCCTGCGGGGCTGCCTGGAGGAGGCGCTGGCGCTGATCCCAGAGGCACAGCACCAGGAAACGCCCCTGTTCCTGGGGGCCACGGCTGGCATGAGGCTTCTCAGGTGAGGTGGGCTGGCTCGGGGCCTGTGGCCCATCCGTGAGGGACAGCCCCGGGAGCTGTGGCGTCAACGCCTTGGGGGAGCAGGCGGAGCGCAGTGGGTGTGGTCTCCCGCCAGCTTTGGCTGCTGGTCTTCTCTGTCCAGCCAGAAGAACAGCTCTCAGGCAAGAGACATCTTTGAGGCGGTCACCCAGGTCCTGGGCAAGTCTCCCCTGGACTTCTGGGGTGCTGAGCTCCTGGCCGGGCAGGACGAAGGCGCTTTGGGCTGGATCACCATCAACTACGTCCTGGGCGCGCTGATCCAGGTGCCGTGGGCCGCCCGCGGGTGGGGGTCGGGTGACCAGGGGCTGTGGGTCACTGTGGCTGGCCCCAGCACTCAGTGCCCCCCGTCTGTGCTCAGTACTCCTTCTCTGGAGAATGGGTCCAGCCTCCGGAGGGGACGCTGGTGGGGGCCCTGGACATGGGTGGAGCCTCCACCCAGATCACCTTTGTGCCTGGAGGCCCCGTACTGGACAAGAGCACGCAGGCCGCCTTCCGCCTCTACGGACTGGAGCACAGCGCCTACACCCACAGCTACCTGTGTTTCGGGCGCGACCAGATGCTGAACAGGCTCCTGGCGCAGCTGGTGCAGGTCGTCTGGGCCGCGGGGGAGGCGGCGGCGAGGTGGGGCGGCCTGTGGCCCTGGGCTGGGCTCAAGGCCACCTCCCCGCCCTCATGCAGAGCAGCTCCGGCCTCCTGGTCCGCCACCCATGCTACCACAGCGGCTACCGGGCCTCGCTGTCCCCGGCTGCGCTCTACGAGTCGCCCTGTGTGCACGCAGCAGCCCCCCCAGACCTGGCCAGGAACCTCACCGTGGAAGGGACAGGGAACCCCAGGGCCTGCGTCTCAGCCATCCGAGGCCTCTTCAACTTCTCCAGCTGCCAGGGCCGAAGACACTGTGCCTTCGACGGGGTCTACCAGCCGCCCGTGCGGGGCCCGTTCTACGTGAGCTCGCCACCCTGTCCCCCCGGGCCCCTTCCTCAGCCCCAGGGCGCGGACCCCCTGGGCTCCGGAGGGGCTCTGCGCGGCTGGGCTCCAGGGGACTCTAGGCCCCGTGTGGGGGCGGGTGTGGACTCTACCTGGTTGGTCCAGGGCTCCTCTGACCCGGGCCCCCCGGGCATCGGCTCCAGTGCCCAGTGTGGACACGCACATCTCACCACCGCCTCTGCCCCCAGGCCTTCTCCAACTTCTACTACACCTTCCACTTCCTGAACCTCACCTCCAAGCGGCCACTGGCCGCTGTCAACGCCACCATCTGGGAGTTCTGCCAGAGGCCCTGGAAGCAGGTGCGCGGGTCCCAGGGCCCCCTGGTTCTCTGAGCCGCAGCCGTCACAGGCAGACTCCAGCGGGCAGGGACTCGGTGGGACCCCGTCCCGGGCGGTGTGGCCTGAGGGGAGCCAGGAGCGGGCGCATCACCCAGCCCCTCACGCCCCGGGCTCCCAGGTGGAGGCCAGCTCGCCCGGGCAGGGCCGCTGGCTCCGTGACTACTGCACCTCGGGGCTGTATATACTCACGCTGCTGCTTGAGGGCTACGGGTTCAGCGAGGAGACGTGGCCTGGCATCGAGTTCCGCAAGCAGGTGACCACCGGGCCCAGGGCGAGGGGCGCTCAGGGGCTCCGGGGCCAGCAGCCCACAGAGCTGACCAGCCCGTGTGTCCCGCAGGCTGGCGGCACGGATATCAGCTGGACGCTGGGCTACATGCTGAACCTGACCGGCATGATCCCAGCCGAGGTTCCTGCCCAGTGGCGGGCACAGAGCCACGGCGTCTGGGCGGCCGGGGTCACCTTTGCCACGCTGACTCTTGTGCTTACTCTGGGGGCTGTGGCAAGCCAGCTCCTCTGGCCCCGGGGCTAAGCTGGGCGGCCGCCCTGTGGCAGAAGGCACAGGCTCAGCTCCCATGGTCTGAGCTGGTCAGAGCCTCCCTGAGCTCCTGACCCCCGCAGGGCCCCCTTCCCCTGTGGGCTCTGGCCCCACGGTCAGATGGCCCCCACTGATGCAGGCCGTGTTGGGGCCTCCCCAGGTGACAAATGCCAGGCCGCAGGGGCCCCTGCAGCATCCCAAGGCGGTGTGACCTTCAGTGTTAGTGGGACGTGGGGCCTGGTCAAGCCGGACGTGGGAGTGACCACTGCCGAAGAAGGGGCCCAGCTCCCTGGGAGAGGCCGGCGGAGCCTCAGGAGGAGGTTGGGGGGTGCCCAGCCGGAACTAGGGCATCACTCAGCCTGAGGGGCGGCATCCAGGCTCCACGTCTTCTCTGGGAGCAGCCCCCCCCCAAAGCCTGTGAGGCCCTCGCAGTGGACAAACCCACGATAAAGACCACAGCTTAGCGGGAGAAGTTGCTTTATTAAAACCCTTGCCACGGAACTTCCTAGGGCTGACTTTCTCACTGGGCTGGGGGTGCACGGGGTTCCGGGTGGGGGTGCTGAGCTCCTCACACGTACTGTCCAGCTGGGTCCACGAAGCACTTGGGGAAAATGCCGATGCGGCCATCACAGTGGCCCTCCAGCCACGCCGGGTCCACTGCATGCGAGGGGACGTCAGGACTCCTCAGGGCACATCAGGTATCCGCTCACGGAAACCCCCTGAGCCCCGGCGCCCCACTGACCTTCACATAGGACGTCCACGATGTTCCCCGGCTGCAAGTCCAGGTCCTCGGGCCCCTGGGCAGAGTAGCTGTGCCGGGCCACCACCTGGTAGAGGACCGGCCGGCCGCTGGCGCCCTGTGGCAGGGGAGGCTGCATGCAGAAGGGCCCCAGGGCCTCCCCTGCCCCGCGCGCACGGGGCCCCGGCCCAGGCTCTCCTGAGGCTCACCCTGCACCGGAGCCGCAGGACCTGGGCGCTGGCCGCCGTGTCCCGCCAGGCCCGCTGTAGCACCTCCTCCCTGGCGAGGGTGACCCAGCGTCCCTCGTTGCTGAGGTCTTGGTAACTGCAGACAGACTCCTCCAAGTGGGCAGGGGTTGCTTCTGCCTGGGCACAGGGCCACCAGCCCCCCGTCCAGGCCCGGCCCTGGGGCTTCTGTCCCAGAGCCCTCGGGTCCTACCTTCCAGCAGCTCACCTGAGCTGCCCCTGCTGGGCCTGGTGGGGGAGGGCTTGGCTCAGCAGGGTCCGCAGGCTGGACAGGTCAGCTCCTCTTGGGGCCTTCAGGGCCAGCGTGAAGGCACACTGCACTACGACAGTCCCCAGGGACTCAGGGGCCCCCACGGCCACTCCCTGGGATGAGGCAGAAAGACAGCTGGTCGGCCAACGAAGCCCCAGATCTGCATGCTTCGGGCCCAGTGGGGGTGGCCTTCGAGCTGGGGGTGACGGTGGGGAAAGGATGGTGGCAGGGGCCTGGGGCTCCAGGCCTGTAAGCTCCTCAGCAGTGGGGTCCCCAGGGCCGTTGGAAGGGATGGGGCCTGGCCTCGGGGCCCCAAATCCCTGAAGAGTGGGGCGACATGAAGGCTCTTACCCCGGCACGAGAGGGGTCTTCAGAAGGGCCGGGGTCTGGCCCCCCTGCCGCCAGCAGGCCTGTGGAGGTTGACAGAGCAGGTTCTCAGTGGAACAGTTTGGAGCTGAGGACCTGCTGGGACCACACGCCCATTGGGAAGCACAAGGTAGCCAATCTCCTTAGGGGACAAAGAGGCTGCTCCCAGCACCCCCAGATGCCTGCCCCCCNAGGGAAAGCCACAGGCTTGGAGCAGGGGCCCGGATGGGGGGGCCCTGGGGCGGGGCCTATGGCCTGTGAGCCCGCTGACCAGCAGCAAGCCAAAGGTGCAGCTCACGCGGGGGTGTGCTGAGGGCACGCGCCAGGTCCTCGCGGTCCGAGGGACCGTCGACAGGCTGCCTTATGCCGGTGGGGATGAAGCTGCCATCCTGGGTGGCCCCAGGTGGGGCCTGAGGACAAGGCCAGGGACCAGCGGGACTTCAGTTCACCCTATGCTGGACGTGCCGGAGGGGCAGCAGAGCGCCCAGCAAGGCCCGGGCCCAGGCCGCCCTGACCGATTCTGACTTCAGGTGAGGGTCTGGAAGTCTGTTCGTACGGGAAGCGTTTGGACTTCAGCGTGTTTACCAGCTGGTTAGCGCCCCGCAGAAGCTGTTCACTATTGTGTCAGGGGGTCGAGGGCCTAAAACCCCAACGTATGAACTTAGTAAGTACAGATTTAACGGCCTGCGGGAAGGCGACGAAGCACAGCTGTGGCAGAGAACTGCGCTCCTAAGGGCGCAGGGCAGCTCAGCTTGAATCGGCTGAACGCCAGTGAAAGGAAAGTGAAGTGACCATCTGTTCCCTTACGAAGTCCTTCCATAAACTGAAAGTTCAATTCAACCGCCTTCTCTGCGCCCCTTCTCTGCGCCCCTCCTGGCGCCTCCTGGCTGCACCTTCCTGGGAGAAGCCTGTGTCCAGGAAGGAGGGCTGGGGTGACAAGGGCCACGGCTAAGCTGTGGATGCGCAGGCTGCAGGCCAGGCCCCCAAGGCCTAGGGCCGTGAGGACGGCCAGACTCCTGTCTGCACCATGGAGCATCAGCATGGGCCCCCCCGGACCCTGGTGTGTGGCCACCGTGGCTGGCTCCGGCCACGCCCCTGGCCTGAGCCCCGCAGAGTGCCCGGCTGTGGCCGCTGCTCCCGTGCTCGGGCTCCCTCACCTGCTCATCAGAGACGACGGGCACACGGAGGTCAGCCGGCCCCGCCTGCCCGGGGCCGACCTCTGTCTCCGCACCGGGGAGCCTCCTGGGACCACAGGCCGTGCCAGTGTCTGCAGCCCTGGGGGGGAAGGGGGGAGGGGGAGCCCTTGATGTCAGGACTTCCCCCAACTGAGGGCTCGCTTCCTCGCGGACGGCCTGAGTGGGCCCAGGGTGTGGAGACGAGGGGCGGTGCCGAGAACGGCCCCGGGTGAGGGGCTTGCTCTAAGTGCCTGCACCCTGTGCAACCCTGAGCACCAGCCCCTCTCCCGAGTTGGGACAGCCCCACCTGGGAGGCTCCCGTCTGGCAATGCCGGGGGTGTAGTTGTGCCAGCCCACAGGCCCGCCAGCGCCCTCCCTGGGCACCTTGGCTCTGAGCTCCTGTGCTGCTTGGAGTCATCATGACCCAAAGTCTCAACTCCCCTCTGGTGCCCACCAGGGCCAGAGGGACGGCCCTATGAGAGGGGGGCATGGGGAGGGCTCAGAGGCTAGACACCCCTCCCGACATCTGGGGCTCTGGCCACTTCCACTATGTAAAGGGGGTGTGAAAGTCCTGGCCCCTGGACAGCTGTGCGCAGGGGCTCCGGCCTCTGCCCCGAAGGAGGGACACGCACACACAGGTGAGACCCACCCCTTCCTACCGTGGGGCGGCGCCAGGCCCGGCTCTGGCATCTGCATCCTGAACCTGTGGGCACAGAATGCCATCCTCCCTCAGGAAGCAGACCCGTGGGTGAGTCCAGGGCGGGGAGGCCTGGCATTGATCCCCCCCGCCCCCCCGCAAGACCGTGTGATTTCTACGGACTCGCACAGAACAGGCGCGCTGCTCCCGATTCCAGAGCAGAGCTGGGAGGGCTCAGAGCATTTTCCTCCCTTAACAGTAAAAAGGCCTGAAGTGCTCACGCCTGCAACCTGACAGAGAAATCGGGGCTGGCGACCACGCACCTGGGGCTGCTGAGGCTGGACGCCCTCCTGTCGGTCGGCGGGGAAGGCAGAGGACACCACCTGGCACGGGTCAGCAGGGGACAGCCGGGTCAGCAGGCACCAGCCCCAACCCCCGGGGGGGGGGGGGGCTGTGATGTCGGCTCCCAGCCCTCGCCACCCACCCCGCACCCCTGAGTCTCTCATCGGCCTGACCCGAGGCTGCCAGACCACCACCGTGGGGGCTGGGAAGGCAGGCAAAATACGCCTGATACAGGAAAACATCTGTGCTGGTAGTTTTAACCTATTTTTAGTACAACTTTTGAAGTATATTTGTTTCTTAGAGATCTTCTGCTGTGATAAGTGGACTCTAAACTGACAGATCCATGCAGCCCCTGCCAGCAGATGTTTGCACAGGTGAGGTGTCTGTGGCATGTAACCTCGCCAGCACTGTTAACATGGTCACGTGCAGCTCGCTGGCCCGTGGTGACCTGAGGGTACTAGGGTCCACCCAAGGGCCACCAGCTTGAAGTCAATGTGAATTTTCCTTTGTGCACATGGGGGTGAGTTCCCTGCTCCCCAGTGTTCTGTGACTCTGGTGGTGCTGCCTGGCCCTGACCAGGGGAGGGCACGAGGTGGCCCAGGCCAGCCTGCTTCGCCCCCCCCCCCCCGAGATCTCGCTCTCCGGGACAGAGATGCAGGAAGACCCAGAGGCCCCAAAACAAGGAGATTCCGAGGCCAGAAAAGCATGGCTGAGGTGGAGGCAGGCAGGGGAGCCTTGGGGATCCCCATCAAAAAGGCATGAGCTCCCTCCTCTGCAGCCAACTTCTGGTAGCTTCTGTCTTCTGGTTCCAAGAGCCCGGGATGTGTAAACTGCACCTGGAGATGCTGCCCCGGCCTCCCGTCGGTCTGCAGCCTGCAGGCTGGTGCTGTCCCCTGAGCCCCAGGCCGGGACATGGACGCTGCCCACTGACCTTGGCCTTGCCCAGGAAGTCCACTGGCTTCAGGAGCTCCAGGTGCCGCCTGTGGGGCCGGAAGACCTCTCCCCTGGGGACCTGCCGAGGCTGCAGGTGTACCTGTTTCTGGAGGGGTCCAGCCAATGCAGACCTGAGCATCTGAGCAGGGGGGTGGCCTCAGGGGGCCACCCCACCCGCTTGTCACAGGCCATGGGAAGTCCTTCCCAGCCCCCCACCTGAGCACATGGGCCAGCTCCTCTAGAAAGTCTTGGGGGGCAGGGGGGGCTGTACAGATATGAGCCCTGGACGGTGGGCTAGGGGCCCAGCAGCCCCAAGGGGTGGGGACGGCCTGCTCTCCTCACCTGACCCCCTCACCTGCACTTGGTCCAGGGCAGTGCGCAGGTCCGTGTGGGCCCCTTCTGGCCCCTTGGAGAGGGCTTCCTCTAGGCTGCGGGTGGCCTCAGCCCAGAGTCCCAGGCGGCACTGGGCCGCCCCCAAGTTGAAGAGCACCTGGGAGCGAGATGGGCGAGGACAGCCTCCTTCCTCACTTAGTCCCACTCCTAGATCCGCCTCAGAGTCTCAGGCTCTCCCTCTCCCCCCACCCCTCCCTTGCCTTTGACCCCGGTCCCACCCCGACCTTTCTCCTGGCCTCGCCCTCAGTGCCACTACTCAGCTCCAGCTCCGGTCTCATCCCTGGTCCCATTCCAGGTCTCACTCCTAGATCAGACCTTCGGCCTGACCNCTCTTCAGCAGCCCCAGAAGAGGGCGTGACGCTGGTGTGGGGCTCGCTGGGCTGGCCTCACCCTCCAGACCCACTCACCTGGAGCAGTTCAGGGCTCTGGCACTTCTCTGCTCGGAAAATCCGGGGCAGATTTCCGAGCTTGGGAAGCCTCCTCTCTGCCTACCCCACCCCCATTCTGCGTCTGGCCAGACCTCTTTTGCGGCCCCTTCGTCTGGGTGCTGCCCTGCCAGTGCGTGGGTCTGGGGTGCTGTCCAAGGAACCCATTTCTCTGTCCTGTCCCCGTCCCGACCCCCGTGAGAAAAGACGTTTTGCCAGACAGGTTTGGGTTAAGGCTGTCGCCAGCCGGACACACTGAGGGCAGAAGCAAAGTTGCCTGGCAGGCCTGGGAGCTGACCCCCCCCCCCGGCCCCCTGCTGCTGCGGAGATAGCAGGTGCTCCCCCAACTCGTCCCGAAGACGCACACTCTTGCTGCGTGGCCCTCTGTCCCCATGGCCTGCTTGGTGACACCACACCCCCAGGGCCAGCTGGCCACCCTCTGGAGACTCTGTTACAGGCCTGGTGGGGGTCACTGCCGGGACAATGCCCCACCCACCCTGCACTGTGCGATGCCCTGGGCCAGGGGACGGGCAGGGGCTGTGGACCCCACCTGGCGGGGCTTTCCCACGATTTGTTGATTGCGACACAGCTTGTTGGGGGAAGGACCCAAGGCAGCGCGTTTCCTGGTTTCCAGGAGTGCTGGGGCTCCTCTCCATCCCCCTCCCTTGGCGTCAGCCACCAGAGAGCCAAGCTGCCTGCCTCCCGACCCCACCCGCCTTTCCCCTGTCTGCCCTCTGCCCCTCCCCTGCCCTCCTCCTGGACAAAGCACTCCTGGGGGCTCCCACCTCCTCCACCCCCGCCACAGTGGCCAGAAGGAGCCTGTCAGGCCACACCTGTGACAGTAACAAGACGGTGGAACCCAGAGGGCGGAGCCTGAGGGACCCTCCCCCCACCCACCCCCGGGCCAGAGCCACACCTCCTGTGCAAGCTCACCTCCCAGGCCTGTAGCTTGAACCGCAGGCCCAGCTGTGTATAGTCAATGGCAGCGTCATCCCTGAGCTGTGCCAGGGCCAGCCGGAAGTCACACAGGGCCTCCTGGAACCTGCGAGCAGTGAGGGGCCCCTCAGTGGCCGCAGGGAAAGGGGCCAAGCCCTGCCCCCCCCAGCTCTGGGGGCACCTGCTGGGGGACAGCGGTGGTCACCCAGGCCTCAGCACGTGGTGGGCCCTCAAGTCCTGACACACAGGCCAAGGGCAGACGTGGTTGTGAGGAGCGTGGGGGCACCACGTCCGGGGTGTGAGGTGATGCCGGCTCTGACCCAGCTCTGATTCCTGGGAACCTCACTCTGCTGCCTGGGCCCCTGTCTGTACCCCGGACCCTCTTCCCACCCCGGCTATGCGGGGGACCCTGAGCATTTCCTTCCTGCCTCACAGGACCCCCAGCCCCTGCGGGTCTCCCGCTGCAGAGACCGCCGGAAGCTCCGTGGCCTCCACTACCATCCCCACCTCCTCCAGGCAGGCTCCCGGGCCCTGAGAGGAGGAGGTTGTGGCCAGAGCCTGCCTGCCTGGCACGGGGCCTGGTGTGGGGCTCGTCCTGGAGGCGGGTGGGGCAGGGGACGCAGCGCCTGTCCTGCAGAATGTTCCCTCCTCTGGGAAGGACCACCGGGCAAAGGGCCCGGGTGAGCACTGAGAACCCCACCCCTGCCTGGGTCCTGGGGTACGCCATCCCCGCAGCCCTGCTCCAAGCTTCCTAATTTGCAGAATGGGTGTAATCACGCCATCCCTGCTACAGCAGGTGAGGAACAAAGGAGGGAATGCCCGTGAAAGCGCCTGGGGACGTCAGCTTAGAGACCGGGCTCGCTGTGCGCCTTCCGTGTCCCCCTCCAGCGCGGCCACAGTGTCCTGTTGCAGGCCTCCCTGAAGCTGTGGACGGGGTGGGCAAGAGAAGGTGACCCAGGGGGACAGAGGAGGCAGGGAGCACAAGAATGGACTTTGCAGAGACCAAGGGCCATCAGAGAAGAAACAAGGCACCTCTGTGCTCACCTTTCCAGCTGGAAGCTTGCCACTCCTCGCTGGAAGAAACCAACAGCCATGCAGGTGTCCTTGGTCACTGCCTGGTCAAATGCCTGGGGACAAAAATGCCCATGGATCGCCACAATCTTCCATTCCATCACCCCTGTGTCACAGACACAGTCCAGACAGATGACCAGTGACGGGGACCGAGGAATTCCCCTGGGCCCCACAACAGCCTGGCGCATGGCGTCACCATTCCGGTTCCCGCAGCCTAAGCTGGAAACAGAAGGAAGGACACAACAGAAGGAAACCGTGGCACATTCATCATAGTTATCTCTGGGGGATGCAGTTAGGCAAGATTTTTGTCTCTTTGAAATCCTATTTCTCATAGTTCACACAAAAGGACACACTCCTTATCTGTTAGAATCAGGAAGAACAACACAAAAGTCTTAGTATGTGTGTAAAGCACAGCTCTTCCTTAAACCTCACTCAGGAACGGTGCTGTCTGTTCCTAATGAGGACGGTGGCCCTCAGTTAAACACAGGCCACAGGAGGGGCATCACGCTCGATCTGGCCAAACGGGGGGCTCCCTGCAGCATTGGGTTTGACCTAAGGTTGAAGGGATCCATGGAGGCACTGACGTGGGGGGCACTCGGTGCCGGAGTCCATTTGTTGGCCACCCTGCCACGAACAGCAACCAAACTAGGCTCACGTAGGCTCCTACCCACAGACCACAGTCCGCTCTATGTTCCCCCTCACCCTGCCCTGCTCCCGAGACAGTTTTATTAATTGCAGCCATTCCATCTGCTTTCAAAACAATCCCCATGCTTCCAAGTAGTGTGCCCGTGCTTTCATCGCTTGATTTTATTGACTTTGCACAGTCCTCCCTCCCCTATTGGGCGAGAGGATTTAATTCGTATTCTTCTCTCGCCACTCTGGCCCCTCTCTCTGGTTAAGTCACGGTTTATGAATAAGCGAGAACTGGGCTGACCTCATGTCTACCATTCGCTGTTGAACCACCTGCTGTCAGTGATCGTATTCCCTTTCGTAGGTAACATTTTAAAACTGCAGCTGCTCCTGGGAATCGTAGACTGGTTCGCAGAGGCAAGACACGACAGAGGGGACCCCGGCAGGCGTTGCCCAGTCCTCCCACTCCCCAACCCCGGCAGTGAAGTTTTTGCAAATATTGACTTGGACGCTCTCCTATAACACCTAGTCCTCTTCATTTCTGTCATCTTCCAGGTAGCTGTCACTGGTGGTCTCAACAACCGTAGGATCCTGGTTCTTTCCGTTGGAGGGGCTCGGGCACCAGAGCACCGAGTAGGGTGCTGCGGAATTTTTGCGGAACATGCATCACTTTATTTATTTATTTATTTTTATTTTTAAATTTCTTTTATTTCTGAGAGAGAGAGAGAGACAGCGTGAGTAGGGGAGGGTCAGAGAGAGAGGGAGACACAGAATCCGAAACAGGCTTCAGGCTCTGAGCTGTCAGCACAGAGCCTGACGCGGGGCTGGAACCCACAAACCGTGAGATCATGACCTGAGCCGAGGTCAGACGCTCAACCGACTGAGCCACCCAGGCGCCCCCACTTTAAAGAACCAAAGCATTTAAAAGGCAGAGAGTGGCTCGTGCTGCCCCTTCTGCAGAGGCAGGTATGTGTGTGTGCCCGTGTGCACTTTGAGCTCTTGGTTCTGTTTTGGGGAACAGATTGGGAAACAGGAGAACTCAGATCAGACCGGACACACCTCTTCTCCTTGGCACTGCCACAGGCATCGGAAGAAGGCAGCGCTCTAAGCTCCACAGCTCGGGAGGCAGGCAGGCCCCCTCCAAGCAGGACCCAGCCTCCAGCCTGCTCCCAGGTATGTTAGCACGGTGAGCCCCTGACCAGCAGCACCCCAGCCTTTCCCTGTGATTGGGGAGTGTGGCACGTGGCCATCTCCTAGTGGAGGGGTGAAGGAGCACCTCACCTCCATCATGGCCCGTTCAGGGTGGGATCCTCCGACCACACAGTTCCCACCTGCTTCAGGCATTCACTGAGGCACCGGGGGGACACCCCAGATGACCATCAGGATGAAGCGGGGGGATCCCGGGCTCACCCCTGCAGCTGGGTCTTTATCGCACCGCTCCTTGACCAGCGAACCGTAAGGTTCTCCAGGGCCAGAGAACAGCCACCCCGAGAGTGAGGTCCCTGCGACCAGCCCTGGGTGCGCCCAGCTTTCAGGCCCCGGCTCACCCGCAGCGCGGCCTCCGGGTCCCCGGCCAGCAGGTGCACGCAGCCCACGTTGAAGCACATCCTGGCGGGCGGCTCCGGGTCGCTCGAGAAGAGGCGCAGGGCGCAGTCCCAGTCCTCGCGCGCCACGGCCTGCGCGCCCCGGTGCCAGTCCAGCAGCAGGTCCCCGAGGGAGGGCATGGCGGCGTGGGCGCCCGCGCGACCGGGCCACAGAAGTCCGCGCTTCCGGGACGGGGCGCGGCCGGCGGCGGCGGTGGGGGTCCCGCGAGGGGTCCGGCGGGACGACTGCGGGCCGAGGGCCGCGGAGCC
>NW_027531297.1:540858-556830 GCF_008692635.1 Crocuta crocuta
GCCCCTGCCCCGCCGGCCTGCGGGCCGCGGCTGCGAGGAGCGAAGCCGTTGTCGCTCCGGCTTCGCGGGGAGGGGAGAGCCGCGGGAGCCGTTCCTGGGGCGGCGGCCTGGGGTAACCCACGGCTTCGGCCCGCGCTCACCCTCGGCGGGACACTGAGGCCCAGAGTGGAGGAGGCCCGAGTCTCACTCGTAGGGAAGCAGGGCGCGGTGATGTGCCAGCACCTCTCCTGGGGGCCGTCGGCCCCGCGCTCCGTGTCCCGGCCCCGGCTGCCCTCCCCGGATGGAGCTCCGAGCGGGACTAGCCAGCCCGTCACACCCCGCGTGGAGCCCCTGCTCCGTGCCCTGCGCAGCCTCCTTCGCTAGGAAGCGGAGGCCGCCAGGGCCGGGAGCCTGGCCGCGCCCGCGGCTCACTGCAGGCCTTCTGCCTCCGCCCTTGCACGTGTGTTAGAGAAACAGCCAGAGCGCGGACGACACGTGTCCAGGGAGAGGTGGGTGGGCTTGAAGCCGCTGTGGGGGCTGTAGAATTCGGAATCTGCGGAGAGCCGGGGAAGAGCTCAGCCGCAGCTGGCGTCTGGAGGCAGATTTCCCTCCTCCGGGGACCTCAGTCTTTGTTCCCTTCCCCTTGGCCGGCCTGGAGGACGCCCACCCGCTGGGGAGGGCCATCTGCTTCAGGGCGCGTCTGCTGTTGTAACTCTTAGTTTCACGTAACAAATGCTTTCACAGCAACCTGTGACTGTGTTTGGCCAAACATGTGGACACCATGGCTTTGCCAGGTTGACCCAAAATGAGCCGTCACAGCGCACACCCCCAGAGGTGCTCCTGTAGACCCGCCCTGTCCTTTTCATTCACATGAGAGTACACCTCGGCCCCTCGGTACAGAGGAGGCTCGGGTGCTGGATGCCTGTCAGAACTTGGAGGGCAGCTGCAACTCAGGGACCCGACTCCTCCCACGTTGGTCATCCTCCCTCCCTGGGTGACCCTGGTCCGGCTCTGACCCTACAGACTTCCTTACCTGAGGAACAGGAGGGCTGGGGCCTGGCCTGGCAGGGCTGTGGTGAGGACTGCCTGGGAGGCCACCTGCGTCCCTGAGGACCTGCTCTCTCCCCAGTGGGGGCCGAGCCTCCCCGCCCTGCTGGCCTGGAGGGAGGCGGCCGCACCGTGTCCCTTTCCCATCGCGCTGCTCCCACACTGGCTCTGAGTGGCCTTCCTGCCATCGCTGTACCCGGAGACCTGTCAGGGCCACTAGTAACCTCCTTCTTGGGTGTGGCTCGTCCTCCCCACTCAGTGCCTGGCGTCAGGGACCTGACTCCCTCCAGGCCCCCCCGGCTGCTCCTCCCGCCTCCCCTGGGCTCTGTCCTGGCCTTTCTGTGTACTCGCTCCCCAGTGGCCCCGCTGTTTGAATTTCCGTGAGGGCTCCCGCTGCATCCACTCTTTTATCACCTTCTCTGTTTCCATTGTAAAAAGATGAAAAAAGTCCCATCCCTGTGCCTGTCACTGAACACTAATGTTCATTGCAGCTCTGTTCATAGAGCCCCAAACTGGAAACAGCCCAGCGGTCCTCCAGTGGGCGAATGGCCAGGCAGACTCACGCCCACACGTGGACGAGGGATGGGCAGTGGGCACCCAGAGCTGGGGGCGCCTTGGGAGCATGCTGAGCGGGAAAAGATCGCATACTTTGATTCCATTTGTATATCTTTCTAGAAATGACAAATTAAACGGAGAGATGAGTGGTTGCTGGGGCCCCTGACAGACTAATGGCGTGTGGGTGGCGATAAAAGGGCAATGCGGGGGGGGGGCGTCCTAGGGGATGGAACGTTCTGTATCTTCACTGAGTCGCTGTCAGTCCCTCATCATGATTCTGACTGGTAATGTCCTGAGAGCAGGATTAGGTGTATGAGATGTCTCTTTATTTTCTCTCAAAAGTGCATGTATATCTCCAAGTATCTCAAAATAATGTTTAATTTGAAACCATTTTTAAGGAAGGTTTCAGTTACAGGTATTTCTGTTTTACAGATGCCCTGAAAGTTGGAGTGATCACTGAGCCTAAGATTCTTTCAGCCCTGAGATTCAGCTGCTTACGTGTTGTTTAGAAAACTCCTTACATCTGAGCTAAAATCTGTTCCCAAGTAGGTGCTTCAGCACCTGGAGCAGCCGTGGCCCAAGGTCCGATCTGCAGCTGCCCTTTGCAGGGGTCCCAAGCACCCTCGCGGTGGCTGTGACCTCAGAGCAGCGGCCATCCAGGCTCCCGCCGCCACCAGCCACCCCTCTGTCAGCTCTACGGGCGGACCCGCTACGGTCGTGTGGATCACACGGTTCCTGCGTCACTTGAAGAGTCCAGAAAAGGGAACCATTTCCTAAGGTAAGCGTGTGACTCAGATAGAGGTCAGCATAGCGCTGGAACTTATTTTCAGAGGAATGCAGTACTTGTCTGTGGTTAATTCTGGAGCACAGATGTCAAAGAAATGGGCAGGAATTGGTTTTAGCCCAGTACAAAGAAGTTGGGTTGGTGGGGTTTTTTTTCCTTTAAAAAACAGGTACTTTCCAAGAATAAATGAAATAAAAATAAGATTATTCTCTCAGGAAGTAAAAATAGTCTTGGTGTGATTGAAATGCTTGCTGTTGGAGATCAGTTTCCTGAGGCCTGGCCCTTCCTGGGGCTGCGTCTGTCATTCAGGGTCATGGGGTGCCTTCCCTGGGGTTCAGTGCGGAGGCGCCCGCCCCAGGGCACGCACAGCCTCAGACCCACTGCTTCGGCCGAGGACCTCAGCCTCCCCTGCCCAGGAAATGCTGAGGAGGAAAACCAGAGGAGCAAGGAAGGCAGAGCTCAGGCAGGTGCAGGGTGCTCTCCTCGGGGGCAAGACCCCCCCATGCGACGGGGCGGCCATGCCACCAGGAATCGGCTCAAGATGCATCTCCTTTCAGGTTCAGAGTCAAGGCTGTGGAACAGGGAGCATTCTAGCACGCTCCTGCAGGACCCCGTGGTGGGCAGGGCTCATCCTGCAGGCGATGGGGGTCCTGGGCCGCAGCATCTGGTGCGCCCTCGCTCGCCCCTCCTCTCTCAGTCCGAAGCCAGTGCCAGGCACTCGTCTCGTGGTTTCAAACGCAGAATGAGCTGCCACCGGTCTCTGAGCTAATTTCTGCACACAGCCCTTCAAAGTGGGTGTCTGGGTCAGACCAGACAGGAGAGCGCCTCACAGCTGTGGGGGCCCCTGCACCACAGCCACCTCGAGGCCTGGGCTGCCGTCTGCTGGGGTGGTGAGAGAGGGGCAAGGCTAGAGCCCTGGGCTGACTGGCATGGTCACGTTATACCCCGTGACTAATAAAACAGCCTGTGCGAAAGCAAAGAGTTTATGGTGCAGGAAGTCGGTAAATGAGCTAACGGATGACACCTTAAAACACGCAGGGCCGAGTCTGAATTCCAGGGATGCAGGGTGGGTCTGAGGAGGTCCCAGAGGGCAGCGACAGAGGAGGGGGCCAGGCTAGCACAGCAGCTCTGGAGGTCAGAAGGAGCCAGAACATCTGTGGGCTGTTAGGAGGAAAAGGCAAATCCAAGTGGCCTGTATTTAGCCGAAAAGGAAGGAAATCATGCCCCCCCCCCCAAAAAAGGAAAGAAACCAAAAGGAAGAAGAGGGAGTTAATTAAGAGAAAAGCTTAATTTCGTAAATCTGAAAGTATAAAATTGGTAAGACCAGGCGCCCCGCGGGCTCAGTCAGTGGAGCGTGTGACGCTGTATCTCGGGGTTATGGGTTTGAGCCGCGTGTTGGGTGTAGAGATGACTTAAAATTAAATAACCTAAAAAAATTAAAGTCAATGTCTCAATTAAAAAAATAAAATTAGTAAGACCAAAAGTTAGTTCTTCAAAAAACAATGAAATAAACTCCTGACAAGATGGAGGAAAATCTGAAGTGAAACGACGCTCAGGCTTCATGAGAGGAGAGACCCGCAGACGTGCCACGTCCACACTGACCCCACATTATTAACGGGAAAACCTCAAGAAATCGACACCTTATCCGAATTGGCCTGAGAAGAAACAGGAAATTGGAGCAGGCGGTGTTCATCAGAGACCCAGCAGGCTGTGAGGTCCCCGCCACACGGGCACCTGGCTGGCAGCTTCCGCCACGCGCGGTGTGTGCTCCCAGCCCACATGAGCACTCCGCCCTGGACGCGGCCCCCGGCCCCGGCTGGGCCTGGAGACGACGCAGCCCCTGCCTTGTTCTAGCCGCGACCGCCAGAGGCTCCACATGACCGCTGGGCCAGGCGGCTTCAAGTTCCTGACCCCCGACCTCATAGGACAGGACGTGTTTCCCTTCTAAGGCACTGAGTTTGGGCCCGTCTGTTTGGCAGCAGCAGACACCCAGTGACGGGGGCTTAAAGCCATCAGGCAGAGCGGGCGCCGTGGGGAGCGCACCTGGTGTCCAGGCGAAGTGGCCACCTCCCTTGCGGCCTGTCGGGGGCTCATGGAGGAGCGAACGGTGGCCCCATCTCCTTCCTGCAGCTAAGATTCCTTCATAGTTTATTTTAACTTCTAAACTATCATTTATGGTGTGTGTGTGTGTGTGTGTGAATACAAAGTAGAGTGTGTTCACTGTAGAATATTTAGCAAGTACAAAAAAATTAAAAATAGAAAATACGGTAAATCCTCGGATTGTAACTTGTTCTGTGCGTGTTCCACAAAACGAGCAAGTGTTTCTAATAAGTTTTAACTTGATAAGCGAGCGATGTCTTGGAGTAGGAGTGGTGCGTGACGCCGAATGTCACACGGTCACAACGGAGCCAGTGGTTCTCCTCCCTCTCTCTCACTCCCTCTCTCCCCCACCCCTCCTTCCCTTCCTCTCCCTCTGCGGGATTGTGGGTCACTGTCTCCCCTGCTTGGATGCTGGGTCTCAGGCCGTGGTGTTTGGCAGAAATCAGTGACTTTTCAGAACATTGGGAGGTGCCCACAACGGGCACTTGTGTATTTTTTGTCACTTCAAAGCACCTGTGGACAGTCCTTTGCTTTCCCATACAAGAGTGAGCTTAGGAATGCTTTGCTTCATTCTAGGTCAGGCTGCCTGCAGCTATAGACCCTTTCCTCTGCTGCCTCATTGCCAGTTCCATTAAATACAGTCTATGACACCTTACTAATACTGTAGTCAGCATCTGTGCGAACGTATGCAATGGCCCCCATGCAGAAAAAGGTTGAAAAGAAAGGAGGTAAGAAGAAGGAGATGATTACAGTGGAAGTTAAGAAGGAAATCATTGAGAAGTACGAACGAGGGATGAGAGTGGCCGAAATTGCAAGATTTTATAAGAAGTCAACATCGACCATTTGCACAATATTAAAGAAGAAAGAAGAAATAAGGGGGCTAGATGCAGCAAAAGGAGTCACGAGAATATCAAAGCAACGCCCACGTGTTCTAGAAGATGTAGAAAAGTTGCTTCTGGTTTGGATAAATGAGAAGCGACTAGCAGGTGACACTGTGACCGAGAACTTTATCTGCGAGAAGGCAAAGGCCTTGTACACCGACCTCGTAAGTAAACTGCCACGTACGTCAACAGAAAATGAAGAAGGCTTCAAAGCGAGCAGGGGGTGGTTTGATAACTTTAAGAGGAGAAGTGGCATCCGTAGTGTTGTAAGGCACAGAGAGGCTCCAAGTTCGGACGCTAAGGCCGCTGAAGCGTTCGCTACCGAGTTCCAGAAGCTCGTGGCTTCTGAGTGTTACCTGCCGGAACAAGTTTTTAATTGCGATGAGACGGGGCTTTTTTGGAAAGAGATGCCAAAGAGGACCTACGTTACAGAAGAAGAGAACGCAGTGCCTGGTCACAAGCCCATGAAAGACCGTCTCACCCTCTTGTTTTGTGCTAATGCAAGTGGGGATTTCAAAGTCAAGCCCCTGCTCGTGTATCATTCCGAGAATCCACGAGCCTTCAAGAAATGCAAGGTGCAGAAGAGCCAGTTAAATGTTCTGTGGAGGTCCAACAGCAGGGCGTGGGTCACTCGCATCCTGTTCGTTGAGTGGATCAACGAGGTCTTCGGCCCTGCAGTGAGGAGATACCTTTTGGAGAAGAGTCTGCCGCTCAGAGCCTTGCTGGTTATGGGTAATGCCCCTGCTCATCCTCCAGGCTTTGAGGACGACTTACTGGAGGAGTTCAAGTTCATTAAGGTCAAGTTCCTTCCTCCCAACACCACTCCGATCCTCCAGCCCATGGATCAGCAGGTCATTTCGAACTTTAAAAAGCTCTACACCAAAGCACTATTTCAGCGATGCTTCGAGGTGACCGAAGGAACAAACCTTACCCTCCGAGAGTTTTGGAAAAATCATTTCCACATCGTGAACTGCCTCAAGATCATCGATAAAGCCTGGGACGGGGTCACCAAGAGAACCCTCAATTCTGCTTGGAGAAAACTGTGGCCCGATTGTGTTCTTGGGTGTGACTTAGAGGGGCTCGCTCGTGAGCAGCAGCCACCAGTTGTCGATGAAACTGTGTCCTTGGGGAAGACCGTGGGACTGGGGGTGCATGAGGACGACATTCAGGAGCTGGTGGAGGAGCTTGGCCAGGAGCCGACCACCGACGAACCGATGGATCTGCATCATGAGCAAGAACAGGTTATGGAAGAGATCTCGTCTGCAGAGGAGGAGGAGGAGAAGGCGGAGGAATCCCCGGATCCAAATGAGATTAGGGAGATGTGTAAAATGTGGGAAACAGTGCAAAAATTTGTAGCAAAGCACCACCCGAATAAGGCTGTAGCAGTGTGGGCGATGAATGTGTTTAACGACAACGCAATGTCCCATTTCCGCGAAATCCTCCAACGGAGGCAAAAGCAAGTGTCACCGGATAGGTTCCCTGTTAAAGTTGCACGAAAAGCCAACGATTCCACGGAGGCAACAGAGAGCAGTGATTCCGTCAGTGACCGTGAACGTCGTCCTACCCAGTAACCCTCCTCTCTCTTGTCTCCCTCACACCAGCCACAAAGGTTTTCAAAGGTAAGTGCAGGTTAATTTGTTTATTTTCCTTTATATTTGGCATTTTCTTTATTCTTTTATGTTAGATTACAGTATTGTGATCATTTTATATGAATATTTTTGGGTGGTGGAACGAATCATCTGAATTTCCATTATTTCTTATGGGGAAATTCGCTTTGATATACAAGTGCTTTGGATGACAAGCATGTTTCCGGAACAAATCATGCTCGCAAACCAAGGCGTTCCTGTACAGAGAAGTGGCAGGCGACACCCTCCCAGGGTCTGCGTGTCCTTCAGGCCCGTGCTCTGTCTCGTGCTGGCAAGGCCGGGCTGTCCCCGCAGTGCGCGCTGTAGTGTGGATGCGCTCAGGTACAGCGCTAGGCCGCGTTGTGAGGACTTTTGTTCCATGACATTAAATGTTTTTGTAAAATGTCCTTTTTAAGTAGCCATTCATCATTCATAGTACGTCTGCCCCGTTGTTGGATATTAGGACGCCCTCACAGAGCAGGCGTGGGGCTGGAAAGCCCAGCTCAGCCGTGGGGCCCCCCTCCCCTGGGCCTGGCAGTGGCCTGCGCCCCTTGGGAAAGGGTCCCTGAAGAGCCTCTCCTCGTGAGGCCCCCAGCCTGGACTCCGGAGGCGCTGGCTCCGAGCTGCAGACGCAGGCCTGAACCCAGCTCAGCTCACCGGCGTGACCCGTGACAGTGTGTGCACGGTGGTGAGCGTGCAGAAAGGCACTGGCCCAGAAACAACGGTGTGAGCGGCCCCCGCGGCGGCCCCAGAGAAGCACACACCAGCGGTTCTATCCGTGCCCCTCATAGTAGCTCTGGAAAGTTACTTTCATGTGTTTCAAATTGGTAATCTTACTTTTTAAAGAAAGGAACAGCTCCTGAGTTAAACCAGTAAGTTAAAAGTCACTCCCAGCAGGATGGACAAAATAAAACAGGCACCACCGAGTGTTGGCAAGGATGTGCAGAGCCTGGGCCCCTCCTTGTGTGTGGCGGGAAGCAGTCTGGCCGCCCCTCAGCCCAGCAGCGCCACTCCTGGAGAAATGACAGCATGCCGCCACGGGAAACACCCGTGCACGAATGTCCACAGCGGCCACAAGGTGGAAGTGACCCGCGTGTCCATTGGCAGAGGAGTGTGACCCATCGTACCGTGGGACGTGGCTCGGCCACGGACAGGGAAAGCACCAGCAGCGCTGCAGCACGAACGGACCTTGGAGACAGCGCGCTAGGTGACAGGAGCCAGGCATGAAAGGCCACGTGTCATGCGATCCCATTTCTGTGGGCATCTAAAACAGGCGGGTCCCAGGAGACAGTGGGTTTGTGGCTGCCAGAGAGGCCCCGTGGGGAACGAGGGCTAGCGGATCACGTGATGAAAATGTACCGCCAGTAGGTAGCGGTGGTGGTTTCTCACACCTACATGTACCAAAATACCAAGCTGTGCACTTTAAAGGGGGAGATTGTATAGTACACGTATTATATCAATAAAACTTTTTTTTAAAAATCACTGAGCTGTGTGCCCAGACATTTGTTTGATTCCGTTTGAAAACGAATTGGAACAGCTTTCAAATTAGTATTCTCATTTAACCAGAGAGACCCGAGTGGCCCGTTTTCAGGGTCCAGGCTGCACACCCAAATGTGTCTGGGGTGGTGACCCCAGCCTCCCCACATTTGGGGGGGGACAGCAGGGTGACTCTCTGATGCCGTTGTGCAGAGTGGTGCCTGTGGGTCCAGACATCCCATCTCTGCTGGGGAGGCGCCCGGGCACCTCCAGGGCCCCCATTGTCTGGCTGGCTGCTTTTCCAACCAAGGCCCAGCGTGCCCAGTGGAAATATGTGAACCACACATGTGCTTTTAAATTTTCTAGTACGGGGAGCCTGGCTGGCTCAGTTGGTAGAGGATGCGTCTCTTGATCTCAAGAGTTCAAGCCCCTTGTTGGGCATAGAGCTTATGTTAACGTTAAAAAAAGGGAGGCAAGTTAATTTTTCTAAATGTTTATTTTCGAGAAAGCATGAGTGCAGGAGAGACAGAGAAGGGGGGGCAGAGGATCCGAAGTGGGCTCTGTGCACTGATGTGGGACTTGAACCCGTGAACCGTGAGGTCATGACCTGAGCTGGAGGCAGACACTTAGCCACCTGAGCTACCCAGGCGCCCCAGGAGATGAAGTCAGCTTTCATTTTCCAGCTCCAGTATTCCCTGAATATCGCCGCGCCCACCTATAATCGATGTAAAAGGTCAGTACTGAGACAGTTTCTGCTTTTATCCCAGGTACATTTTGCTGAAGAGTAGGGCGTGGCTGACCTGTTGGCTGGTGGGAGGGTGCGGAGCAGTGCTGGGCTGGGGGCGGGGACAGGGACTCCGGGCCCCAAGGGCCTCCCTATGGGGGTGACGGCTTCGGGGGCTCCCAGCCCGGTGCCAGCTGATGACCCTCTGAGCAGCCTCCGTGGCATTCCTGCCGCACGTCTTATGGGCAACATGGGAGGCGGCTGCCCTCCACAGGGCCTAGGGAGGCTGGGCACGGCGTGGAGGGCTGGGCACTGTGTGGGCGGCCCGGGGGGAATCGGGGGCTCTGGCACACCAGGCAGTGAGGCTGGCAGCTCCACAGCCACCCCCTCGTCGTCCTCAGCCAGCCCCGTGATGAAGGGCTCGGGGCTCACCTGGAGAGGGGGTCACACAGCTCGCACCCCCCTATTTGCAGAAAGCATTATAGGAAAGTGCTGATGGAAGCATGACCTGGCGCCCACACAGGAATGCTTTGGGTGACCTAGTTAAAGGTCACTTCGGTGACTGCGGTGTGGAGAAAACTGTGCTGCGGCCACAGGAAGCGCCCTGGCCTTGTTCTCCGGGGATGGATGGACAGACAGGCAAAAAGCTCAAGCCTGCGTCCCAGGCAGCTGCATTGGACCCTCAGCCAGTAATGTAGCTTCTCGCGGGTTCTTGTAACTTCTGCCCTTTTCCTTTAATTTCCACCTTTCTGGGTTATTTGCAGACCAGCTTTAGGTCAGGAGACACCATGAAGCGTCTGCCCCACACTGTCCTGTCCTGGCCAGGAGCCTGGTCCCCTGGGCTTCCAGCCAGGCCGCAGGCTTGGCTGCTGTGCTCCTCCCACGCACGCGGCCTCTATGCAGAGAGACCGCCAGCGGGAAGAATGTGCCTCCCGGCCCGTCTCGGAGCAAGCCAGGGCCCTGCGCTGCTGTCCCTCCTGCGGAGGGGATGGGACAGCCAGGTCACAGCCAGGGCTGCGCGTGTGTCCGCAGCCCTCGCCCTGTGGCTCCCGTGCCCTCGCTTGCCCCAGGCTGCCCACTTCACTGCGCAGCTGGGCCGGGACCCCGGCCTGCACTGTGCGGGCTGCCAGGGGGCTCCGTCTAGAGGAGGCGACACCGCTGGTGGGGTGGCCAGGGCCTGGTTGAGGGGCAGCTTGGTCAGTGCGCCCTGGAGCATCCCAAACCTACACAAACGCCGGGCAGGGCTTGTGTTGACCCTGGCAGTTAGCCAGCCAGTTGTTTTACCAGCAAAACGCGCTAACCCGGGAATGGCAGAGGCTCCGCGATGCGGGACGAGTAAGCCATGGCAAAGCCACAGGCAAGTCTGGACAACAAAGGAGAGGAAGGTTACTTTACAGAGAAAAAGGAGAAGGTCGCCAGGCACTGCGTGGAATGGAAGCCCCTTGGAGGAGAGGGGGGCCCAGGGTGCCGGCAGTTTGTCCTTGGCTGAGTCCCTCCCGCTGAGGTGGTAGATAAAGGGGTGGCTAAAGTGTGCAGGCACACGCAGGTGCCCACCGTCCTGCGGGGTGTGCGGCCCGCGCGGGATGCTCGGGCTGAGGGCTCCCCCTGCTGGCCGTCGGGCTCCACGTAAACCGAGGGCTCCCGTGTTCTGCTGCACATCTGCTGGAGCCTGGCTGGCCTGTGAGGTTGTCGGGCAGGCGGAGGCCATGCGGCCTGCGCCCTCCTGCTGCCCAGTGTGTCGCTGGGCCAGGGGCCGAGCAGGGGCCGGGGAGCAGGAGCCTCCGGAGTGAGTGGGTTCTTGGAGGCGGATGTTCTGTCGTGTTGCAGGGCACCCAGCGAGAACTTGGCTCAGGTCAGCCGCCTTTCAGAAAAAATCATGGTGCTAAATGAGTTGCACGTTTTGACTGTTCGTTTTAAACAGAAGTTCCCACACTGCCAGGAGGTGCGCACCCCAGCGGCCCTGGAAGGCCGTCCGTGGGAAGGCCTGCCTTCTGCTCGTCATGTGGGTTACAAACCTAGCACGTTTCCAGCTAAAGACTATTTGGACTCTAGAGGGTTTTTTTTCCACTTTAAAATGTAGTCAATTAAAAAAGTCTGCCGTGGGGTGAACTTGAACTTGGTCTTTGCCAGCTGTTTTCATTCTCAGAAGCACATGGGTTTCAGTGTGTGGCTGTACTTTGTCCAGGGCTCGGGAACAGAACAAAAGTTGTGTAACGAGAGCTGAGCTGAGCTTCAGTGGCCTCGGCCCGTTCCCAAGGTGGGGAGGGTGCAGCTCCGCCTACCTGCCCTGGAGCCTGCCTGGGGACAGAGCCCACTGCCCGCCTCTGGGTGGCCAGATGCTGGGTGCTATGCTTCTTAGAGAAGACGGGAAGAGAGCCTGTGGCAAATTGGAGTCATAGGGGTTTCTCCTCTAGAAAAAGACCCCTCCCTCAAAAGAGCCATTTGGTCACCTGCCTCCTTCCTGGGCTGACCAGCAAGGTGGGTGGCTGCAGTGCGAAGGAGGTCTTCAGGGTCATGGCAGTTTGTCCTGGACGCAGCGTGGACAGAGCCTGACCACAAGGCGTGAATGGACCACACGGGACCGCAGGGCAGGATTCCCCCTCTGGTGACCCGACCTGAAGGGGCAGAAGAACTTTGCCTGCACTGATGCTAGTCTTCAGTATCATTCTGACTGGACTGGGGCTCCGCCTTTTTAAAAATTTATTTGAGAGGCTGGGGGTGGGGAATGAGTGAGGGAGAGGCAGAGAGGTGGAGAGAGAGAGAATCCCAAGCAGGCTCCACATTCAGCGCAGATCCCGTGACCCCAGGATCATGACCTGAGCCGAAATCAAGAGTGGGACGCTCAACCGACTGAGCCACCCAGGTGCCCCAGCTCTACCTTTTTAAAGAAGAGCCCCTCAGGCCACACAAGGTGGGGATGGCCAGAGAGGGGGGTGGCCTGGGGGCCTGGCTGTGCTTGAAGGGGGGCTTTAGACAGGGCACACTCACAAGCTCACTGCCTCCCTTTGAGACCTTTCCAGCGGCTGTCAGAGTGGCCTGCAGTTCCAGCAGCAGCACAGGGCGGCTGCCTGCAGCGACCCGGGGACAGAGGCGAGGGGGAGAAGCCACCGTCTGGAGTTTACTTAAACCTCCCAAATGGCCTTCAGTCATGCGGAAGGTGGGTGCCTGGCCCTGTGTCTTTGGGATGCGGGACAAAAGGGTGCTGAGCCGGAGCTCTGTACCCTGGGGAGAACTCCCGCCCCCCATCATGCTCTTGACTCCTCCCCACCCCCACCCTGTGTCCCGGGAACGCAGGCCCTGTCCTGCGCCCGCCTTCCCCCACGCCAGCCTCAGGGACTCACACTGCCATGGGGGTTTAGTGGCGGATGGACCCTGCCTTGGATGGGGCGTGGCGGGTGGACCCTGCCTAAGAGACCATTCTGGACGTGTGCTGCACATGCTGTGAGGTGTCAAGGGCTTCAGAAACATTCAACGATGGCGTTGCCACTATGGAGCAAGCCAAGCCAGGGCTTTGGCCTTGCTGAGGGCTGGAGGGTGCTCTAAGTTAACCCAGGGGGGACCCAGGGCTGAAGACCAGAACGGAGGGAGAAATGGGCGGGGCCCCTAGTGCCTCCTCAGAGAGGCCCCCAGGGCCTGTCCTGTGTCCAGCTTCCCCTCCTAAGGACCCTCTGCTGGGCCCAAGTCGTCCTTCCTCCTGAGGCCACAGGCGCCTGAGAGGTCTCCTTGGCACCGCCTAGCAGGGGACTTGTGGCTCTGGGCTGCCCCCGGCACCCAGCTTGGCAGGGACTCCCAGCAAAGGGACCGCAGTAAACAGACAGACAGATCGGTGGGAGACTGTGACCGGGCGAGCGTCATGGGAGAAAGACCGCGAGGGACGCGGGTGGCGCGTCGGCCACATGTGGGACCAGCTGAGAAACGAGGAGAGCCTGCCAGCCCCTGCCCCTCCCAGCTGAGAGCCCCGGCCCCGCTCTCGGAGCGCCCGCCTGTGTGCCTGGTGCGGGGGGGGCCGAGACTCCCAAAGAGGGTCGTGCTGTGGAAACAAGTCTCTGTCCACCCCCCACCCCCAGGGTTGGGTCTGGGGACAGGGTCAGGGGCAAGGCAGGCGTGTGAGACGGGTCAAGGCGGGCGGGGGCGGGGCCGGGGTGGCCCGGGCCCGCGGGGGATGCTTTGGCCGCGTCAGCTGGAGCCCTCAGTTCTTCTGGTTGTCACCACTTTGGGCATTTATTGTGGACTTGAGCTACCTTAATGTGATGTAAGAAAACTCGTGATTTCAGAACAAGATCCAGGAGCAAACCCACAATAAAAAGAAGTTATGATTGTGCTGCGTTCAAGGGGGAGCTGTCCCTAAAGCGTCTCCTTTCTGCTGAGAGGCGGGATGGTTTACTTTGAGGAGCAGGAGGGGCCCTGGGGCGTGGGAGCCTGTGTCAGGAGTGCGCTGCACGCGGCGTGCAGCGGGCGTGAGTGAGTGGTGTGGCCGAGTGGGGGGCGCAGTAACACCCTGTGGGCTGACCTGTCGCTTCTTGTCACCGCAGGAGGGGAGCACCAGAGGGGAGAAGTGGCCGACCCCAACCCCGTGTCTGCAGGGAGACAGCCACCCAGAGGTCGGGGCAATGGCCAGGAGGTGAACAGGACATGACTGTAGCTTTCAATAACTTTCTTCTGCATTAGTTTTTCAAAATTTGCAAATTTATTTTATTTTCCAAATACTCTACTGTGTGAATAGTTGCCTTTATAAATAGTAAAAAGCCAGTTAAAAGCAAAAGTGAACAGTGGTGCAAAGAAAGAGCTGGGAGAAGACCCAGGTTTAGTCCCAGATGACCCCACTTTTCTCACCTGTAAGTGATCGGCAACCCCCCCCGCCTCTCGCGGAGAGTCAGAACCAGATGGGTCCCTTAGTGCCCAAAGAACCAGAGAGTGGGGAGGCACCGGTGGTATCTAGTCCCCTTGTTATGGTTGAATTGTGACCCCCTAAAAATCCATATGTTGAAGCCCTAAGCCCCAGTGTCTCAGAATGTGACTGTATTTGGAGACAGGATCTTTACAGAGGTGATTAAGATGAAATGAAGTCATGGTGGGCTGTCACCACTCTGACTGGTGTCCTTATGGGAAGAGGCGATCAGGACACAGATATGTGCAGAAGGAAGACGTGGGAGAATTCGGCCGTGTACACATCCAGGAGAGAGGCCTCAGGGAACCCACCTGCCGAGACCTTGGTGTTTGATTTCCCGCCTCCAGAACTGGGAGGGATTAGGTTTCTGTGGTTTAAGCCACACATCTGTGGTGCTTTGCTTTGACCACCATAGGAAAGTCGGCTCCCCATCGCCAGGGGCCAGTCTCTGGATGGGGTGGGGGCCTACCCTTTCTTTCCTGGTGAGAAGCCCGGGCCAGGTGTCCGTTCGTCTGAGTTGTGATAGAAGGAGATGTGCACACCTCTGGGTATAATTACTCCCCCGAGAAGGGAGTCGTGCAGGCCAATGTCATTTATGGACTCGGTTGCGACAAGGCTTGCAGAAGCGGTGAGAGGCGCAGCCGTTCTGTGAACAGAGCATGTGCCTTTCAGGCTCTGGGTTCATCGCAGAGACGCCTGTGCGTCAGCCAAGAACCGCCGGAGACTGGGTGGTGGCTACTTAGCCCGACCTCACTGGAGACCCATTAAAATGACAGTAAAGGCATTTAAAAAAGACAGTTTTGCCTTTTTACTAAAGGCAAAAGTGCTTAAGAGCTAAGAGAAGGGGAGGAGATGGAAAGCAGATGTCTGCCAGCCTGAGAAAGCTGAAGCCTGGGGCAGAGGGGCGGCCCTGTCCCGGGCGCAGAGCCCAAGGAGGCTCCAGACTGGAAACGGGGTCTTGGGGGTGTTTTCAAGGGGAGGGGTCAGACCCTGCCCTCTGGGGGCCTGGGCTGTGGCAGCCGAGTGCACTTCAGCAGGTGAGGATGGGAGCATTTCTTCCTGACCGACTGGTCTGGACGAGAGCCGTCTGGGCCCTGCTTCTCCGGGCCCCCAGGTGCCCACACGGAGGACTGCCTCCCAGGCTCAGCACCTCACTCTTAGCTTTGGGCAGCGGTCTCCAGACACTTGAGAAAAGCTTCCGAGAGGAAAGACAGACACTGTGTAAGCAGGAGAGAGGGCGTTGATACAGAAGAATGTGTATAAAAACAAAGACTGAGTCATGAGGTTCTCTGGGGTAAGAGGAGAAAGAACTCTTGACTAATAAAATTTTGATAGCAGAAATGAATAATTCAATGAACATTTTGCAAAGTAAAGTTCAGGAACTCTTCCCCAAAGGCAGAGAAGAGGAGAGAGAAGAAAATAGAGGCTCTTCCAGGAAGCTCAGGTTCCAAGTCAGAGTGCTTCCGGGACAGGATGGAGAACAGGGAGGCCAGGACACCGTCAAGGAAAGAGAACAGACGTGTCCCAGAGTGTGCCCGATGGTCCCCACCCCACCCGTCCTTCTGAGTCCCCGGATGCTGTGAGAGAAGGTCCTCAGGAGGAGGAGACCAGCGTCCCACGCGCAGTGGGGAGCCAGGTGGCTGCAGACCTCGGCACTGGCACCGGAGTGAGAAGGCAGCGGAGGACCGGCCCCATCGGCTTCCGCTCCGCAGCTCACTCACAGCCGAGCTCGCAGCCCAGAGCGAGAGCCCAGGGGGGGTCGCTTCCAGACAACCCAAGACTTGTTACGTGTGCTTCCTTTGCGGCTCTTCTCGGGGAGATCCTGGAGAACGTACTCCTCCAGGAGCAGGGGTAAAACTGGGAAAGGTGAGGGCTTGGGGGTCAGGAAAGGCAGGGAGCCCCGGGGGGCGGGG
>NW_027531297.1:556989-573217 GCF_008692635.1 Crocuta crocuta
TCTCTCTCTCTCTCTCTCTCTCTCTCTCTCTCTCAGAAATAAATAAAACATTAAAAATTTAAAAAAAAAAAGTGATAGATTTCCAGGATCTTTTAAACATGTGGAGAGAGGTATTGGGGTTCTGTCAGAGTCCCTCCCATTAATGATGGCAGTGTAGAACATCCGGCAGTGTAATTTGTTCTTTCATCTACTCCCCTCCCCCACTCTTTAGACAGGATAATTTCCAGTGATCTGTCTTCACATCTCCTCATTCATCTGCCATCTCCAATCCACTGTCAAGCCCAATCAGTGAATTCTTCATTTCAGCTATTACACTTTTTATTGAGAATTACCATTTAGTTCCTTTATATAGTTTCAAGTAATTTCCGCTTTCCCTTGTCTGTTTACTCATTAAGACCATATTTTCCTTTAACTCTTTGAGCACATTTTCCATTCATTCATTGCATACACTTATAATAGTTGTGATAGTCCTTGATAAAGCCAACGTCTGAGCCACTTCGAGTTGGTTTCTACTATCTGGGTTTGTTTTGTTGTTGTTGTTTGTATTTTTTTCTCCTTGATTATGGGCCATATTTTCCCATTTCTTGGTAGATCTTGTGATTCTTGTATTAGGTACCGAACATTGTGAATGATACCCTGTAGCAACTCTGGATTCTGTTATCTTCCTCTGAAGAGTGTTGATTTTTGTTCGAGTAGGCAGTTAATGTCTAGCTGATTACCTTGAACAGGTGAGCATGGCTTGACAGTTTTGTGAGGGTGGATCTTTGTCTTGGTGGGATTCAACCTACAAACCCACTGTGGATTTTTCTGGGGCTTGGTTTTAGATTTTGGCAGGTCAGGTCAAGAGTGGGGCTCACTTTAGGCATAGCACCAAGGCACGGCCTTTCTGAAGTCTTGGCGAGATGCTGCAGTGTTGTCTGAGCTGGAACCTAATGTATGGCGCTACTTGGCTGCTAGAGTCTCTGTCGCAGGCTCAGGCCGTCGGCGGCTGTTTCTGGGAGCCGTGGAGATGCTGCATTGCTCGTACACACTTCTGGCTGCCCCAGCCACCCCTCTGGCCAGTGCCCCGCCCCACAGATGCACTGCCACCTCCTCCACTTGGTGGAACACGGTGCTCTCTGGGTTCCGGATCAGCGGTCTTGGCTGGGGGACTGCCCTCGGTGGGAGCCAGGCATCCTGGGGCCCTCCTCAGACACCGTCCCGCTGTCAGGAAGCACGGTTGTGTGTTGCCTACTGTCCGGAAGTCAGCTGCCTAAACTATGTTGTCCAGTTGTTTGTGCCTCGGTGCCGGTCCTCCCACGTGGCCAGAGCAGAAGTCCGGAGCAAACGGTGAAAGAAAGGAAAGAGAACCGTGGTCCGCACTTGGCTCTGCTGTGGATGGTATTCACGTAGTTGTGCCCATGTCTTCTATAAATAGCAAGCCAAAGGAAGGCTCGCTCAGAACTGGTTTAGGAGGCGGTGGGCTGTGCGGGCGCTGCCGGGGTACGGTAATGAATTCTTACCTTGAGGTTGGTCTGCCATGGGTAAGACGGAGGCTGAAGGAATAACCACATCAACACATTCTTTAGAAAGAGAAATGAAAGTACTCAAGGGCATAGCTGGCAGAGCTCCTGAGAACAGCTGCCTCTGGGTGGGAATTTTGGAGAAGGAAGCACAGTAGGTCTCCCCTTCCGTGGCTGTGTGAGGACTTGGGGTTTACACGGTAGGTCATGCGGGTGTTACCGTGATGCAAAGGGGTGACCGCGCGTGAGGACGAGGTCAGTATGAGGCCTCCACAGGCGAAAGGAGGGAGAACAGAGTGATCTCTGTAGACGTAGAGAAGTGCGTCGTGGAGAAGCCGCCTTCGCAGGCGCCCTGCGGGATACCGCAGCTTGTCGCCAGGGTCCGCGTGCTCGTGTGGGCTAGCTCACGGGTCCTCATGGCAAGCCCGCCTCTGAGGTCAGCTCTGGGCATCCCATCCCAGCTGGCGGGTGGAGCCGAGGGCGCCTGGGCCCCTGCACCTTGACCCCAGAGGTGGGCCCTTGGTGTGGGGAACGGTCTAATTGTTTCCGCCAGTTCCTCACTCGGAGCTGCCCGCCGCCTCCCCCAGCGCCACCCTGAGGATGGACCCGGCAGAGCCTCCTGGCGACCCCGCTGCTGGCGACCCCGCTGCTGAAGACACAGACCCCGCTGGCAACCCTGCTGGCAGTGAGTGCCAGGCCCCAGGTGAGTCTGCGCCCCTACGGCCCTGACAGCTGGCTGCGTTCGGCAGGGCCAGGCGTGGGTGTGGGGGGGGGGAGGTCTATGGGTACGGGGTACATGTGTGTGCCCCAGGTAGGCACCCCACGGGGAAGGCATCCAGTGCTATGGCCCCGGTGGCCCCGGGGTGGGGCATGTGGCGCTACCCCGGGGCCAGATGTGAGCATGCAGGTGGCACAGCCCAGCAGCACCGCCTTCCTGTCTCAAGGGCTGCAGGGAGGCGCCTCTGTGCTGGGACAGGCGCCACCAGCTCTGAGGATAAGCGCTAGGTGTCCCGTGACGGGCTGCCTGCTGGCCACCTGCTTGGTGGCTGCCAGGAGGACTGGACGACTGGACAGACACTCGGCGTGCGTGGGGCTCCGGGGAAGGACGGCTGTGTCGCCGGGTGCGGCACCGCACCACGTGCGCAGTCTCTGGGCTCCACGCAGGGGCATTTGATGCATCTTGCCAAGAAGGAGTGGGGAGGGAACGATGATGCTCTGAAAAGCAGGGGCCTGGGCCAGGCTGCAAGCACAGGACCCCCAAGCCCCACAGGTACCCCTGCCCTGCGCCTGAGGCAGAAGAGGGCAGTGCAGGGCATCAGCCTGGGTCCTGCCCGGAGACGAGGGGCCTGTGTGGGCACGCAAGCCCCCTCCGTGGGGAAGGGAGGCATTTTCACTTTGGTGGCCCTGGATGTGGTCAGCAAAGAGCTGCTCCTCATTCCCACCCGTAGAGCCCCAGCTTGCCTCTTTTGTTCTGGGCAGCCGTGGTCCCCAGAGGTTCCTCACAGGGGCCTCCAAACTGGGTCATCAGCCTGGGGGTCACCTCTGGCCATTGAGCCTGCCAGAGACAGGAACGGGGACCCAGAGTCGGGCGGGGGGGAGACAGGGACTCTGGGGCAGGGGGTGCAGGCGGTGCCCACAGGGGACATGGGTGCACAGGGAATCTTCAGGCCTCTCTTTCTCTCAGGGCCTCACCCAGGGTGGCGCATCAGGTCCTCCTGTGTCTGCCCATCCCCACGGGACGCACGTAGGGTGGGGCCTGCAGTGACATCACATCTGAGGATGTGTAGAGCAGGCCTCCCTCCAGGGTCTTCCAGGCCTCACCCTTGGTCTACTGGAGCTAGCAAAGGGGCAGGCCACCCTGAGAACAGACACAGCCCCCCCGGATCAGACACAGCNAGCCCCCCCTGGATCAGACACAGCCCCCCCAGATCAGACACCCCTTCCCCTGGATCAGACACCCCTTCCCCTGGATCAGACACAGCCCCCCCTGGATCAGACACAGCCCCCCCAGATCAGACACCCCTTCCCCTGGATCAGACACCCCTTCCCCTGGATCAGACACAGCCCCCCCTGGATCAGACACAGCCCCCCCAGATCAGACACCCCTTCCCCTGGATCAGACACCCCTTCCCCTGGATCAGACACAGCCCCCCCTGGATCAGACACAGCCCCCCCAGATCAGACACCCCTCCCCCGGGTCAGACACCGCCCCATTGTCTGGCCTTGTGCGGCCTGGTCTCCTGGCCTGCTCTGTGTCTAGCTGTGCTGGTGAAGCTGGCCTCAGGAAGGCCTCTGTGGGAGACCTCAGGCCAGGGCGTCTGCCCGCTCCACCAGGCTCTGGGGGATGGCACCCCCGGGGGGCTTCTGGCCCCTCTGCTGGTTTTGCCCCGGGGTCTTCCTCAGTCTGTGGTCCCTGGAAGGGTGACGTCCACGTGGCCTCCTGCCTGCTCTGCTGCAGGCGTGAGGAACAATGAGGGGAGGGATGGGCCAGTGAGGACCTCGGCCTTTCCTCCCGACCCCCCCTCCCCCGGGGCCAAGGAAACATTGTCCGGCTGAAACGTCAGCTGGGCTCAAAGATTGTTTTCCTCATGAAAACGTGGCCTTTGTATGAGCAGACGTAGCTGAATCAGTTTAGCTGGCGGGGGTTTTCAGGAAGGACTGGATTTCCCTTCCCTGGGACATTCAGGGGTTTTCTCAGCACAGAGCGGACAGGCCCTACAGCTCCAGGAAGCCCGCTTCCCTCCTGTGGCCCCTGAACACAGGGCCCAGTGCTTCCTGGGGCTGGGCCCTCCCCTGGGGCAGGGGCCTGTCTGCCTCGCCCTGGCCTGAGGGCTTCCCCTGGCCCCTGGGGCCGCGGAGCAGCTCTTGGGCTGGGCTGTGAGAGAGGCCATAGAAACAGGTGGCACACAGCCTGCTGAGAGAGGGCTGTGTGACTGTGGAAAAGTTACTTAGCTTCTCTGTTTCCTTGTCTCAGAAAATTTGTGGTGAGGCAGTGCTGACCTCCATCTGTGAGTCCTGAATGGAAGTGCCTGGAGCATCGTGCCGTGAGGAGCTGGTTATGATCATTGTTAGTGTTTGATCCAGAAGGGATTTACTGTGCTGTGAGATGTGAGGTGTGGGTGCCCCTTGATTATACTTCCAGAAGACCATGCAGGTGTCCCAGCAACACTCAGTGGGCAGACGCTTCCCCCCAGGGCTGTTTCCTCTGTGTTTCAGAGCTTCTCTCCAGCTCTCTGCTCTGTACCTTTTCGTCTGCTCATGACGAAATTTTATTTTGTTTTCTTTTTTTAATGTTTTTTTTTTAATGTTTTATTTATTTCTAGGAGAGAGAGAGAGAGAGCGTGAGCAGGGGAGGGTCAGAGAGAGAGGGAGGCACAGACTGAAACAGGCTCCAGGCTCTGAGCTGGCAGTCAGCACAGAGCCCGACGCGGGGCCCGAACCCACGGACCGCGAGATCATGACCCAAGCAAAAGTCGGACGCTTAACTGACTAAGCCACCCAGGCGCCCCAATGTTTTTTATTTATTTCTGAGAGAGAGAGCGTGAGCAGGGGAGGGTCAGAGAGAGGGAGACGCAGAATCCGAAGCAGCTCCAGGCTCCGAGCTGTCAGCACAGAGCCCGACACGGGGCTCGAACCCACAAACCCTGAGATCATGACCTGAGCCGGAGTCGGAAGCTTAACCGACTGAGCCCCCAGGCGCCCCAACGACTCCCTGTTTTAACGACTGTGCTTTTGTGATACGACCCGGTATCTGGCAGGACTGAAAGTCGCTTGTTGCTTTTTGTCCACCTTCCTTCTTCGCTCCCTCCTTCCTCTTGTTCTTTTGTTCCTTCTAAGTGTGGGCCTCACAATGAGCCGGTTCGGTTGCACAAAGATCCTGCACTCTTACTGGACTTCATCACACGGCTGGGTGGCCCGGGGGTCTGAGCCGCGTCCGTGGGGTAGCACGTGTACAGCCTCTCGGACGCCCCACAAAGGTGGGCTCTGCTTCCCACCCTGAACCCAGGACGCCCCTGGTGCCTGCTTCCGACGAGTCAAAACGATCTTTCCCTGAGAGCCCAGTGCCAGCATTCCTGACCTGTGGGATCTGTGACCGTAAGAAGTGACCAGTTTAGGGTAAATTTCTACGCAGCCAGAAAAAAGGGAACACGTCTCAAGGACAGGGTTTGCCTTCCTAGCTGTATTTTCTTCTTAGATGTGCTTTTTGAAAAATAGATCTTCCACAGTTGTTTCTTGTAATGTTATTTATTTTGAGAGAGAGCACACGAGGGAGCCAGCAGGGAAGGGGCAGAGAGAGGGTCCCAGGCTGGCTCCGCGCTGCCCGCACACAGCCCTACGTGGAGCCTGGACACAGGCACCCTGAGGTCATGACCTGAGCTGAAACCAAGAGTCCAACGTTAACTCAGGAGCCACTCAGGCACCCCTGTTCCACGTTGTTTTTAAAACTAGCTATGGGGCGCCTGGGTGGCTAGTCGGTTAAGCGACCGNAAAATAAAAATATTAAAAAAAAAAAAAAAACTAGCTGTGCCGTCGTTTTAAATCTCTGTTGTTAGTAGAACCTCTTCCGGTGGCTTTTTGGACGTGCCCTGGAAGCCTGGTGGTTTCTGGGTGTTGAGCGCGCGCTCACCTGAGTGGACGCTGAGTGCACGGCTCTCCGGGGGCTTTGCTTGGGCCCCACGGCCGTGTCGCAGACAGCGAGAGCCCGCCTCTGTGCCGGCGCCCTGGCCCGTCCTGACCGCCCACGCCCGTGCGCCCTGTGCTGAGGGCAGGCGAGGTCTGTCTTGGAGACTCACGACTTCTTGGAGGAGGCGAGGCGACAAGGCCTCTCACCCCACTTCCCAGATGGGGCCAGCCCCCGCGGGAGAGCCCCCCCTGCCTGTTGGGTTTGGGTGCTGTTGGGGCCTCCGAGGGGTTGCTGAGCAGGCGGGTGTGGATTTAGGGGCTTTGAGGAGCACCCTTTCTCTTGGCCTGGTGCCTGCCCACTGCCCTGGGGGTGCTCAGGAGGGGCTGGGCCCACCGTCAGGGCGCAGCCCCACCCAGACAAGGGTGGAACCTGGGACCAGGGACCGAGAGGGGTAGTCAGGTGGGCTGGAGAGGGTGGCAGTGCCCACGTTTGTGGAGAAGCCACGTGCCCCTGCGCTGGGAGGGAGGATGTCCCCCACTGCCAGCCCTCGCACGGACGTCGCTGAGGAGGGCCAGCACCTGCAGCGGGTGGTGTGGTGGGCAGTGCAGGGGATGGGTGGTCCCCTCCAGGGATCTCCCTGAGGCCACTCGAGCTGGTGGCCATGCACACCTGGCGCTGACACTGTGGAGCACCCATCGAGGTCCAGACCACAGCCCTGAACAAGGTCAAGTGTGCTCACTTCCTAGGAGGGACCAGGATACATCCGGGGCAGAGCTCTCGGTGGGGCCCAGGTCTCAGGGGCTGGGGAGGCAGCTTCGAGCAGGGCTGGGACAGTCCCCGTGAGGGCAGGGACCAGGCCGGAGGAGAGCTGTCTTCCCTGGACCTGTTCATGCCCTTCCAGTTCCTGCAGGATCCTTTGGATTAGGGGGAATCTTTTAGGTAATCGAACTCTTTGGGAGACCTCGCCACCCCAAGGTCATCCAAATACTCTCTCAGAGGCTCTACGTATCTGTCTTTCACGTTCAGATCTACAGCAGGGGTGGAGTGGAGTGGATGGAGCGGTAAGGCTGGGTACTCCAGGGTCCTCTCAGTTAGGCTCACACAGTTCCCGGGGCCAGGTCCCGCGTGCGCCCCGCTCCGGCTCGGGGTCTTTTCACCGGTCCACACCTGTGCTCTCCGGGCCAGCGCCGCTCACCCTGCCTAGGGTGCTGCTTGGAGCTGGGGGTAGGAGTCTCGTGTCACTGTGATTTGGGTGGGTTGTTAAGACAGGTGGCCCACACACAGCCTCGCAGCCTGCTGTGCGGCTAATTGTGGGTGGGTGACGACTCCACGTAGTCTACTGCGTGGACGGCCCTTCTTCATAGGTCTTTGCATCTTACTCTCAACGCTTTATGGCTTTTATGCGTGAATTTCGCTTGCTAGATTCATCCAACAAAATCTGAAATTTTGTGTGCCATTGTCCCTGTTTCTAATGTTCATCTCCACGTGTTGCTGGTTTACAGAGAAACAGGGGGTTTCAGCCTTGTGTTAAGCGTCTGTGCGGGAAGAAGCCCCCGCGGAAGCGTCTCTAGACTCCTCACGGCTCCCACAAAACTATTTCAGTGAGCAGTAGTATGTTTTGTTTTGTTTTGATTTGATTTTTAAAGACTATCTTTTCTAGAGCAGTTTTAGCGTTACAGCAAAATCCAGAAGGTTACAGAGATTTCCCATACCCTGCCCCCCGAAGCACAGCCTCCCACCCCCTGGCCAGTGGGGCGCCCTCCTGAACCCCACGGCCACGCCGCCGGCACCCAGAGCCCCCGGGGGCACTCGGCCCTCCTGGCGGTGGCGCTCTGGGGGCTGGGACGAACGCGGTGACAGGCGTCCGCTGTGACGGCCTCGCACGGGTTGTTTCGCTGCCTGCACGGCAGTGCCTCTTGCGGGATGTCGCGGGGCCGGGGTCCTGCCTCGTGGCCCGTTCCCACGGCGCCCTCCGCTCGGGCAGGTGCGTGAGGGGCCCCGCGTCTCCTCTCGGCCTGACCACGCGTTTCTTCCCAGCGCTGAGTGGTATCCGCTTATGGACGGACAGGGGTTTGTCAGGGTAGTGACGATTTTATTGTTTCCTTTCCAAGTTCTGTGCCTTTACTTGTGCCTTCGTGTAGCGCTCGGCCAGCAGGGGCCCACAGGCCACGCGGAATGGGCGGCGGGCACCTGCTGTGGGCATCGCTCGGGGCCTATTTCAGCATTAAGTTCCATGTTTGCTGAGGGTTTTGTTATTGAACATCTTTTTTTCTGGGTCATGAAGTTGCCTGTGGTCTAGTTGCAGAGTTGTTTCTTAAATCACGAATAGAATTTACTTTTGTGAAATGCTTGTTTTGTGAAATGTCTCCCTCCACCCCACTGATGAGCCACAGCGGTAGACCCTCTGGGGTGGGTCAGCCTGGCTGCCCGGCGTGCACCCAGCATTCCCTCCCCCGTGCTGGGCGTCGAGTCCAGCCACTGTGGCCTTGGCTGGGTCCCTGCGTGTGGGCCCTCAGCCTTCCCTCCCCGGCGGGTCGTCTGCGGGGGCCCAGCCGGTTGCCCTTGTCTCTTCGGTTTTTTTTTTGTTTTTTTTTTTACATTTTTTTTTTAATGTTTTATTTATTTCTAGGAGAGAGAGAGAGAGGCAGCGTGAGCAGGGGAGGGTCAGAGAGAGAGGGAGTCACAGACTGAAACAGGCTCCAGGCTCTGAGCTGGCAGTCAGCACAGAGCCCGACGCGGGGCTCGAACCCACGAACCGCGAGATCATGACCCGAGCGAAAGTCGGACGCTCAACCGACTGAGCCCCCCAGGCGCCCCTGCCCTTGTCTCTTTGATTCTTGAGTAGATTTGCGGGTGAGCCACCCACGCTCCTGAGCCCCCTGACCTGACCTAGAGAATCTGTTAGTGACCTCCTCTCTGACCCCCTGGGGCAGGAGGTGGAGGCCCTCAGGCTCTCCCCCCGCACCCCCACCCCCGGCTCTGAGCACATGGCCCTGATGCNAGGTGGCCCAGGGCAGGTGGCTGCCGGGGTGGGGCGGGCCCTCTGGAGGCGGCCAGGGGGCGCTGGTGGTTGTGGGTGACTCGGAGGCCACTTTCTTTCCCAAAGTGGAGACCAGGCGGCAGCCATCTTCCCAGGCCTTGACCTTAAACCTGGTCTGAGGGCACAGTCCCTTTTCCAGCATGACGGTAACCCCGACTCCCCCTGGGCCTAGGGTCCCCGTTTGGCCCCTGCCCCGGCCGGCAGTCCCGCGGTGGGGCAAGCAAGAGAGTACCAAGGCCGTGGGTGGGGAGGCTTCGGGGAGCAGCCAGGGGAGGCAGAGGCCGGGACCGCTGTAGGGCCTCAGCAGAGGCTGAAGGCCAGACTTGGTGGGCAGCGGATGGGCGTGGGCTGTGACACGGCACGGAGGGGTGGGGGGGTGGTGGCCCACCAGGCACGCCCCGATGGTCAGTGCTGTGGGCGTGGCCCTGGGGTCCGGCGCCCCTACCCTGCGTACACGGTGAGCCCCATCTGAGCCCCGCAGCCCGCCACCACTGAAGCATGCGGCCTAGGCTGCCCCAAGCTGTGGGCAGAAGCCCATCGCATAAGTACCGCCTGATGGCCAGGCCAGAGTCCCAGGGGAGGGGCGGGGGGGGGCTCTGGCCGGAGGCCATGGGCACCGGGCGGCAGCTGTGGGGAGCCCCCCAGCATTGACCAAAGGGGGAGCCGGTGGGTTCTGCACAGCCCTCGTCCTGTCCCCCCAGGCCAGGAGCCGCTCCCATTCCTGCAGGCCCTGCGGACACCGTGGTCCTCACGAGAGCTGCAGCGGGTGAGTGCGCGTGCGGGATGGGCCCTGCTGCCGCCCGTCGACCACCCTCCCCGGATGTGCTGGCAGACGGGGGGGGGGGGGGGGGCCCCCCCNGGGGGGGGGATGGCCCCCACTAGACACTGGTGGACACAGAGCCCTGAGGCTCCGAGCAGGAGGGAAGGGCCTGTGGCCACCACTCGGCTTCCACACCGCACAGGGGACCCGATGGGCCATGGCCGCCTGTGTGCCACGTGGGGCCCGGGTACCCACTGGTTCACACAGGCCTCGCCCATGGTCCCCCTCCTAGGGATAGCCTGTCGTCCGGCGGGAGGCTGCTCGGCCGCCCCACTGCGGCCTGTGCCGGGAGGCTGGCTTTGCCCCTGGGGTGGTGAGGGCACTGCTGTGAAGGCTGAGGCCCAGGTCTCCTGCCGCCCAAGGAGGTCGGGCCCACGGGGGCAGGCGTCCAGAGCAGGCGCGCTCCAGGAAGGGGCCGCGGGCCTGTGTGACAGCCGTGTCTGTGAGCCGTTTAGGCCAAGGCTGCTCCCCAGGCCCGCAGCTTGCTTGGTGACACTGGGGGGGACCAGTCCCTGGCTAATTGGTCAGCCAGACCTGTGGGCTTACCGTGTGTGTGTTGGGGGGGGGCACAGGCCTGGGCTCCTCACAGCCAGACCTGTGGGCTTACCGTGTGTGTGTTGGGGGGGGGGGACAGGCCTGGGCTCCTCACAGCCAGACCTGTGGGGTCACCACGTGTTTCTCTGTCGGGGCACAGGCCTGGGCTCCCGAGCACCGGAGCCGTGGTGGGCTCAGCCACCTCCCAGCTGCATGCGCTTAGGCGATGAGCAGCCAGTTCAAGCTGGACGAATGCAAAGTTATTGCAAAAGTCAAAAGCTCTCTCTAATTTTGTAACCGCGGCTTTGAGATCAGGACTGAAGTAACACAGCTGTGCTGTCTGGTGAACACATTCCCTAACTCAGGTCACCCCCGCGTGTCTGGGACGTGTCTCCCCTGGTCCCCGTGGCATTTGTGAGTCTTTGTCCCTGTTCCTGGTGAACTAACCTCATATGTGGGGCTGAGGGTGTCCCTTTCGTTCCCTGGAGCAGCTGGCTGGAGACGGGAATCGCTTGCTCCTCGAGAGTCTGGGAGAGGGAAGAGCGCGTGGTCCTGCCCAGGGGTCTTGGGCAGGGCTGCAGGGGACCCAGGTCTGTTCCGAGTTCCTGGTTCTGGTTTATTTCCCCAGGAAGCGTCCGTTTCTTCCGTGTCATCACAGCTGCTGGCCAGACTTTCCGAGGCGGGGAGCGTGAGCCCCCAGCACGAGCCGTAGCGCTGCCTCCTCGGCTCTGCTCTTGGCCTCTTTTCTGCGGCCGGCGTGTCAGCTTGGGCTGGCGCCGCTCGGCACCACCGTCTGTCGGATGCCCGTCATTACTTCCCGGTCCTTCTTTCCCAGGTGTTGGCCCGAAGCGGTGCATTTCCCTCCCGGTCCCTTCGTCACAAGTTTCGAGGTGGAGGGACCCATTGTCCGTCTTCTCTATTTTCTGACTTTCATTATGGCCCCTCATTCGGCCAGCGCGTTGCTTATTTCCAAGCAAACACAGGTGTGCCGGGCATCTGGTTTCTGTCAGTGCTGCTCGTGTGCCAGGGGATCGCGTGGGCCCCCAGAGCGCCTGCCTGGAGGGCCACATGCTGTCCCCACTGGGCCCCACGCCGGAACCCGTCCAGGCTCCTGTGAGCAGGCAGAGATGGAGGGTCCCTGCGGGCCCACACGGTGCCCCGGAGCCGGCTGAGCGCAGGGAGGTTCCGGGGTCCCCGACGGAACAGCACAGGGAAACTGGAGGCTGGTTTGTAGGACCGTGTGCGGGTTTGTGATGCAAAGAGGAAGGAGGCCGGTGGTGTGGACTGGGGCCTGGGGCAGGGGCCAGACATGGGGCTCAGAGCCCTCGAGTGGACATGGCAGGCCAGGTGGCCGGCACAGGAGGGGTGAGTGACTGGGCAGGACGTACCCCCAGGACCTTGTGAGAAACACGGGCTCTGGGGCAGGCCCAGCCTGTTTGAACAGGCCCGGGGACCACGGGGCACAGGAGCCGGCAACGACGGCAGGTCCCCACTGGGGGTCAGCGGTCAGGGGCCAGGAGGGAAGGAGACAGCGGCAGCCAGAGTCCAGAGCCAGGGCTCCAAAGGATTGTCAGTGTAGACCCAGGACCCGGGCCGAGGAGCGAGCAGCACAGGAGCGGGGCCACGGGGCCTGCGCTTAGACCCGCCAGGACGAGGGGCAGCAGACGGGCAGTGGGCGCTCGACCTAGTGCCTGAGGGGCACCCTGGGGCCGCAGGGACTGCAGGGGCAGGAAGGACTCTCAGACCCCAGGCGGGGGTGCAGGAGGGGCCCCGGTGTTATGTTCTGTCCTTGATTTTCAGCTTCCACTTCCTCCCTCCACAATGTCTGTGGTCTGTTTTCATTCCCAGACCAGTGGCCTCCGGTCCCTGTTCTCAGACCTGTCACTGTCGTGGTGTGGCCGTCACTCACGGTGACTGTCCCTGTGTGTTACGTGGGCTCATCTCAGCGAAGCTTCCTCCTCTGGCGGGGGCGGGGGAGGGGGCAGGTGTGTCTGCAGAGAGCGATGGTGTTCCTTCCAGCCAGCCCCTCCCGGGGCTCCGGTGCGGGTCCCTGTGACGGGCAGGCCCAGGTGTAAGGGGGACTTTCTGGGACTCCTGGAGCCCGGGCAGCCCACCGAACTGGGGGCGGCCCACGCTTTCCCATGGCACCCCATGCAGGGTGCTGACCGTGCAGCCCCGGGCCCTCAGAGGCCTCCTTTCCCACAGACACCTCTCCTTTCCTGGGTGTCTGCAGAGGGAGCCTTGCCAGGCGTCCTGAGGTCACCCAGCGCCCGAGGAGAAAGTCTGCATTTCGCTTCTGGTGAGCGAGCCAGACTGCTCACGTACCGTGGTTTTAAAATTACATTCCAGCCAAGTGGATGTTGGTTCTAAGCGTCCTGGGGAAGCGCCGTCCACACTGTGGGCGCCAGCGCTGTGGCCCCCGCTCCAGTTCCGCACCTGCCTCCCGCCCGCTGCTGTGCGGGCGGGCCCCTCAGCCTGCGGGGCGCTGGGTGCTGTCCGAGCACAGCAGAGGCATGTGTGCGGGAGAAGGCACACGCACAGACAGCGCGGGTGACTCCCAGAGCTCCGGAACTAAGAGCTGCTTTGCAAGGAGAGAGTCCTGGCCCGGCCTGGGCCCAGGTGCTCTCAGGGCAGAGATGTGGGAAGGGCCACGGGGCCACCCACAGAGGGGGTCCATGCCTCCCTGGTGACTTCCCCTCCCTTGTTGCTTAGTCACAAGCGGTGGAGGGTCTGTGGGCCGGGTTTGGTCAGCAGAACCCTGGGGAGGCCCCGGGGGCGTCCGGAAGGCCTCCTCTCCTGGAATGATGCGAGAGCGCAGCGGGAGGGGCCCGGGCCCTCAGTGGTGCCTCGGCGTAAGCAAGGCCCGTAGCCCCCGGTGGGGCTTGGCACCTGGGCCAGGCGAGTGTCGCCTCCACAGTGCTCCTGGGCACTTCTCGCAGGAGGGGATAGAGCCAGCGCCCGGCCTTGGAGGGCAGAGCCCTTGGCCCGCATCCCAGCAATGGGCAGTGGCTGTCGCGGAAGGACTTGCCCACTGGCTCCCCTTCTGCTGGCTACCACAAGGCTCCCACCGCGAAGAGCCTCTGGGCGAGCCCAGGAAGGAGCCGGCCCCAACAGTGGACTAGGGAGCGGCCCCACTGGGAAGGGGTCCGGGAGGCGCAGCCACACCTGGCTTGTGGGATGGTGGCACTTTCGGAAGAGGCTTTGTGTTTTGTGGCTACTGATCAGAAAGTGCTCACCAGAGCTTGAAGGTCTCTCCCGGGCCGGGTTCCTCCTTCGGGCCCCAGGGCCAGCCGCACACCCTCTGTCCGGCTGGTGGAGACGGCCCAGCGGAAAAAGGAGATGAGGCGTCTACCTGAGCCCACCTTGCGAGCGGAAGAGCTGGCTGGTGGCAACGACAGAGCGCGGGCCCCAGCCACATGGCCTCGCTGCCTTGCTCCGCGAGCCTCTCAGGGGCCCTGTGAATAGGCACCGCACATAAAAAAGTCAGAACCAAAGTCCAGGGAGGCATCTTTCTAGACCTTTCGTTCCATGAGCAAGAAGGGGGCAGTGGTTCGGCCTCAGTTGTCTTCTTTCACACATTCCTGGAGGGTGGGGACAGCGGCCCCTGCGGGTGCCCCCAGACGCCCGAGACGCGTGTGGCCTCGGCCCGCCCGCCCCAGCGGGTAGCAGCGCTTCAGGCTGTCGTCGGTCCACTGCATCTGCAGGCCTGCGACTCCTCCGGGCCCCTTACGAGTGGCCTCGGGCGTCCGAGCGTCTGTTTCCTGAGACCATGACCCTGAAGCTCTGCCTGGAGGGGGTGCAGAGACCGGGCTCTGCGGCCGCAAGCGGGTCCTTGACTGGAGGGTGTCTCACGACTGAACGCAGAGTCGGGCAGAGGAGAGAGCCAGGGCCGGGCCCAGCGTGGCCCTCACGGACCACCCCCCCGCTTCAAGGTGCACCAGGGACCCCTGTTCTCCTGACACTTTAGGGAGAGGACAACTCACGGGGCCCTGAGTTTTCCTCTGTCGGTTTGTACGTGTTTCCTAACCTTCGGCCGTGCAAGTGGTGGAAAGTAACGCAGAGGCATTTTCCAGTTTGGGTTTTTTTCCTTCTTTCCTCTGTTTCCCGCTGCTTGCTGGCCCCGCTGGGGGTCGCTGTGCGTGAAGGACGAGTGCTGCGCAGGTGGCTGAGGCGGAGCTCCTGCCGCCCTCGGCCTGACCAGGGGATGTGCCCTCTGTCTTTCCGGGACCGTTCGTGTGGACAGTGGCTGCCTCCCAGGACCTGGGGCGGGTCACACGAGAGCCCCGAGGAGGGGAGGACAGTGCTGACTGGCCCCCAGTCCCCCCTCTAAGCAGATCACAGGCTGGACAGTGCGGGTCAGGGGAGGGTTTGCCAGGAGGACTTGAGCTCGACAGAGTGACAGTGAGGTTCTGTGTGTCCGCAGCTCCGCGAGGAGGCCTGGCGGGGCTTTGCTGCCCTAGACGACCCGCTGACCGGACTCCTGGACATGCTAGAAGGCAGCCAGGCCTGGCAGCGCAAGGGCCCCTCCCTGGAGGCCTGGGTAGTCTGTGAGCTGCACCGCTGGCTACGGTCACAGCCCCTCCCTGCGCCGGCCCAGGTGAGCCCTGCCCACAGCCCACTGGCCACGTCCCTTCCACGCCATCCACACCTCCTGGCCTGGTGGGCTCCACGCCTGCCCGACCTGGCCTGCTGAGCCCAGCAGGGGTCAGTGCCTTCGGACCGACTGTGCTCCTGGGTCTGTGGCTTGACCCTCAGCCCCACAACCACACATCTCCCTCACCTGTGCCCCTGCCCCCCAGGCCTCGCCTGCCTGGAATGTCCACCGCAGACACAGGGTCGAGGTGCTGACGTCTGCGGCCAAGTCAGTCCCAGCACCGTGCTGCAGCCCCCCAGTCCCCGGCTGAGGCTGGCTCTGGTCTCCCAGCGCAGCTCAAGGCTGAAACAGCTCCAGGCCCGTGCGGTCAGGGTCCTTGCCAAGAGTCCCCCGAGTCTCGTGGAGCCACTGGTCAGCATCTTCCAGCTGCAGGACGCAGACCGGAGCCCCCTGCTGACTCACATCCACCAGCTGTACCAGGAGGGCAAGTTCAAAGAAGTGAGTGTGACCCCCACGTGGGCCGGGACTGGCAGGGAGGGGCTCAGGGGCCAGGGCCCCGGTGGGGTCAGTGCGGCAGGCAAGAGCTGGGCTGAGAGGGCTCATAGGGTCCACCCTGGGAGTGTCCCCTCCACCCCTCCACTACGGGGGTGCTGAGACCCCCAGAGGGCCTCAGGGACCAGCCAGCCCAGGAGCCCAGCTCGGGGCTGTGCCATGCACCAGGGTCCTTAGAGCCCCTCATACTCACAAAGCTGAAAAAGAGGCTGGTCGCAGCCCCCAGCCTGCGCCGGGCCCTCTCGCGCAGCACCTGGGGTCCTTCCTCCTGAGGTGTCCACTGGGTCCTCAAATGTGGTCAGCGGCCCAGGGACACCCTGGCTGTGGCCTGGGGCAGGACCGCGTACCTGAGCCGCTGCTGTCCAGTCTCATTTGTCAATTCCCAGAAATGCTTGGAGGGCTAAGAAGATCACGGGTGTGGGGGGCCCTCAGCCCGCGCTCGCCACTGCTCGATCACTTCCCGCGCCCTCCTAGCCCAGAGCCTCCCCGGCCCGGGGAGCTTTGCCAGGGAGCACCCACATGACCCTTGAGGCTCCCCCTTCTCACTCCTGCCTCTGTCTAG
>NW_027531297.1:573222-576592 GCF_008692635.1 Crocuta crocuta
GACAGCCTAGTTCCCTCTGGCCCAGCTGCTTACCCGCTGCTGCTGGCTTTGTGTCCTTGTCAAGGGTCCTGTGGCCACACCCACGCCAGGCCTGGGGACCTGTTCCAACAGCAGGGTCTGGTTTGCAGGAAGAGCCCCCGAGAGCCCTCACGCCGAGCCCACCACCCCCCCGCACCTGCCCCGGGGCCCTGCCCTGGGTGGCCCAGCCCCTGCCACTCGTGGCTCTCCTGCACCAGGTCCCAGCAGGGGTGGTGCCCCTGTGAGGGTCACACACCCGAGGGTCCTGTTGGCTCCTTGCCGGCGCCTGGCCGGGCAGGACCCCACCCTACCTGTGCCGCGCTCCCCGGGACCAGCCCCTCAGCATCACGCCCATGGCTCTCGCTGCAGAGGTTCCGCACAGGGCATAGCACTGGCGCTTTGCGGCACAGGTGACCAGTCCTAACAGCAGAGGGGCCTCCAGTACGTGCGGTGCTTTGGGCCGGGGGCCATGCCCGGGACGGGTCGTAGCTCCCTTGTCCTGGGCCGGCCTGGGCCCTGGGCAGAAAGAGCAAATGTGGAAATGTGGGCTTAGGAGCTGCAGGTCTCTGGGTAAGAGCTTGTCACGCTCTGGAGGTCTCAGCGGGTTTGTCGAGTCTCCTTTGTGAGCCCTGCCAGCTCTCATTTAAGTCCAGAAATTTCCAAGAGAAGGTGGAGGCTGGCCAGGAGCATTGGGAGTGACTTGGGTCTGCGTGAGGTAGTAGGGAGTGGGGGTCTGTGGTGAGCGGGGAGGGGCAGCTCTGTGGTGGATGTCAGGGGCGGGTCTCTGAGCTGTTGCTGCAGGCACGGGGCCCCCATGGCATCTCTGTGCCCTGAGATGTGAAGATCACAAGCAGGGAGAAGCCCTGGGGTGCCCAGCTCAGCAGAACACTCTTCCCACATCCCAAGTCCAGTCTCGGGCTGTCCAGGGGCTCACTCCTGGCTCACCCCTCCCACTGCCAGGGCCATTGCTCCCCACTCCTCGGTGGGCACCGAGCAGGACCCCAGGCGCGCCCCACGGGCCTTCTACCCCGAGGGGCCGGTCCCAGGGAGGAGGCTCACTGCAGTTTGGGCCTCACCTGGACCACCAGTCCTGCGCCCGCAGAGGTGTGGGCCGTGTGTTGGTGGCTGTCATCTTGTCTCGAGGCCGGTGAAGGGCGCTGAGAAACCAAGATGGCCACGCCAGGGACAATGTGGCTGGGGCTCCGCTCCCGTGGCGCAGGGCCATTCTCCGCGGGCTGAATGGGCGGCTGGGCTCGCAAGAATGCGGGAGGCAGAAGGCAGGCTAGTGTTTCGGCGTCTTCTGTTACACCCGAGCCTTTCAAAGAGTGTCTAGGGCCGGCTGAATGCGCCTCCCTCGCGCTCCAAGGCAGGAATCCCAACACAAAGGGGGCTCTTGTCCCGCACAGGCCCCTTCTGCGAAGAAAAGCCATTGTCCCCAAGCGGGGCCGCCCGGCAGGCGGTGCATGCTCCAGTGCCCACCGCCGCGCCCGGCGAAAGGGGCCGCATTCAGGCCTGTCCGCTCGGATTAGCAGGGACTCACGACTTAATGTGCACCGATATTTCATGTCGAGGGCGGCGGCTGGCTCCAGGCGGGATGAATGCCCGCTTTTGTCTACTGAGTTATTTTATTTACATTTTTTAAACAGCTTATCAAGGTAAAAAGATAGCTTTGCTTCAGGGGGAAGAAAAAAAAGCCCCTTGGCTCCGGGCCGAGCTGAGCTGTGGAGGTGGGAGGCAGGCCCATCCTGGGTCTGAGGCTGCCGAGTCTGGGCACCTGCCCGGCCTCCTGCCCCTCGGATGGACAGCCGGGGGGGTGTGGGGTGGGCATGAATGCTCCTCCCGTGGCGGCCACCTCGGCCCCACTGGGTTTTCTTAGTTTTTGTCCCCAAGGGTGGCTGTCCTAGAGCCTGTCTGCCCAGAGGTTTCCACGGCCCCGCCCTGCGCAGCCCAGCGTCTCCCTCGTGCAGAGGCCAGTCCTCGGCAGTTTCCTCTGTGGGGCCTCAGCCCCCCCTTCTGTCACCGGTGCCTGAGTCAGCAAGCGATGTGCCTGCACCTGCCGGGTCTCTCAGGTGACCGGGTCACGGGCGGCTGGTGTGCTCTTGGCAGAAGCTCAGACAGGAAAATGACCGGAGATGGAGTCTAAGCCCCTCATGGCAATGACAGAACTGCGCACAGCAACACCCCTGCCCCGGCCAAGCCCCAAGATAGAAGCCAGGCCGAGAGGGCTCCCTGCTGCCGGTCATCCCTCCCGGGCCGCTGCGACCACCCAACCTGGCTGCCCCTTTCCTTGTCCTGCGCCGCCCCGCGCACCCAGCCTCCAAGTGCAGAGGTGCAGGTGCAGAATGAGGGTACCCCCCAGACTGTCCCTGGGGGCGTCGGCGGCCATCCAGCCCTGAGCACGCTCGCCCCACCCTGCAGCATCCAGACAGGCCACGTGGCTGAGAGAGGGCACCCTGGGTGCTGGGACAGCTCGGGAGGAGCCAGGGAGCAGAGAGGGGCCGAGCGGAGCCCTCTGAGCCCTGTGTGACGGTAACCCCTGACACACCAGTGAGGCCTGAGCAGCCTGCCTTGGATGAGCGGGCTGGGCTCTGCGAGGAGCCCCCCACCCTCTCTTCAGCCGGTGGGCACCGCTGGCCAGATGAGAGGGTTGGGGTCGGCACAGAGGGCTCCCCTGGACCTCACTGGCTCCTCGGGGGAGGGAGGCCCCAGCAGCAGAGTGGGGGCACCCTCAGAGAGGGGGGTGAATGGGCTCCAGGCTGCCCTCTATGGCGAAGCCTCTCCTGCTTCTGTGAAGGGCAGCGCCCAACCTCCCGTGGCCACACCCTTGAACCTTCTACCCGGACCACCATTCCAGGTTACCCCCCCTCCCAAGCCTGAGGCCTCACCCCAGGATTCAGAGGGCTTGTCGGAGGGTGGGGGCTCAGGATCGCGCCTAGACCCTGGTGAGGGCTGGAGCCCAGCGGACAGATGGAGTCCTGCCCTTGGAGGAGCAGGAGCCACAGGGTGATCGGGGCTGACGCCCCAGCCGCGGTAGTGAGGGGGGAGGAAGGTCGTCTGTGCCCCCCACACCTCTCCCAGGGTCACCGGCTCACAGCAGGTCTGGAGGATGGGGGGTCCCAGGCCCCCAGGTACCCCTCCCCACGGCCCCTCCTCCGCCGTGGCCTGGCCCCACCAAGCCCAGGTCCAGGTGCTGACCGAGGAGGAACAGGAAGCTAACGGGAGCATGGCGGCCTCAGGGCACAGGCGGTAGCGTTCTGACCACCCCACTTCCTGAGCACAGTGTGGGGGGCCGCCGGGGTACGCATGCTAGCCTTCCCGGAGGGGGGCCTGGGGCTCAGTCAGTTCTCAGGGG
>NW_027531297.1:576667-579565 GCF_008692635.1 Crocuta crocuta
GCGATCTGCGGCCGGAGGCCCGAGCGAGCCTTTCCCAGGCCGCTATTTTGGTCCTTTGTGTGAGCTGCGTGGGGCGGGGCGCCCGGCTGCTCTGCCGGTTATTTTTGCTCATAATGGGAGCGCGATGTATGGAAATTATTAATAGCAGCCGGGTCTGCGCTACGTGCGGGCGCTCAGGACCCAGGGCATTTTCTATGCTGAGTCGGAGGAGGGTCCCTGCGCCGGCGGCTGCCTGCTGTCAGGGTTCTCAGCTGTGCCCACTGTGTCCCCATTCCCGGGTCGGCTGCCCTCCCCTCCTCACCAGGAAGCATCTGGGTTCAGATCCTCTTTTCTGTGGACCCAAGGGGGCAGGTCTGTGCGTCCCCCAACACACACAGACCACACCACGCCGTACGCCAGCCTCTCCTCCTGGGGCCAGTCCACCCTTTTGGACAGACAGCTGTGCGCTTATTAGTCATCTTGGATTGCACACAGAGTGTGCCCTGTGGAACGCGCTCGGAGGCCCCTGCACTTCAAGGCCACAGTCCCTCAGGCCCCAGGGTCGCCCGCCCTGGCCCCTGGCTGTGAATCCTGTGACTGGCCATGCCAGGCTCTTGCTGGTGGAGGGCACCATTTTGGGAGGGGTGGGGCAGGTGTCTGGGGGTAGGTGACGAGGCTTCTGCCCCTTGACTGTTCCCCCCGCCCCCGGCTTCTGGCCACTCATCAGCAACCCCTGGCCAGAGCCACTTGGGCCCAGAACCCACCCTGACGCCCTATCCAACAGGCCACCCCCCAGCCTGGTAGGGCCTGTGGGTCACTCCCACCTCCCCACCTCTTGTGGAACCGGGCTCAGCACTGGGGGAGTGAAGGGGGGCTTGTCTGTCAGGAGGCTTCTGGATTCTAGGCCCCTTGGACCTGAACAGGCCCTGTCCTATGCCCACAGTGACTGAGAGGTGTAGAAGGGTGGGAGCCCCTCACCGTGGCACTGCCTGGTCCCCACCAGGCCCAGTGTCGTTTGTGTAACCCGCCCCATCTGTGGTTGCCAGGCCATCATGCTGGGCTCCAAGCTGAAGCTGCAGCCAGTACTCGATGTTGACAAGGTAAGTGTCTTTCTCATGTGAATTCTGTGGGTTCCAACTTGGGTGGAGCCTAGGTCTCTAGAAACACGGTTTGGGGGCGGGGGGTCTTGTACCATTGAGCCCTGGCCTCTGCTCCTCACAGGGTGTGGCTGGGGGTGCTAGAGGTCAAGGGCCGCGTGTGACCACCTGACCCTGTGAGGCGGGCCCAAGGGGAAGGGGTCCAGGAGGGCAGTCCCTGGGCTTGGGTGTAATAATGCTCCAACAGCGGACGCCGGAGGGGTTCTCAGGAATGGGGCTCCCCATGAGGCCACCCCGGGGTTCCAGCCTGGGCTCCAGGCAGCCTGACCATTGTGGTCACACAGGGGAGAGGAAAGGAAATGAGGTGGAGTCTACTGTAGCGACCACCGAAGGGGCTTTGTTGAGGCCTGGCTTTTGCGGTGGAAATGGCCTGAGTGTCCGAAGGGCCGGTGCCACCACCAGGGACTGCCTCTGAGGCTCCCGGGGGCTCCGGCAGCTGGGGCTCCCGTGGGCACGAGCCGGGCACTACGAGCAGGCACGCCATCTTGCCAACAAGGAGGCATTCCCGGGCCACCCGGCTACTGCCCGTGGCTGGTCTCCCTCCTGCCCCCTCCCCACAGCTCAGTGGGGACAAGAGACAGCTGAGCTTCCCCAGGTCCCCCTTGCCTCTGGGGGTCTCCAGTCCTTTGTAATGGAGATGCAGATGGCCATGGGCCCAGGCGGAGCCCCAGGGAGCATTGGGGCCAGGAAGTGTGGGGCGAGGAGCCCAAGCACAGGCCAGGGACTGGAGGTGAGCCTGGGCCTCAGCAGGGGATGGAGGTGCCAGGTGCCTGCAGGCTGTAGCCTGAGTGCGTGCTGCCCCACAGATGAGCACCCCACTGCTCCTCCAGGACAGGGCGAACCTCGTGGAGCGTTACGTGGCCGGCTTCCCGGACCTCCAGAGGAGGCTGCTGGCCTTCCTGGACTCCTGGTGCCGGCCCGGCTTTGACATCGGAGCTGTTGCCAGGTGAGCCGCACGGGGGCCCAGGGTTGGGTGAGGGGCAGGCTCAGGGAAAGCCACACGATTGCCCCACAAGTCGCAGCCAGGTTAGCAGCGAAGGGCCTGCTTCTGGAGCCCAGAGGCTGTGCCTGTCAGGGACCAGATGAGAGACAGTTAGCACTTACTGAACAACAATCTCCACGTCCCGTGAATAACTTCTCATCCAGTTCCGGAGGGCACACTGCTTTCCCTTTGCTCGTTCCTTCATCCCTTCCCTGAATAAATCCTACCTGGGACGAACGTGAAGCCCATGTGGATTTGTTTGGGCTGCGTACATACATGACAGGTGCGTGTCGCCTGAGCGTGGGGCACGGGGATGGCGTCTGGCAGAAGGGCTTCTTGCCACACGTCCGGGGGAGCCCCGGGGGCGGCGGCTCCTGGAGGCCCGTGAAGGCTGAGTGGCTTGATCCTGGCCCCTGAGCCACCCGGCCCTGGGATCGTCCGGCTGGTTCGACCTTGGGCTCTGGGGCAGACCTCCCTGGACCCACCTCCCCGGAGCTGTGAGCAAGTCACCTCACTCTCTGGGTGTCTTTCTTCATCCCTAAAGTGGGACTGATTTGGCCTGTGTCAAGGGTCGTGTGACTCCAATGCTAGGAAGCAGGCGAGTGCACGCAGCCCCGGGCCAGGCTCGTGCGGTGCAGCTCTCCCCGCTGACGGGAGCTCGGCCCAGCTGGCCCAGTCGGTGGAGCGTGCGACTCTTGACCCCAGGGTGGTGAGTTTGAGCCCCACGTTCAGGGTAGAGATTACTTTTTTTTTTTAAAGTGGCTTAAACAATAAACAATG
>NW_027531297.1:579859-582051 GCF_008692635.1 Crocuta crocuta
TTTTTTAAAGTGGCTTAAAAAATAAACAATGTGTTTAAAAAAAAAAAAGAGGGGGGGGGACATAGAGCAAATAAGTGGACATCCTGTGGGGCTGGGACCAGAGTCCCGTGTGGAGAAGGGACACACGTGGGTGGACAGTGCGAGGGTGAGGGAGGCTCTGTGGCCTGGAGTTAGCAGAGGATATTGGTTCAAATTAATGAGTTTTTAAAAATGTACCGGATTTTGGGGAGCACCTGCGTGGCTTAGTTGGCTAAGCATCTGACCTTTGATCTCAGCTCAGGTTGTGAGTTCAAGTTCACATTGGACTACACACTGGGCATGAAGCCTACTTAAAGAAAAAAATTTCCAAGGAGCCTGGGTGGCTCAGTTGGCTAAGCGTCTGCTCTGGATTTCAGCTCAGGTCTGATCTTGCAGTTCATGACTTTGAGCCCCACACTGGGCTCTGTGCTGACAGCTTGGAGTCTGCGTGGGATTCTCTTTCTCTTTCTCTCAACGTAAATAAATAAACTAAAAAAAAAAAAGAATAGTTTAGAAAAAAGACTTTCCTAGGGCCTAGAGAGAGGGAAGGAGAGAGAGAAGGAAAGAAGAACAGAGAAAAAGGGAGAGAGAGAATCCCAAGCAGGTTCGGGGCTATCAGCAGAGTCTGATGTGGGGCTTGAACTCACAAACCGTGAGATCATGACCTGAGCTGAAATCAAGAGTCAGATGTTTAACTGACTGAGCCACCCAGGTGCCCCTATAAACACTAGGTTTTACAAAGTGCTTCTGGCCAATGAACACAAGCATTTGTTAGTGTGTCTGCTTCACGATGAAAAAGACAATTTTTTTTTAATGTTTTATTTATTTCTGACAGAGAGAGAGAGAGAGACAGCGTGAGCAGGGGAGGGTCAGAGAGAGAGGGAGACACAGACTCTGAAGCAGCTCCAGTCTCTGAGCTGTCAGCACAGAGCCCAATGTGGGGTTCGAACCCACGAACCGTAAGATCATGACCTGAGCCGAAGTCGGACACTTAACCAACTGAGCCACCCAAGTGCCCCAAAGAAGATATTTTTAAGAGAACGAGAGGCAACGACAGCGGGGGGGCGGGGGGAGTCCGAAAAACCGGTGGCAGGTGGTCAGGCAGCAGCGCTTAGCAGGCTGAAAAGCTGACCCGCTGGCGCCAGGGGCATGTGGGGCCCAGCACGGAGGCCGAGGAGGGCCCTCAGCGGACTCCTCAGTGGCCAGCCAGTCCTCGGGGACCCTGGGCCGAGGTGTCCACAGAACACAGAACAGAACTCTTTTCAATCAAAAATACAACGGCAAAATGAAAAGCACAATAAAGGTTTGGAGGATAAATCTGAAAATGTCTTCGAAAAAGTACAGAAAAGATAAACAGAATGAAAATCAGAGAGAAAGGATTAAAAGAATGAATAGAGATCTCGTCAAGAAGGCCCAACATCCAAGTACTGAGAGCCCCAGACGGAAAGAGCAGAGGACGGAGCGCATTGCGAGGTGCCAGGCTTAGCGGGTCCGCTGGGCGCACTGTGGCGAGGCAGACTCCGCCCTCCCCGGGAGAATGGGGCTCCGGAGGGGTTTCCGGGGGTGTCGCCTGCCGGGTGCTGTGGGAGGGCTTCAAGCCCAAGGCCCCAGCTCAGCCGAGCCCTCGGCCATCGCGGGGCAGAGCCCAGGCGCCTCTGCAGGCGTGCGCTGAGCCGTCAGCTGGGACAGCTCGCCGCGTGGCGGGCACAGGGGAGGCGGGCAGGGGCCGGCCGGAACCTCAGCGGGCAGTAAAACCCTGACGGGAGCAGGAGGGTGCGTCCTGGCCGTGGCATCACAGACACAGTGTGTCCCGACCCTGCGTGAGGACCGTGCGGGGAGGGAGCCCGAGGGCCTTCCGAGCTGAGGCGTCCGAACACCTAACGCTGAATAATCAAGAGGTCACGTACGCGTATGTCACTTGTAAGCGCAGAGACAGGTCCCGAACACGACAAAGTGATCGTGTCTGCTGCGCGGTGGGGCCGAGTGACGGGCGACCGCTCTTCCCATCAGCCTCGTAGAACTACCGAGGTTTAAACTGTTCGAGTGTGTGACTTAGAGAAATAAAAGTCTTAACAAGAAAGCACCCGACAGGAGCCGTGTTTCTCTCCCCACAGACAGCACCCACAGGTGACCTCCTTGAGGCTGGACAGGCTGAGTCCCAGAGCACTAAGTTG
>NW_027531297.1:582057-589139 GCF_008692635.1 Crocuta crocuta
GGCGGGTCCTGAGCCTGCTGGAGCGACTGGGCCTGGACCCAGGTGAGTGCGGCCCCCACACCCTGTGCGCCCCCGGCCGACGCTGGGGCTGCCTGTGGTTCAGGCTGGCCGGGACCGCCGGCCCCCCTTCCTGTCGCCTGCCATCGCCGGGCCTGGACGCAGAGCAGCAGACCGAGGTCTGCAAGCCCCTCTGCCCGCCTGGGGTGACCCCTGGGAAGCGGGGCCCGTGCTGCACCCCCCGTGCCCTCCCCCTCCTGCCCGGCGCGTCTTCCTGTCTGACGATGGCCCTTCTAGCAGACGTGAGGTGGTATCTCATCGCAATGTAGGTGTCCACCTCCCTGATGGTGAGTGGTGCGCCTGTCCGGGTGCCTTTGGAAAACGCCTGTTCGCTTCCTCTGCTCATTTTTAAATCCGGTTATTTGGGGGCTTTGGCTATTGAATTGTGTGAGTTCCTTATACATTTTAAATGTTAGCCTCTTATCAGATGCTTGGTTTGCAAATAATCTTCTTCTACTTTGTAGGCGGTCTCTTTGTTTTGTCTACTGTTTCTTTGTACAGAAGCTAATATTCAGTTTGTTGAAAGACCACTTGGTTTTTGCTTTCGTTGCCTGCTTTTGGCTTTCGGGCGCTCTTTGTTCTTTGCCCTCCCCAGCCCGCCAGGTTAAATTTTAAACCTTCTTTCTTCTTAAAATATTCCTCAAGTGTCAGTATAGATTACTTCTATTATTGTCCAGCTCAAGATATTTTCTAGTCTTTATTGTAATTTTTCTTTGCCCATGGGCTAATTAGAAATGTATTTCTTTTGGGGCGCCTGGGTGGCTTAGTCGGTTAAGCGTCCGACTTTCGCTTAGGTCATGATCTCGCGGTTCGTGGGTTCGAGCCCCGTGTCGGGCTCTGTGCTGACTGCCAGCTCAGAGCCTGGAGCCTGTTTCAGAGTCTGTGACTCCCTCTCTCTCTGACCCTCCCCTGCTCACGCTGTCTCTCTCTCTCTCTCTCTCCTAGAAATAAATAAAACATTAAAAAAAAAAGTTTAAAAAAAAAAAAGAAATATATTTCTTTTTCTTCTTTTTTAACGTTTATTTTTGAAAGAAAGAGAGCGAGAGTGAGAGAGAGAGCTAGTGGGGGAGGGACAGAGAGAGAGGGAGACAGAGGATCTGTCCCGACAGCGCAGAGCCTGATGCAGGGCTCGAGTTCACTCACAGTGAGATCACGGCCTGAGCCGACGTCAGATGCGTAAGTGGCCGAGCCACCCCGGCGCCCCTAGAAGGGTATTTCTTCATTTCAAAGCTCTGTGGCATTTTTAGTTATTCTTCCAGTGTGGGCTCTTAATGTCATCGTGATCAAAGCTCATGCTCTGTATGATCTCAGTCCTTCGGGTTGAAATGTGTTGTTATGAAGAAATCTAACTTCTTTTCTCTGAAAGCAATCTCTCTCTTCCCCTCTCTCTCTCCATCTCTCTCTTCCCCTCTCTCTCTCCATCTCTCTCTCTCTCTCTCTCTCCCCCTCTCTCTGTCTTTGATGTTCTGCAGTCTCACTCGCAGGAGACTGGCTGTAGATTTCCTTGTGTTTATGTTGCCTGGTGCTGGCTGAGTCTGTGGACTGCCGTCTTCAGTCGGTTCTGGGACCCTGCAAGTCACCGTAGAGACGGCTGTCGGCCCCCTGGGACCCGTGTGTGCCCCCCCCCCTCGGTGCTGTCACTGTCCTGGGTCTCGCTCACCTTGAGCTCGGGTGACTACTGCTCTTTTCCACGTCGCGGATTCTCTCCTCTGTGTCCAACAAACGACAAAACACATGCGTCACTTTGATTGTTGTATCTGAGGCTCCAGAAGCTATACTTTGCTTCTTTCTCAGATCTGCTCTTTGGCTTCTGTGTGGCTCCTTGACCGTATTTCCGGTTTGGTCTTTTCTTCCTTTGAACGCCTTGCTCCTGGGTGTCTTATGCCCCGTGTCCCAGCTTCAGCTCCGTCGCTGGCCAGCGCGTAGCTTCTGCCTCCCGCCCCCGCAGGCTCCTCTGTCCTCACGCGGGGCGTCGCCCTGAGGAGCCACGCAGACACCCTGACCCCGGTGAAGGCGCCTGCCTCCGGGAAGGAGGCCAGTCCTGGGGGCTTTTGCAAAGACAGAAACACGTCACCAACAGGTGTTGATTTGTGACTTTCAGTGGCCCCTTGGGTGGCACTAGGTGAAGAGATGGGAGAAGGAAACGAGGTGTCCCGGAGGCCGGAGGTGGGGGCAGGGGGCAGGCCGGAGCGTCCCCCCAGCCGCCCAGGCAGGTCTAGGAGGAAGTCCCCCGGGGGGCGCAGCTGTAGGAGGGAGCCGCCCTCAGGCTGCAGAAGAAACCAAGAGTGGGGCTTTGGGTGCGGAAGCTCCTAGGAGGGTCCCGGCAGCACAGACCTCGGGGCGCCGGGCTCCGAGGGGCCAGGAGGTCTGGGGTACAGTTGCAGGACGGGAGCGCTGAGGAGTGGCCCCCCCCCCGGGGACCCCCGTCCCTGGCCTCTGACGTCACCTGCGTGCCTGCCCTGGGCGCTGCCGGGGGGGCCCTGCTGGGGTCACCCAGGGGACATGGAGTGGGGACACGGGAGAGGCCGGAGAGGCCTCAGGGGCTCGTAGCACAGACCCGCCGTGAGGGCTGTGCCGGCCTCCTTGGCAGGGGCTCTTCCCGCCCAGAACTCAGGACCGTGTGGGGCGGGGTGGTGGGCAGGCTGTGTGGGGGGCCGCAGCTGGGTCTGGGGGTGCAGGCCCTGGGTGGGGCCGCCTTCCCTCCCAGCAGCCCCGCCATGCCACTCGCTGACCCGCAGAGCCCACACTTCGGGGTCGGCCATGGCCACAGTGGGCCCGGGGCTGGGGACCAGAGGAGCCTTGGGGTCTGGGGCCAGCCTTAGCCTGGCGCTCCCCAGCTCAGGACGTGCCCCCCTTGGAGGGCTGCCCCTCCACAGGTCTCAGCTGAGTGCGGCACTGGGCAGGCTAGGTGCCTAGGCACCCTCAGTGTGGGGACCCCCTGACGATGCGCCGCGTCTGGGGCCTGCTGGACACCGGGGGAGGGCGGGCGAGCAGGTGCCCCCGCGGGCGCCCAGCTCGTCGGCCCTGCTGGGGAGCAGGGAGGACAGGCACCTCCGCCAGGCGCCCCTGCAGCTTCCCTGGCGGCTCCCGGGGTCCGTCTTATCCAGGACGCCTCAGGGTCCCAGCTGAGGCCACTGCCCCTTTGCGCCTCTGCAGTCTTCCCCGTCCACCGTCACGGCTGCGGCCTCCACAGGGAGCGGCCCCGTGTCCTCCACGGGCTGACACTAGACGCGGAAGGAGGGTCGGGGACTTCTGTGTGCCTCTCCTCCCTGCGCTCCCCGCCGGCTCACCCCTGCCCAGGCCCGGGTCCCAGGTGGGGCCCCCAGGGTGTCCCAGGGCAGGGAGGCAGCAGGACGCGGTGTGGATCTTGGGGCGTCTGCCGGCCTTGGAGGCGTGTCAGGCAGTTGGGCCTCAGCTGTGCCTGTTCCTGTAAGGGTGCGTGCTGGGGTCTGGGCCGGCCAGTGAGCCCGGCGGCCGCAGAACGTTACCTGCGGGGGCCGTCCTGTACCCACAAGGCCGTTGGAAGAAGTACCCCACTGGCAAAAGGGTGCTTCGAGTTGTGTAAATGTCGGAAGAGCCGGTTTCTGTCTGCAGGCGCCTCCGCGAGAACACGGTCGCTTCGTGCCCTGCCCTGAGAGCCCGCAGTAATTCACCTCTTCCCTTCTTTCCTCCAGTAACTCCCTCATTCGCCCCCTTCCTCAGGCTTCATCCACGTCCCGCTGCAGGGTTGTCGCAGGTTCCTGAGTGGCCTCCTGGGTCCGGAACCCTCAGACCCCGGGCAGGAAGGAGGGGACGCCCGTCACCTGTCTGAGGGGTCGCTAGCCTTTCCTTGCAGGCCCCAACTTCTGAGCAGCACTGACCTCCGCTCTGGTCGGGCAGCGACCCTGCAGCAGGACGCTCCCCGGTGCTGGAAGCCGGGTGCTGCCAGGGCAGCCACACTTGCAGGGGGTGCAGGCCCCTTAGAAGGCCAGGCCCCTGGGGCGCCTGGGTGGCTTAGTCGGTTGAGCATCCAACTTTCACTTAGGTCATGATCTCACGGTTCGTGGGTTCNGAAGGCCAGGCCCCTGCTGGCAGGTGGTCAGCGTCCCGTCTGCACTGCCAGGCTTCAAGGACAGCTGTCCCCGGGAAGGAGGCCCAGCAGTCAGATGCCGGGACAGCCGGACGGGCGGACAGGCGGGTGGCTGGGCGGGTGGGTACCCTTCCTGGGCCCCCTCGGGCTCTGAACAGCATGTGGAAGTAAGGCTGATAATAAGCGTCAGTCTGTAAGCACGTGAGCAAGATGGCCCCTTCCTCACATCCCAGGGAGGGTCCTGCTTGGGGAGATGAGGCTCCTGTCCCTCAGAACACGTGATGCAGAGGGCCTGGGAGACCCCAGACGAGGCTCAAGGCTGGGAGGGCACCTGTGGGGACAGCGAGGGGTGAGGGGAGTGGGCAGGAGCCCCCACGTGCTGGCCCCCGCCCCTGCCTCGCCCTGAGCTCTGCCGTCTTTCAACAGCCCTGTGTCCCAACGCTGTCACTCAGCAGCGCCTGGCTGCCCTGCGCTACCTGTGCTACAAGCGGTTTATGGAGGTGTGTGTGCCCCGGTTAGCTCCCCGAGCCTGGGCCCGTGGTGGGGGGTCTCCCTCCCCAGTTTCTAGAGCTGCTGCTAGAAAAGGTCACCTTGATGCTTACTTTTGCAGAGAAGCATGTCTCAGGAGAACTGGGTGGACCACGTGCAGGTGAGTCCAGGGGCCCTGGAAGCCTCTAGAAGGCTCCGGAAGGCTCTGGAAGCCCCGTGCAGGGTAGGCATTCACTGGAGACCTGGGCGAGCACTCTCAGGGGGGCACGTGACCCTGAGAGACTGTGTGCACACACACAGACCAGGCACGCGGTGTGTAGGCCCACACGCCGGGTCTGCTCCTCTGATGTCCCGGCAGACAGGGCTTCTCCCCGCCCAGCACAGACCCCACAGCTTGACGAGAATCCAGACACAGAGCCTTAGGTCTGCCCACCCCTGCCAGAAGGTGGGGTGCAAGAGGCAGATGCTGAGGGGGACCCCCCCAGGGTGAGGCAGGGCCAGAGCAGCTGGGGGTCCCGGAGCCCCTTTTAGCTGATGCTGTACAGAGCCACCAGGCGATGGAGGAGGTCAGGTTTGCTGGAGATTCCACTTGTTCACCAAGAGAATATTCTAGACCATCCTTGAGCCTTGCGCTTACATACGGCTCTGTGCCCCCTGAGGCCTGGGGAGGGGTGATGCGAGGGCCGCTCCCGGGCCCGGGGGCTGCAGAGCCCAGCAGGACAGCAGCCTGGACAGGACCGTGGAGCAGCTTTGGTCCTTCAGGCCTGAGCCGGAAGTGTGGGTCGTCATGCGCACAGCGCTCGTCCCAGCCCTGGGTGAAGCAGCCTTGGCAGAAGGTGGAGGGTGTGTGGGGTCCCTGATGCAACATGCCAGTTAGTGCAGGGGGTGGGGGCCCTTCCCTCCCTGATGAACGGTCTGGCATCTGGTGTTCTGAGTGGCATCCAGTGGGGGGCAGCGCTGAGCCACCCCTGGAGTGATGGGTGTGTGGGGTGGGTGGTGAGTCACCAGAGAGGAACGCAGACCCCCGGGGAAGGCCCGGAAGGCTGGTCCCCCCTGGGTGCCAAGGCCGAGGCAGCCGGAAGGGCAGCGGACATCCTGAAGAATGTGGAGGGGTTTCCACATATTGTCGTCCACGTGGGAACCCGCGGCCCGCGGGAAGCGGATGGCCTGAGGCTGCTGGGGGGACAGAGTTGTCTGGGAGGGGCCTGGCCTGTCAGCCAGCAGAGGCTCCTCGGGGAGCACGGAGGCCTCAGGAGCCAGAGATCTGGAGAGAAGAGGCTCAGACTCCAGCGAGGGTGGGGTGCCTGGGCCTTGCCCTGGGTGCCCTGAGGCTGAGCGGACTTGGGTGGGCCGCCCATGGGCTGCTTGGCTCCCTGTGCCCCTGCGCTGGGCACTGGTGTGGGAGAGGCCGCGTCGTGAGGCCCCGGAGCGACATTACCCCTCTGAGGGCCGCCTGTCCGTGTCCACTCTCTGGACTGTGGACTCGGGGATGTCCCACGGTCCACCTTCCCCTGAGCATGTCGGCCAGCCCAGGGGCGGGGCTGAGGAAGCCCGGGGGGCAGACGCGCACAGCCGCAGGGTCAGGAGCAGGGCCCACAAGGTGAGGGTGGAGACGATGTTCTAGAAAGACAGTGCTGGTCTCAGGTCCAGGGGCAGGAGGTCAGGAGGCGCTGGTGAGAGCAGCAGCGGGGACCGGGGATTGGAGATGGGGACACGGGGACAGGGAGCCGGGCCAGGCTGCGGACACAGGATGGTGACCCTTCAGCCTGACCATGTGGAGGGTCCTCGACAGCTCGGTCAGCACAGGGCCTTCAGGGAACAGCCTCCTGCACTGGAGGGCTCGGAGCCAGTCTGGGGGGGAGGTCTGGGCTGGCGCAAGAAGGTCTGCACCCCTTTGGGGCAGAGCCAGACAGCGCAGCCCATCCCGTGTGCCCCCCAGGGCCTGCTGGGACAGAACGAGAGGCCGCAAGAGATGCTGCTACAGCTGCTGGCCTCCCCCGGCAACGAGGCCGTGGCTGCGCAGTGCGCCCTGGGCCTCGCACTGCCCGAGGAGGGGCTGCCAGCCACAGTGGCGGCAGAGCTCCGCCAGCTCAAACTCCAGGAGAGGTGAGCACCCCCAGGCTCGGGAAGCTGGTGAGCAGAACATGCCCTAGGGCCCCCGTCCCTTGGGAAGTAACCCCACGAATCACATGTGCCAGCAGTCTGGGAATTAGAAAAGAAAGAAAACCAAGAAGCGGGCACAAGCTCCCATTCCCAGAGCGCGGACACGCTCAGAGCAGACCCTTCTGCCCTGGCCTCGACCCTGTGGCCAGAGCCCACAGCCAGGCCCATACCCCCGAGGGCCTGAGGAACCAGCAGTCGGTAGGCTGGGGGGTGAGGGGGGCAGAGGCAGGTGGGCAAGGCGGAGCCAGCAGCCATGTGGCAGGAGGGGTACAGGCAGGCACACCCCAGAGGCCCCCGCAGCTCC
>NW_027531297.1:589187-590805 GCF_008692635.1 Crocuta crocuta
CAGGCCAGCAGGTTTGGGGGTGGGGGGGTGGGGTGCGGCCCCAGGAACCCAGGGTGGTGGGGGTGCCACAGCTGCACTTCTTCCAGGGCGGCCGAGGTGCCTTTGGAGGACAGGAGGGACGATTACTACCGGCTGCCCATCGCCAGGGAGGACATCCACTTCCTGGCCTCTGGGGAGGCCCTGGCCAGGCACGGGGAGGCGATCCTACAGGTGGGTGGCCAGCTCCGGGGCTCCGTCCACACCATGGACCCACCAGGCTTCGCTCTCCATCCCCTCCGGCCCAGACACCCAGCCCGTTCCGAAGACCCCGGGCCTGAAGCACAGGCTTCGGGCACTGGCCCCCCACCTGCGGCAGCTCCAGACCGTGCGATGGCTGGACCCTCGGCCTGGTTGGCAGGTTCCTTTGACCCCTTCTGTGTGGAATGGTGGGCACCTGGGGGCCAGACCTGGCTCCCGTCATGTGGGAGTTCCCAGGGCTGGTCACCCCTCCCAACAGAGACTGCCTCACCTGGACCTCACGCGAGGGGACCCGGCTGGCTGCACCCTCCTAGCCCTCGGCCACAGCCCTGCGGCCCCAGGGGCCTCACCTGCTTACAGCAGCCTCTCTCTGCAGCCCGGCCAGGTGGTCGGTGTAGACGTGGAGTGGAGACCCTCGTTTGGCACGGGGGACCAGCCCCAGGCATCCATCATGCAGGTGGCAGTGGAGGGCCGCGCCTTCCTGCTGGACCTGGCTGCGCTCTCGCGGCCCGCGGCGGGCCAGGCGTCTCAGGCCTTCTCCAGGCTGGTGTCCCGGCTGCTCTCGGACCCCTCCATCACGAAGCTGGGTGAGCGAAGCCCCTGCCCACCCAGGGGGAGGGTGCTGAGGTAAGGCCACGGCCCCTCCCTCGGGTACCGGCCACACTGACGGCCCTCCTTGCAGGTTATGGGCTGGCGGGAGACCTCCGGAGCCTGGGCGCTTCCTGCCCCGCCCTGGCGCACGCGGAGAAGCAGCTGCGGGGCGGCCTGGACCTGCTGCAAGTGCACAGGCAGGTCAGCTCGAGCGGGGCGGGCGGGGGCCCCTCCATCCTCCGCCCAGCCGCCTGCCCGGCGACACCCTGCGCCAGCTGGGGGTCTGCACCACAGGCTGCCAGGGGGTCTGTGCATCAGGACCAGCTCATGGCCTCAGGTCACCAGGCCCCACCAGGGAGGGAGGGTCACCACGTGTCCCCACTCTTTCCCCAGAGCCAGCCTTGTTTTGGGCTCCCCTGAGTTCTCAGCATGTGCCCTTGGGGCCAAGATGGCATCCCCAGAGCGGACCTGAGGCCCCTGCACAGACCGCCGTGGCCATCTGAGCCCTCCCTTCCCGCACCGGCAGCTCTGGAGGGCGGAGGGCCTTCCCCAGGGCAGGCCGCTCACCCCTGAGGGGCCTGTCTTGGCAGATGCGGGTGGTGAACATGCCAGCTCGAGGCTCGCTCAAGGCCAGGGGGCTGCGGGGCCTCAGCCTCCTGGTGCAGCAGGTCCTCGGCAAGCCCCTAGACAAGGCGCAGCAGCTCTCGAACTGGGACCGGCGGCCGCTGAGCGAGGGGCAGCTGGTTTATGCAGGTGTGCACCCCTCCTCCCCACACACCCCCCCCCCCCG
>NW_027531297.1:590945-594943 GCF_008692635.1 Crocuta crocuta
CTGGGGCCCCCGCACGGGAGGCTGAGGCCGACTCATGCCCATCCCAGCCACCGATGCCTACTGCCTGCTGGAAGTGCATCAGGCGCTGAGCAGAGAGCCTGCCAGCTTCTTCCTGTCTGAGGACCTGGCCAGGAGCCTGCGGCCAGGGTGCAGCGAGAGATCGGGGGCCCAGGAGCCGCCCCGCCTGCAGGAGGCCTCAGCCCCGCCTTGGCAGGTGGGTGAAGCCCCCCAGGACCCCTCCATTACAGTTCTCAGGAGGAGGACCACTGTGTCCCCTCCGCCTGGACGGGAGGGAAGCAGAGCGTCGGTCGATGGCCTGGAGGAGGAGGGTTCCCGGCGCTGTCCTGAGAGCAGGCCTGACGTGCTCCCACCGAGGTCCGGGCGGCGTCTGGCGTGAACCGTGTGGCCCCATTGTACACAGAACCCCCACCCCCGGGAAGCGTGTGGAGGCCGCGCCTGGGCCCGTGCAAGTGATCTTGCATCATTTTATTAATCTGTTCGTCTGCCATTTCCTGCATTGAGGACATACTCCTCACGATGGTCTTTATAAAGGCTAAAAAATAATAAAATGCTGACCACTCTGCCCTCAGGGTTCTCACTGCGCACAAAGCCCGGGGCGGGGCGGAAGGGCCGTGTTGCAGGTGCCTGTGGCCGAGCGCGAGGACAGCGGCCCCGAGACCCCGGCCAGGGCCTTCCGCGTGGTGTGTGACAGCATGCTGCAGGGGCTGGCCCGGAGCCTCCGCTGCCTGGGCGCGGACGTGCGCGTGCTGGGCACCGGCGAGGACCACCGCAGGGCGGCTGAGGTGAGCGTGGTCGGTCCNCCTGGGGCCGTGGAGAAACACTGAGTTGGGGTCTTGGAATTCAGGGGCCTGAACTTGGATGGAAAACTTTTCCACTGGTTCATGGTGATAAAACACACAACTCACCCATCAAAGTGTGCNGTCTGTTCCGGAGGTGGGCTGTGGTCGCTCGGCACCCTGTTTTCCGGGTTTAGCCGTTCCCGAGTGGGTCACTGTTTCCCTCCTTTTTATGACCAAATGGTGTCCTGTTGAGCAGATGGGTGTCACCTGGGCTGCCCCGGTCACGCTGCCGTGAAGGAGCACACACGTGGCTCTAACATAGTTTTTATTGTCGATTGGGGTTTCTTTTGTGCGTCTGCAAACGTCCTTCTGGGAACGGGTCCCCAGGCTCACCGGATGGCCAGCTGCAGCACGGAGCCGGCCCGGCCCGGAGACGGCCCTGCAGCAAGAAGCCTGCACGTTGCGCCCTGGGTCCGGGCAGGGCTGGCCACTGGGGGCCACTTGTGGCTCAGCTCCCTGGACCCACCCAGCACTTGTGGGCCACCCCCCTATTGAGGAAGCTGAGGCCAGAAGAATGGGGGGCCCGCCCCCGGCATTTGAGGGGATGGGGGCTCCCCCCGTCTCTGGTCCCCGGTCAGCCGCTTCCCCCAGAGGCCTGCCCTGGCCCCCGTCCCTGGAGAAAACACCTGTGTCCTGGCCGAGACTGTCTTTAGCCTATGGGCGCTGAGACCGAGGTGGCCGGCCTGGCTCCCCGGACTCCAGACCAGACGTCGTAGGTCAGGGAGCTCATGAGCCAGGGAGGAGGTGCCTTCCCACTGGCCCCCAAGAGAGCGTGGGGTCACCAGCAAATGGGAGGCCGGGCTTGGCCTCCGTGTTCCTTAAACACCCGTGTTACTCCTGTGACTTTACATGGTATGACAGAGGGATTTAAAGATATAATTTACTGATCAATTTAGAGTCAACCAATAATCGAGAGAGAGTATTTGAAATTACTCAGGTGGGCCCAGCATCACTGCACGAGGCCTTTAGAGCAGCGACAGGAGGCAGCAGCGGGAGTCCAGGCACAGGGTGCTGTCGCTGCTCCCTGCCCCCACCCCGAGCCCGCCGCCACCTGGCTTCCGCAGAGCGACATTCGCGGGGGCCGTTCCGGCGGCACAGGATGGTCGTGTGGGCTCTGAGAGCGGAGTGCGGCGCTGCCGTAAGGACGGACATACGGACGCGGAAGGAGCTTGGACATCAGGGGGTTCGGGGCGTCAGGGGAGAAGGCACTGAAGGTCACGAGACAGAAGCAGGGTCTGGTCGGTGCTGCAGGGCCGGGGAGGGGAGGTGGTGGGTGGGCTGTGATGTTGGGACCTGAAAACACACCGACTTCACAGTCTGTCAGAGGAGAGGCCCGACCCGGCCTGGGGGAGGCGGCGTTTGTGGGTGCTCCTTCTCCGTGGTGCAAACCTGTGATTGGAGGTGTGAGCCCGACCCGGACCCTCCCCGGGTGTTGTACTTGCCGCAGACTGATGTCAGCCATATAGTTTCCAAAGTCCCTTTGACTCATTTCCACCCAGCAGGTCTTTTGATCGAAGCTTTGACTGGATTCTGCCTTTTCAGGGCCTCTCTCCAGAGGAGGAGGCTTCACCCCCCTTCGCTTGGCTGCTTCCAGAAACGCTCTGGACGGTGGAGCGAGTGTGCGTCCTCGCAGGGGCAGGGCCTCGGGCACTTTGCAGAGAAGGCACCTTGGGCGGCGGCAGCGGCTGGGTCCCGGGCTGCTCCACGACCTCCTCCGTGGGCCTTTCCGGATGGCGTGTGTCCTGCGCGGGAACCGTGTGTTTTTGTCCGCAGGCAGTTGTCCGCGAGGTCCCGCGTCCTGGGCTGCCCGTCTTGTGCGCCGCTAGTGCCGGGACAGGCTCGTTCTTGGCGGGAAAGGAGGCTCTGCGCTGAGGGCCCAGGGGCACGGGGGGGGGTCCTCACCGCAGGCAGGCCGGGCGCTCCCAGAGCGTGGGGCGCAGGTGCTCAGGGCGCTGCTTCTAGTCAAGTGGGAGAGGACGGCTCAGCACAAAGGAGGCAGACTGGGTGACGGGGGGGGGGGGCCCCAGTNTGGCCGAGGGGAGGCCGGGTGCCAGGGAGAAAGGTCAGAAGGCTAGGGAGGTCTGCGAGGGCGCCCCCCAAGCCCGAGCCCTCAGGCCCCTCAGCAGAAGCCGGAGCTCGCGGAGAAAGTCTACTCAGCGGTGACAGCTCTGGGCCGTGTCCGCGGTGTTCCCTGCCGCGCTGGCCGCGGACCTGAGGTGCACGTGGCCGGCCGCGTGAGCAACGGCCAGCCCCCCGTCTGTGCCTCCGCCGCGTCCTGCTTCTCCGGGCGGCCTGGCGTGGCCGGCGTGGCGCTCCAGTCTGAGCGCCTGTAAAGGCAGCGTCTCCCCCAGGAGAGGGCTCACCGGTAATCCGTGGTGTGTGGCGTGGCAAGTCCCTCAAACCCTTGCCTGCCCTGGTGCCCACAGCGAAGGAGAGACCCTGGGGAGCCCGCTCGGCATGTTTTTGAGTCGAAGTAACCAGCGTGTGGAACCCTCCGCTGCGGCTCCAACTGTGCGGACGAAGTGGCAAAGGAAGGAACGGGTGTGGGCATCACGTTTCCCACGCACGCCCCGCGCAGGGTCCTGAGACGGCGGGACAGCACAGCCAGGGCCTCCGGCTGTGGGTGCCACGGAGAACAAAGTCAAGTTCACCGCTGGCGCCACGCCGTCCTCACCCCCCTGTCAGCGTGAGGTCCTGTTTCGTGCATTTGGATTCACCGTGTTCTCTGGTTATCGACCAAGCGGTGCTCACCGGCTGCCGCTGCCTCCCCGAGGTGCTGCCACGGCCGCGACACCGTCCCCGAGGCTGCCGGACACGCAAACCGTTCCCTCGCCCGTCAGCACTTTCCCGAAATGGAGGAGGTGGCTCACCGCGCCGGCACCGTCCACGCGGCACGTGTTCTGCGTAGACGCCCCGTCTTCCTGGGAGTCGTCAGTTTTGGCGCGTGTGCCCGGCGCAGGTGCAGCCTCGGCACCAAACCCCTGTGGCTCCGCCTGAGAGCCAGCCCTCCCCGCCGCGTCCCCTGGGGCCCCTGCCCGTGTGTCTTTTCCACGTGTTCATTTGGCTTCATGCCGTGGCCCCAGAATCTGTCTTGGCCACGAGCGAGGCGACACGCGGGTCCTTCTACACGAGCCAGGG
>NW_027531297.1:595042-604617 GCF_008692635.1 Crocuta crocuta
GGGGGGGGGGGCGGGGGGGGGGGGGGTGTCTCTTCCTCTGGCTCTGCTCCTCGTCCCGGTGGGTGGTGGGCGAGCCCGCCGTTCCCATAAAGCCCGGGGGCTGCACTGACCGCGGTGAGATGAGGGGAGGGGGGCGGCCTCCTCCCTCCCCGCGCAGCCGGGCGGAACGTCTCAGCCCAGCACCGACCCTTCCCTGCGCCGCTGGCCTTGGCTTGGAAGTCTCGTTTGGGAAGCTGGGGTCCCCCCGGCGGGAGCACGTCTGACATAGAGCTGCCCCTTCTCATCGCCCCCTTTTCTGGCCTCGTAAACAAGTGGAGGCATGTCTGCGACTTCGAGTCACATTCGAATTCTCTTCTCCTCCTATGTTGGCTGACTTCCCGCGAGGCCTCTGGGCCTGTTTCAGGGGAAGGGGTTTCTAGAGCTGATCTTTCCTAGTAATTGTAGGACCGTTTAGTTGTCTGCATCTTCTTGAGTCACTTTTGGAAATTCACCTTTTCCTGGAATGTGTCCCTTCCTCCCCACGTCCCAGATCCACACGGTCGGTGGTGTTCCCTGCGTGAGCCCCACTGTGTCCACGGCGCTCGCGCGTCCAGTCTCACCCGCGGACGCTCGTGCTCCTCTGTTTCTCCGGACCTTACAGAGACTTGTGAATTTAATAAGTCTTTTCAAAGTGCTGGCATCTGGTTTGTTGATCCTTTCTATCGAATTCTTGTTTTCTATCTCATTAATTTCTATTCTTATCTTTATAGTTTCCTTCCTTTTGCTTTCTTAGAGTTTTTTCCAAGCGGAGTGCTCATTAGCTCCTTAATTTTTAGCCTTTTGAATTTGATGATGTAAACATTCAAGACCATAAATTTTTTCTTGAAGTACTGTTTCCACTGCATTCCATCAGTTTTGATCTGTAGTACTTTTCTTATTTTATAGTTGTAATAATTTTTGAGTGCCTGTTGTAGTTACTTATTTGACTCAAGAGTTCTCTAGAAGGCTGTTTTCTAATTTCGGAAAGTTTGGAGTTTTGGAGCTCTTTAGTTCTCTTTTTAAACGGATCTCTAACCTGACTGAATATTAATCAAGGTGCATAGTCTATATAGTACTAATTTAGATACTTGTAAAAACTTGCCTTGTAGCCAAGTAGATGAGCTTTTTAAGAAATGTTCCATATGAGTTTTAAAAGGATACATATTGGGGCGCCTGGGTGGTTCAGTCGGTTAAGCATCCGACTTCGGCTCAGGTCACAATCTCACAGTTTGTGGGTTCGAGCCCCGCGTCGGGCTCTGTGCTGACAGCTCAGAGCCTGGAGCCTGTTTCAGAGTCTGTGACTCCCTCTCTCTCTGACCCTCCCCTGCTCACGCTGTCTCTCTCTCTCTCTCTCTCTCTCTCTCTCAGAAATAAATAAAACATTAAAAATTTTTTAAAAAAGGAAATTCTCCTCCAATCATGCTCATTTATATCTCTCTCATAAACACACACACCATTCAACAGCTCAAGCTTAATTAATGTATTTCTCAAATCATCGGTACCTCGATTATTTTCTGCTTAATTCTCTGTACTGAAGTCTCTTATGATAACGGGTTCATTAAATTCTTCTTGTAGTTGTGTCAGTATTTGCTTTATATGTTTTTAAATTATGTTATTAGATGCATCATTTTTAGAATTCTCACATTTTCATGTTATTTGAAATCTTTTACAATTATGAGGTCAACCTCTTTTCCTCTAGTAATGCTCTTTGCCATAAAGTCTATTTTAGCTAATATTGATATTGTTTCTCCGGCATATTCTTTGGTTAGTATTTGTACATCATTCCTCGTCCTTTTACTTTCAACCTTCCTTTACTCTTATATACTAGGTGTATTCAGCATATTTCTTATAAACTGCTTCTACCTAAATGTAAAAAAAAAAACATCTAGTCTGACAATCTTTGCTTTTTAAATTATTAGTTTAATCTACTTACACTTAATTGCTTTATACTTAATTAGCAATTGTAATTGCTAATTCACTTTGGGTTCGGTTGTGCTCTCCTAACTTGTGCTTTCTGTTGGTCTTACTTTTTCTGTTCTTTCTTCCCTTTGTTTCTTAACATTCTTTTAGCTTTTTCACACTTGTTCTATTTTTCTCTCTATTAGTTTTAAAGTTATAAATTCCATTTCTTATTTATTTATTTATTTAGAGGGGGGCTGCAGAGAGAAGAGAGAGAGAACCCTAAGCAGGCCCCACACTGTGGGTGCAGAGCCCAGCGTGGGGATCCAACTCACGAACCACGAGATCGTGACCTCAGCCAAAGTCACAAGTGAGACGCTTAACCACCTGAGCCACCCAGGTGCCCCTATAAATTCTCCTTCTATTCTTTCAGAGATTGCCCTAGAAATTTTAACATTTATATCTGAGTTAACATTGTCTAAAGTTAAAGTTAATATGAGGATCTTAGATCAAGTCAGTTTTCTCCCTCTCATCTTACCTACTATCATTTTCCAGTATTTTAACACACTGCGGTTTTTCTTAGTTCTACCAATTAGACGTCATATTTGTTTTATGTATTTGATGGCTTTTAGAGTTTATGGTGTGTAAATGTACTTGTAAAACAGACCTTGCTCCAAGAAAAAGCAAGCTCTTTTTTGCAAAAAGAACATCTTTTACTACATCATTTCACTGGGGCTATTTTTCCCTGAAAAATCTATATGTCTTCTCTCTTCTGAAAGACAGTGTTCCGGGTTTATAACTATAGGTTAACAGAACTTTGAAAATAGCCCACTGTGTTTTGGTGTCCATTGTTGCTGTTGAGAAGTTTGCCATCAGTAATTTGTCATTGCCTTTTTTTTTTTTTTTTTTTAGGTTTATTTAGTTTTGAGAAAGAGAGAGTGAGCGGGGGAGGGGCAGAGAGAGAGGGAGAGACAGAATACAGAATCCCCAGCAGGCTCCGCACTGTCAGCAGAGCCTGACGTGGAACTCAGACTCGCAAACCGTGAGGTTATGACCTGAGCTGAAGTCAGATGCTTAGCCAGCTGAGGCACCCAGGCGCCCCTATACTTGGCCCTTTCTGTATACCTGGTCTGTACATTTTCTCCTAACTGTCCATTCATTTGCTACTTTCTTCATATTTACTTCAGTTATTTTTGTTTGTTTTATTCATCACACAAACAATTTTGTTATCACTACAAGGGAACCACTTGCTTTATTGTTTTTTTCTTATTTTTTTGGTAAAATATACAAAACATTGATCACTTTAATCACTTTTAAGTATACAATTTAGTAACATGAAGGACTCACAGGGTTGTGTAACTATCACCGCTATCTAGTTCCAGAAATTGTTCATCAGCCCAAACAAAGCCTTGTACCCATTAAACAATCATCCCCCTCCCCCTCCCCCAGCCCCTGGTACCCACCATTCTAACTTCTGTCTCTGTGGGCTCGATTTCTCCCTCATATATGCAGAATCAGACGATATTTGTCCTTTTGTGTCTAGGTTAATTCACTGAGCAGAGTGTCTTCAGAGTTCATCCATATTATAGCACATGTCAGACTCTCCTTCCTTTTTACAGCTGAATAACTTCCAGTGTGTGCGCATGTGTGTGCGTGTTTGCACGCGCATGTGCACGCGCCCACTCGCCTGCTGTCAAGCACCCGGACGCTTGGGCTCCTTCCACCTTCCGGCTGCTGTGAGGAGAGCCGGCACGCACCTTGCCATCCAAGTATCTGTTCGAGTTTCTGCCTCCAGCTCCTGTGTGTGTAACCCTAGAGGCGGGGCTGCTGGACTGTGGTAATCTAGATAATTCTACGTGTAGCCGTTTGACAAACTGCCACACTGTTCTCTGTAGTGAAGATACCATTGCGTTACAACCCGCCATGCGTGAGGGCTCCAGTCTCTCTACATCCTCACCAACGCTTGTTTCCCTTTGAAAACAGGCCTCACGGGTGTGAAGTTGTGTCTCGTCGTCGTAATTGACGTTTCTCTAACGATTCATGATGTTGAGCAGCTTCTCGTGTGCTTGTTGGCCGTCTGTATGTCTTCTTTGGAGAAATGTGTTTAAGCCCCTGGATCATTTTTAGTCGTGGGTTATTTGCTTTTTTGTTTCTGAGTTGTAGGAGTTCTTTATGCATTCTGGATAGTAATCCCAGATCAGATCTATCATTTGCAAATATCTTCATTTGCTCTGTGGGTGTCTTTTCACTTTCTTGACAGTGTCCTATGATGCTCAAAAGTGTTTAATGTCCACAAAGTCCAGTTTTTCTATTTTTCATTGTGTTGTCCTTGCTTTTGGTGCCATATCCAAGAAATCATTGCCAAATGCAGTGCCATGGCGTTTCCCACACCGCGTTTTCTTTCAAGATTTTTAGTTTTTAGTTTTGGGGTTTTTTTTAATTTTTGTACAGTTTATTTATTTTTGAGACAGAGACAGAGCATGAGCAGGGGAGGGGCAGAGAGCAAGGAAGACACAGAATCCAAAACAGGCTCCAGGCTCTGGAGCTGTCAGCACAGAGCCCGACACGGGGCTCGAACCCATGAACTGTGAGATCATGACCTGAGCCGAAGTCAGAGACTTAACCGACTGAGCCACCCAGGCGCCCCAGTTTTTACTTTTCTTTTAGTTTTAGGGACACCTGGGTGGCTCAGTTGGTTAAGCATCCAACTCTTGGTTTCAGCTCAGGTCCTGATCTCATGGTTTGTGAGTTTGAGCTGCACATCGAGCTCCTCAGCTGGCAACGTGGAGCCCGCTTGGGATTCTCTCTCTCCCTCTCTCCCAGTCCCTCCCCTGCTAACGCTGCCTCCTCTCTCTCAAAATAAATAAATGAACTTAAAAAAGAGATTTTTAGGGGGGCCTGGGTGGCTTAGTCGGTTAAGCGTCCGACTTTCGCTTAGGTCATGATCTCGCGGTTCGTGGGTTCGAGCCCCGCGTCGGGCTCTGTGCTGACTGCCAGCTCAGAGCCTGGAGCCTGTTTCAGTCTGTGACTCCCTCACTCTCTGACCCTCCCCTGCTCATGCTGTCTCTCTCTCTCTCTCCCCTAGAAATAAATAAAACATTTTTTAAAAAAAGATTTTTATAGCTGTAGCTCTTACATTTTTACGTTGGCCCCTTGCATTCTTCAGAGGTAACTAGTAAGTGTTTAGAACGTGCCGTACGCATCCATGTCGCCGTGTTTGATGTCCCTGTGCGTCACTGCCGTCACACCTCCCCACTGTGGCGCGTGAGGGTCCTCAGTCCCTTCCGCATGCCACTTGTGAACTTTGATAACTTTGCTTTGTGACATGATGACGTGTGCCGGCCTCGCCGTGTGCATTTTCTGCCTCAGTCCTGGACTCAGCTTATTCTCAAAAAAAGCCCTGGTTCTCTTTCCACCATTTGGAAACCAGTCTGGCCACAGGCTGCTCCTGGCTACAGGGCTGTTCTTATCTGGAGGCCTCTGTGGTAGGCACCATGACGGAACGCTCTTACGTATGTACGTACACACACGCGCACGCACGCGAATTCATACCGAAGCTCCCCGTCAGGCCTGCAGCCGCCTGTCGGTTCCTTAGTTGTCACGCACACCACCCCTCTCGCCGGCGGCGGCACCGGCGGCGGCCTCTGTCTCTGGCACAGCTCCCAGCGTGCGTTTGCGAGCAACACCGCCAGCGTTTGCACCGGCGGCCGGACTAACACAGGGGCTTCTTCCCCCCGCGTCAGCGCAGCGACCTGGGGCCTCGCGGTGGGCTCGCCGCACCTTCGTGGCCCTCGGGAGACTTCTTTCTCTGCAGCTCATTTGGATTTTTAGAGCTTGCTTTTTGGATTTCAGTTTTGTTTGCAATTATGTACAGTGTTTGCGTGCCTTTACGGCCCAACCTGCACGAGGCGGTGGCCCAGGACTCTGCTGGCCGCTCAGGCCCCACGGGCCCCAGNGGAGCCAGCATGCCCCTCACCTGTCCCTCTGCTTCCCCACAGGTTGCCAGGCAGGAGGGAAGGATCATCTTGACGTCAGGGCTGCCCTACCACAAGGTGAGGGCCCTCGGGTGGCTCATCTTTCCAAGGGAGCCTCAGCCCCGCCCTGGGGCCACCCCCCTTGGGGTCTGCTCACTGCGGGGCTGGTGGGAGTGGGGGCCGACGGCCGTCCCACCCTGGGCGGGCTGGGAGGGGGCCCTTGGCCTGGGAGGGGGTGGGCCTGGAGGGGCTCTGAGTCCTCTGCCCGAAGCTCAGTGGCCGTGCTTCCGCGCAGCTCCGGGCCCAGGTCGGGGCTGGGCGCTGCCTCTGGGTGGACGGCTCCCTCAAGGCCCGTCAGCAGGCGGAGGCTGTGCTCCGGCATTTCAACGTGCGAGTCACCCACGCAGACATCTTCAGCCGCTGCCAGGTGGGTCCCCCGTGCCCCAGGCCTGCCTCGGGCCGGTGTGTCCGCCCCAGGGCTGTCAGGAAGCCGCAGCTGTGACAGGAGACCCAGCGCGTCTCTGGCTGCTGGCGAGACAGCAGAGGTCGTGTGCTTTAGGGCCTGTGCCCTTAGGACACAGCCGCTGCCCTGTCTGTCCCTCTTCCTCCCACCCCCACTGGGGCCAAGACGCGGCATTTCCTCCCGTGTCCAGCGCTGGCCTCTCCGCAGTGGTGGGAAGGTCCCATTTCCCAGAGCCGTGTCCAGAGCCACGGGTGGCCACTGGGTCCATCCTAACATCTAGAAAGTGCGCGTAAAGAAACCCCCAGGTCCGGGCAGCCATATCTAGGGTTCGGATCAGACAGGGGTCTGAGGCCTTGGGTCCTGTCAGCCGATTCAGACCAGGGAGGGGGCGCCCTCCTCTCCCGTCTCTGCTGGTCTGGGTGCACTGGGGGGGGCGGTGGTGCGGGCTGGGGCGTGGCTGCCCTGCGGCGTGCCCCCCCCCCCCCCCGGGGCACAGCCCTAGTGCGCCTCAGTGGCTCCTGGTGCAGTGCTGCCCAGTCCTGGAGTATTTGGGGTCGGGGCCATAATGAAGCTCTGTGAGGAGCACCTCTGCAAGCCCAGATGTTTGGTGGAAGTTGGGCCTCACCTCTGTGGTGCAGGGGGGCGGGGCAGGGTCTCCGGCCAGACCCGTGGACCGTGGACCCGTGGACCACGCGACAGCAGCCCTCCTGGGTGTGTCTGGCTCAGGAGACTGTGCACCCTGAGGGCAGGCGTGCAGCTGAGCGTGAGGGAGACAGGAGGGAGGGAGGCCTCCTTCAGGTCCCGGACACCCCCCCCCGCACGGGGCCGCAGGTGCAGCCTGTGCAGACCCCGGGCCCCCTGCCCTGCCAGGCATGACCGTCCGTGGCCAACCCAGTGGCGGGAAGTGCGCCGGGTGAGCTCCGAGGACAGGAACCTATTCTGCTGCGTCTCTTTGTGCTCAAGCCGACAAGTGCTGTAAGGACCCCAGGACGTCCGGGACGCCTGGGAGGCATTTTAATGAGCTTTTCAGAGCCTCTGCTGCGAAGTTTTCTTGAGAAAACAGGAAGTTGGTAGCTGGGAGGAAACCCCCACTGGTGCCCCCCCCAGGCCTCATGCTGGGGAGCAGCCTGACCTCCTTCAGGCCTGGAGGGCACCCAGGGCACCCAGAGCGGCCCCACAGTGAAGAGTGTCCACAGCCTCGCTGGTCCCCGCCCTGGGCAGCCCCAGGGCCCCTGCGCTGCCAGGTGGGAGGGGCAGGATGCAGGACGTGGCCCAGGGATGGGGGGGGGCAGCGTGGAGCCAGTTCACAGGCTGGGAGGCAGAGCTGCACCCGCCCTGATAGGGGACCAGCAAGTGCCCTGGCCAGAGAGGGCAGCACTCGGCCACCGCAGGACAGAAGACGGCCCGGGGCGGCGACTGGCGGGGGCGCACAGGTGCACACACTCCACGTGTTGTGACCACGGGGTCGGGGCGGGTGGGGGGAGGCCCCTGTAGCCTGTAGGGGAGGAGTGGGTGAGCAGCACACTTTAAGGGTGTGGCTGGGTCTCCCAGGTTTTTAGGCTTTGCCCCTGGCCAGCGGGGAGGGAGGGTGCTGGGTCTGGGCTCCCTGGGCTCTGGCCTGCAGGCACATGTGCCCAGCCCTTGAGGCTGGGGATGGGCACGCAGAAGGGGAGGCCTCAGCGCCCGGCTCCCTGCTCACCCGGGGGCTCTGCCCAGCACTGTCCTTATCTGCGGTGTGTATGCATCCTGCACAGGGCCAGCTGGGGAGGGGGACAGATGGGGTCTGCGACTTGGCACCACGTGGCTGCACTGGCCAAGAAGCAGAGGGCCGCCACCCCAGGCTGGAGGGGGGAGGGGGGAGGGTCCCAGGCAGAGACCCATCCGCGAGTGTGGCTGCGGTCAGGGGCGGGGGGAAGGGCAGCAGGTGTGAGCACAGGTGTACAGCTACACACGTGCCCCTGGAGAGCTTCGGGTCCAAGGCTAGACAGCAGACTCCAGCTGAACTCAGCTTCAAAAGAAAGTGTGCAGGGTGTGCCCCAGGGCAGGGCATCTGGGTGGCAGATAATTGTGAGGGTGGGGGGTCCAGGAATGTGCACAAGGACCCTGAAAGGCCAACTTTGTGGGGCCAAGTGGGCAGAGAAGGGGCTTCTGAGAAGCCAGGATTTCTAAGTTTGGAACCGGCCGTGGTCACCATGGAGGCATCTCAGGAAGCAGTGGGAGGGCTGAGTTACTCTGTGTCAGCGAGCTGGTAGTATCAGCGACTGGGCCTGAGCCCGGGGTCCCCACCGAGGCTCTCAGGCCAGACACCCGGGCACTGTGGGCACAGGTCTGGGCAGCCCTCCGGCCACACTCCCGCCCAGCGCTCCCGGGCCCCCCTGCCATGGCCTTCCCAGCTGAACCCCAGGAGCTCAGCCCGAGCAACAGCCTGGAAGGCCTGACCCCCCATCCTGCGCACTGGCCACCCCTGCTCCCTGCCCAGTGCTCCGCTGTTCTCAGGGCCAGGCGAGGTGGGGGTGGCAAGCCCCGTGAGGGGCCCCACAGGCGTTCCCAGGTGACGGCCCGAAGCTCAGCACAGTGACTAGGCTGGCTCCACGTAGCTCCGTGGGCTGGACTGGCTTGCAGGCCCATCTGGACGTGAGAAGGTGCTGGCCACTGAGCAGCAGGGAGCGTCACATTCGGGCCTGACCCAGGGAGGGCCTCTGTGCACTGCTGGCCCCTCAGGGCCCTGTCCTGTGCTCCCGGGGGGCCTGTGCACCCTGGCTGCTGGCTCAGAGCCCCCGCCGCCCGGCCCGGGCTGGAGCTGGCCGCCTCCCCGGAGACCTCCCACTGCCAGGCTGACTTTCCATTTTCTTTTCCTTCCTTATGCTATTTTAGTGCCATTCCCGGAGGGAAAACGCACTGGACACACAGGCATTCCCAGAGCGAGGCTGGCCACTCTCTGGGCTGCAGCATCGGGGTACGAGGCGGGAAGCGAGTCAGGACGGGAGAAGGTCCGAGCCTGGGTGAGGTGCCCGGCCAGGGGTCCGTGGCCGTGCCTCCTTCTAGTGCCCAGCACCTGCCCCCCAGCTGTGCTGACACTCAGCATAAGTTCTGGGCACGGGGTCCACTTTCTGGGGGGTCCGCACATGAGGACAGGAAGCCGTGTGGTGGAGGCCAGAGGCGGGCAGGGAGACTCGGCGGGTGAGGGGGTGGGGGCCTCCTGTGGTGGGGGAGGGTGAGGA
>NW_027531297.1:605592-609216 GCF_008692635.1 Crocuta crocuta
AATGGACATTCCCAGTGCCTTCCTCCATGGGAAAATATTTTATCAAAGAAATTGGAGTTAAAAAAAAAAAAAAAGCGTAAGCACGAACCCCTGACATGGCCCGAGCGTAATGTCTATTTTTACTGTCCCTCTGGCCCCGCTATGGTGGGGAGCAGGCTGTGGCCCCTGTGTGCAAGTGGGCGTGTCCTGGGAGTCCGTGACGTCGGCCTCCGGAACCGGTGCACCCGGGAGGAGAGGCCACTGCAGGCCGCTGACCCCGTCGTGGGGAGCTTCTCAAGCAGTGCCGGCCGCAGGGTCCCCAGGAGGGGAGGGTGTTGGGCCAGAGAGGAGCCTGCAGTTAGGAGAGGCCAGGCCTCGGGCCACAGGCTCACAGGCACCCAGGACACAGCAGGGCTGGGGAGGTGGACGCCCGCCCAGACTCGCCTCTGGCAGGGGCAGCTGGGAGCAGAGGGCTCCAGGGCCTGGGGATGTGAGGGGGACTGCGGGACAGCCACCCGCCCACCCATGCCCGGAGCCCGGGGCCGCAGGCACCTGCGCCCGGCCCGGCCCTGCAGACCTCCGTCCATCCTGACAGCCAACTGCAGACTAGGGAGCGGCAGGAAGCGGGGCAGGGGGCGCTGACCCCGCCCCTCCCCAGCCTTTGTGTCCATGGCCCCCAGCCCCGTTCCCACACTCCGTGCCCCCAGGGTCACACAGGCACAAAGGCTGCAGGAGGGGTGGCCACCACCCTGCGCAGGGAGAGACCCTGGCCCGCTGGCTCCTAGGCTGCAGGAAGAGGATGGGTTGGGAGCAGCTGGCGTCGGGCTTCTGTGCCGTCGTGGGGCCTCCAGGACAGTAGGGTCCACCGGGCGGGTTTGGGCAGGGGTTGAGGCCAGCGTGCCCCCAGACTTGGGATGCTGGCCAGGGTGATGGCCCAGTGCGGTCCCCGGGGGGGTGACCGCAGGGTGGGCCCAGGCCCCGCAGCCTGCAGGGCCTCCCCCTCTGCCCTCCCTCCCTCCCAGAAAAGCCCTGGTTCTCAGCCAGAGCCCAGCTTCAGTTCCCACCAGATGGCCCTGGGGGACCAAGGACCTGGACCCCACAGGACTGGGGGGCCCTCCCAGTTTCTGGCGGCCCCGATCTGACCCCAGCCGCTTTAGGAAGGATCCTGGCACTCCTGGGTCGCACCCTTGATCCTGGCCCGTCCAGCAGTCAGCACCGCCTGCCTCACACGAGACCCTCACCCTCCCACAGCTCCTCAGGGGCACCTGTTGTGCAGGGCGTGCGACGTGCTCCCAGCCCACTCCTCCCTGGGCTGTGTCCCCCGTCGGAGTGGCCTGGGCTGGGAGAGTCCCTGGGGCCGGTCTCGCACTCCTGGCCTTGAGACCTGCCAGGGCTCCTCTGGGCCAGCGTCCAGGAAGGCCGATTGTGAGTCCCCAGCCCGGCTCACCCCAGGCGGCCGGCCAGGTGCCCAGCCCCTGTCTCCTTCACACATCTGTCTGTGCGGGCCGTGCTCCAAGCCCCAGCAGTCGTGACCACGTGCTCCTCATGGGCCTTCCCGCCAGCGATCTGGCGGCCCAGCTGGCCAGGGCTTCTCTTACCCCCTGAATGTTGATGGAAAAGTGAGCATATGTCCTGTCCACTTTCAGAAGGGGGTGACCTGCTTAAGGTTGCTGACATGCGGCCCTGGCTACACCGTGAGGGGACCCTGGACACAGGTGTGCGGCGCGTGCGTGCTCCTCCAGTGTCCACGGCCACTCCCACTTGGCCACGCAGGCCAAGGACAGGCCACTGGGAGTCTGGGGGAAGGCTGGTGGGGAGGTCCCCTCAGGCAGGGCCGTGCAGGTCTGGCGTCCCCTCTGCTGGCGGTCAGATGTGGCAGAGGATGGGCCGGGTGCAACCGGCCGCGTGGGCACCCAGCATTGTCGTCTTGGGCCTGTGCTCAGGTGAGGCACCCTGGACAGTGAAACAACACCTGGCGCCCACAACACAAAGTCTCAGGGTGCGGACTGAGGCCCTCCGCCCTCTCCGCTCCACGCCTCCAGTGGATGCTGCACCCCCACCCCCCCCACACCCCCCACACCCCCGGAGCTGNTGCTGACCAGCCCGGCCTCTGGGCGGCAGGGAACCGCCCCACGCCGGCCGAGGGGCCCTGGGGTCAGGGGCCGTGCAGCACACCGAGGCCGTGCGCAGCCAGAGTCGGGGTTACCGGCCGGCTGACACACACACCCTGCCCCCGGCCAGGCAGCACCCCGCAGCCCACGGCTAAATCGTGTGAAACTCACATTTCGGCGTCCGTAAATAGTTGTCTTGGCAGCTGCCCCGCCTGTGTCTTCTTACACGGCCCGCAGCTGCTTTCTCAGGGGCCCGGCGGCCCTTCCAAGGGACTGACCCTTGCCTAGGGGCCTGGCTGGCATCTGATGGGGGGAGGTGGGCACTTTTCTTCCTTTTGAGCGATTGCCAGCACCAAAGCAGAAGTGGGGCCCAGGGGGCAGTGAGCTGCCTGGGGGGTGGCCGTGGGGTCTGGATGGGGACAGCAGGCCTGACAGCACACCACTGTCCACTTGGCCCTAGACAGAGGAGGCAAGACCGGCCTGCCTTGGGGTTGCAGGTAGAGGCGGCCCGGGGCAGCCGCGCAGCGGGTCGGGGGACGGTCCACAGGGTGATAAGGCCGGGCCTGCCAGGCAGAGACCAGTGGCTGGATGGGTGGGGTGGCAGGGCACTCTGGGGGCCGGGGGGGCGGGCCAGGAATAGGAGTGAGTCACCCACACCCCCCCTTCCCTCCCCAGCTGGGCCTGGGGAGCGGGGCGTCCCCCTCCGCCTCCCTCCCAGGAGACCCTGCTCACTGCCCACTGTGAGGCGAGCACATTCAGGACAAGTGTAGACCCCAGAGGTCACTGAGGGGAGATGGGGCACCCAAGGCAGAGCAGCGGGTCCGGAAGGCCCTCTGCCCTGGCAGGATGGGGGCTGGGTGGGACCCCGGAAGAGTGGCCCCACAAAGCCAGACAGGCCTGCCCAGCCAAGCCCGAACTCCTCCCTCGTGGGGGTGTACGTGGTGGAAGTGGGGGCATCGGTCTCCAACAGGAACTGCTGCTTCCTCCCCTCATCTTGGAAAACGCATTTCCACGCACACGTGGGGTGGAAGGGACCCCTCTCTTGGCCTGACTCTGGCCCTGGGAAGAGGCAGGAAGGAGAAGAGCCAGGAGACCCCTGCCCTGTGCCCAGCCCCCACCCGGGCTGGCTCCTCACCGCTCTAGGCCCATCACACTGTAGATCCTGTGGCACCTGATCTCCCACCCTCCCGCTTGGTCCACCAAGCCCCAGGTTGGCTGTCACTTCCTCCAGGAAGGCCTCCAGGCTCCCAGCGCAATCTCTAGAAATCCCCACCCTTTGGAGGAGTACTTTGGGGCTCCTCTCTCCCTTGGCTGGGAACACAGAGGTGCAGCCTGCTGTGAGTGAAAGGCAGGCCCCACATTCGTTCAGACAGCTTCAGACCCCAGGCCTCGAGGCTTCCGGGTTCCGGCCCCGCCGCGGCCTGCTGTCTGAGGGCCTGGCTCCACTTGTCTGTTGAAGGGGGACAACCAGGGCTGCTCCCAACTGGCACAGCCCCGGGGCCCCTCCCCAACTTCCTGAGCCTGCCCCCCTCCC
>NW_027531297.1:609278-613500 GCF_008692635.1 Crocuta crocuta
GAACGCGCCGCGCTGCGCCCGCCGCGCTGGGGTGCCCGGAGCCCCAGGATGGGGGGTGCGCCTAGGCGGGGCTACTGGAGGGGGTGCCGCCTAGGGGTTGCTGAGGTCGCCAGAGGGGGGCAGACCACACCCCCCACAGGGCCTGAGGCCAGATTATATTTGATTTAACTTTAGGGCAGGTGGGGGGGGGCACTTCCCGGAGGACCCAGGGGCCCTGGCCGCGCCTGCCTTGTACATGCGGACAGAAGCACCCACCCCTCCTTGGGGTCTCCCCGACATGGGAGCAGATTCTGGGGCTCTGTTCCTCCTAATCGCCTGGAAAGACTAGGGCACGGGTTTTAGAAAATGCAAATACAGACCCTTCCTACATGGGAACTTCAGAAAACGGTGAATACTTCTCACATAGACCTGGACCCCACACGTTATCTGAAATTCGCATTCAGGGCCCACGTTCTCCCTGGCCACCCGGGGAGGGGCTGTGACCGACCGGGTCAGGGGTGAGGAAGCAGGGCAGGACTTGGCCACCTATCTGGGCCCCGTGGCTCACACCACTTGGCTCGCCTCCATGAATGTCAACCGGGCCCCCCCCCAAGTGAGCTGGGACGTGGGCGTCGGGGCATCAGAGACCACGTGTGCCGCGTGGGTCCAGGGGTGTCCACCCCAGCCCCTCACTGTGGGTTGTCAGCCCCCCTCACCCACTGCAGACGAGAAGGCAGCTCTTGAGCGGGGGAGGGGGGCTCCTCTCCCAGGGAGTCCAGGCAGGTCCTCTGGTCCCTGCGGCAGGGGGTGGGCCAGGCTCCAGGCACCGGTCTGCCTTTGAGGCCAAGGTCCAAGTCCTGGGGTGCCAGCCGGGTAAGGCTGCAAAAGTTGGCATCAGTCTGTCCTGGTCTGACCCTATGCCCCGTGAGCCGGTCGCCAGGCGGGAAAGTCCCAAATGCCTTTGTCCCCTCCACACCTGCTGGGGGAAGTGGATATTCAGGGGTCCTGCCGCTCTGAAGATAGAGGCCCCAGGATCACAGGACCCGCGCTCCCCGGCAAGGTGCGCACCAGCCCGTCTACAGGCTCCTCCAGCACAGACACACTCCCGGGGTCAGGACACGTGCGGTGACTCACCCTGCCTGACACACCCGTCTCACAGGTCCCGTGTCCACACCTTGGAACACCCAGTCACACTCCTCCTGCTCACGCCTCGGTACTGTTCACATGCACACACATGCTCGGCTGCTCTTGCACCCTTCACGCTAGGGTGGCCCCTCGGGGACCCCGGCACACCGCAGCCCCAGCGCCCGTGGCCTCGACCCCCTAGGGAACCCACACAATGCTGACTGCGCCCAGGCCCTGCTCTGTCTGTGGAGACACCGACCTGACCCCACAAAGGGGGTGCGAGAAGGGCTGGGCCCAGGGCAACCTTCCTGGGCCTGGGGGCAGGGCTGCCATGCAGCTCGGAGGCCACCGGCTAGAGGGCCCACTTCACAGACAGAAGAGCACCGGGTTGGGTTGTAAAGCCTTCCCGTGCAGACCCGTAGGTCACCCCAGCCACCCACGACCGGCGGGGCCTGGCGCTCTGTCCCCAGCGTTTGCCCCCCGGCCAGCAGGACAGGGTTGCATCCCACAGACGCCCATGCGTCTCAGCTGTGGGCAGGCCGCAGGGAGCGAGCCGGGTCCTCCCGGCCCCTTGTCCCGTCTCCTCCGGGCAGTCAGACGACACCCCACGCCGGGACCGACGGTCTCCGTGGGCAAAGCTGGCCGACGTGCTTGTCCTGGAGGAGGCAGGACCACATCCCCTGTGGGGGCAGATGGCTCGGGGCCCCACGAGCTGCCCCCTAGATGGTGCGGGAGAGTGAGGTGTGGAGCTGACCCAGGCCTCACTGCTTTCTCTGGGGCTTCGGTCCCGCCCCGTCCGGCGAGGTGTCAGGCCAGGGGCCTTTCGTCCTGACCCTCTGGCCCTGCACTGGCACCATTTGTTAGGGTGGCCCTGGGGGCGGTCGCGGTGGATGAGGCAGCCTGGGGAGGCCTCCGGACGGCAAGTGTGGACGGTGGGGGGAGGTGGCACTTGGCGGGGACCAAATGGGCAGACGGCACCCTGAGAACAGTGAGGCTGGTGTCCTGAAGCTGAGACACTCCAGGGCTCCGTCTGCGCTGACGGGAGCATCTGAGATGCTGGCCGTGTGTGGACGTGCTCGGGAAGGTGCCGGAAACCATCTCAGTGCCGTGCTGGCTTTTCCCACCAGGTGGTGGGACGAAGCCATGTTTCTCTTCTGCTTTTTTATGCTTCGCTCTTCTCCCAATTTGCTCTAAGTGAACAAGAAATAGCCCGTTACTATAAAACATGTCACAGCTCCTGAGCCCAGGCCCCCATCCGCCCTGCCTGTGGGTCAGAAATCCCCAAACACGGTCTTCCAGGGCCTGGGCTTCAGAATGAGCCCTCCCCCTCCCCTACTCGGGGTGGGGGCTGCAGGGCCTGGCAGGGGCCTGCTTGGAGCCTGGACCCCCCTTGCCACCAGGCAGGAGTGAGGTCTCTACAAGCCTGCCCCTTGCTCGGAAGCAGGGCGCCTGGGTGGCCCGGGCCCCGTTCCCAGCTGGGGCCTAAAGCTCCCCGCGGTGCCCGGTGCCGCTGTGATCCCCCCAGGCGGCCGGCCTGCAGTGCGAGCTAGGTCATGGGCCTGGCTGCTCGCTGGGCAGGAAGCCTCACCCACGTCCTTCTTAGGAGGGGGTCCCATCACTGGGCTCCCAGCCTAGGCAGGCCTGCACCCTTAGGAACACGCGTTCTCTCCCGTACCCTGGGCCCCAGTGAGCCCCAGGTATGGCTCACTTCCCACCCTTCTCTCTCCCTCAGCACCCACCCCTGACTTGCTGAGGCCTGGGGCTCAAGGCTGATGGGGGCCCAAGGGTGTTTATAGGCAACCAACAGGGCTGTGCTGCCCTGGGCACTGGAGGGCCGGTGGCCTCGGGGGAGGAACGTGTGCAAGGGCCCCTCTGAGCTGCCTGCTGGCCCTGCCCGGCCCTTTCCGTGGCCCTGGCGGGGGCCTGCCCCTCTGCACCTGTGCGCCTGTTGCCCACTGGTTGTGCACAGCAGACACCCGCAGGCCTGCCCACCAGGGGTGTGTGTGTGTGTGTGTGGCCCAGGCACCCAGGGCAGGTGGGAGCACACACATTTCCAGGGACGCAGAGTTCAGGACAGATGCCGTGGCCTTGCCTCTTGCTCAGCTCTGGTCCTGCTGGCCGTGACCCCTCCTTGGGTGAGTGTGACTGCCGTTCCTGGGCTCAGACCCGAGAGGAGGCCCCACTCTTGGCCATGGCCCCCAACACCCGGGAGCCGGCCCTTCAAAGCCCTCCAGCTGCGCCCGGCCAAGTCTTAGCCTCAGAGGAACGGGCCGGTGTCCCAGGTGCCTGCTATAGCCTCTGCTCACAGCCCCGAGGAGCCCAGAGAACCGAGCCTGCTGGAGAAGTGGCCAAACAGGCCTCTCCCACCCTCCCCCGGCCCCAGGGAGGGGCAAGGGGCTTCAGAGGGTGAACCAAAAGGTCAAGCCTGCCTCACTGCGGGTCTGTGCGCCCCGCCACGGCCACTGCTGGCAGCCCCGCCCCCGGGAGGCAGCCCCGAGGGGCCCCGGAGTGAGCAATTTACTCAGCCCCTCAGAAGCCCCCTTTCTTCAAAATGAAAGGGCGAAGGCTCCCCTTCTTTGGTGTCAGGAAGGGAGCTCTGCTGGACTGGCACCTAGCCCGTGACCAGGCCTGTGCTGGGCCGTGAGCCCCACAGGGCAGGGCCGCAGGCTTGTTCGAGGCAGGTGGACGTCGGGGCCGGGCGGTACTGGGAGCCCCTAGGTGCTGGTGCAGATGGGGAATGAAGGGCAGAGAGGGGGTGAGCATGCAGAACCGGCTCTTCCAGCTGGGGGTGGGGGTGGGGCAGGGCCTCCCAGGGCCCTATGGGGTGGCAGCAGGGCCCGGCAGTGGGCAGCGGCCGTGGGAAAAGCAGCACCGGTGGTTCCCGAGGGTGGGGCCGGGTCCCTGTGGATGGCACCGGTGGTTTGTCTGCGTGCCATGACTCAGCGTGAGCTGGCAGTCCCGCCCAGGTGTGTGCACCGGGCCCGGGTCCTGGGAAGGCTCCCACCCCCTCCTGCCGATGCAGCACCCCTCTCACACCTACAGGCTCCGTCCCCCGGGGTGGCCTGGGCGGGGGGGACGGGGCCCCTGCGGGCGTCTGTGGTGGGCGGCCCGGGCCGGC
>NW_027531297.1:613507-616882 GCF_008692635.1 Crocuta crocuta
GGCATCAGCCCTGCCCCAGCCCCACCCAGGCCTCCCCGCAGGGGGGGCCCCACCCCACCCTCCGGCGCCCCCAGGCCCTGGCTCCTGGTGCACAGCAGGCTCACGGTGTCGAAAGGCCCATGGGAAAAGGGCGTGTGGGGGCAGGGGGACACCGCCCCTGACTGGGCACGCCCTGAGGCTCCCGGGGCTGGTGGCTGCCACCTACCCACCCACTCCCGGGAGCCGTGTCATTCAGGGCACCGGTCGGGCTTCTCCAAGAGGGGACCAGGAGTGATCCCATGAGCCCAGATCACAGCCCCCTCCCCCTGTAGCCCGGGAGACCCCCCCCACCGCGGGCCCCACTCTAGGCTCCTCCTCCTCCTGCAGGCCACCCTGACTTCGGGAAGGGCTGTGCTGGCTATTCCTGCGTCCAGGAGCCCCCGCGCCCGCCGGGAGCCAGACTTCTGGGGGCCTGGCCCCTCCCACTCTCCCTTGGGCCCTCCCCACCTCATCATGGGGACCCTGGGNACCTGCGCCCGCCCACCCGGGAGCCAGACTTCTGGGGGCCTGGCCCCTCCCACTCTCCCTTGGGCCCTCCCCACCTCATCATGGGGACCCTGGGGTCTTTCACCCTGTCAGTCAGTGACCATCATGAAGCAACCAGGGGGCCGCTGTGCTGGGAGGACAGGATGAGCCCCAGAAGCCCCTGCCCCACCAGGGTCACTGTAAGGTCAGCAGGGCTGAGCTGAGCGCCTCGCAAGAGCCCGCTGCACGTCCTTGACTAGGACCCCACATGGAAGCAAAAGTGGCTTCCCTCCTGATCATAGACGTGGTGCCCGTGGGGGCGGGCGCCAGCGCCATCGAGAAGCATGGACCCCGACACGGCCCGGCTGAGGGGCCCGCTGTAAAGCTGCTTACCTGACGCTTTGACGCTGGGCCCCACATCCCCCGCCATGCTGACCCCACCCAGGGATGCCCAGGCCTGGTTTTGCCCTTGAGGCTCTGGGGCTGGGGAGGACAGCCCAGGTGATGAGAGTCCCCTAGGGTCTCATGAGCCAGAAGAAGCTGCCTAGGGCCCCCTAGGGCCGTGCAGGAGGTCTCCCAGGAGGAGGTGTGCCCTGTCTTGCAGGGAGAGGAGGGGATGCGTGCTTTGTCCCTGTGAAACCCCCCAGCCAGAGCCGGAGCGGCAGGGAGCCTGAGGCTGTGGGTGGGAGGGGCCCAGAGCCTCACCCGGCTTCAGCGCCCCCTCTGTCCCCAGGCCTGTAACTGTGACCAGTACCTGAAGGTCTCCAAGGACATGATGCAGCAGCTGGCACGGCTCGCCAGCCACCCGGAAGGCCCCAGCAGAGGTATGTGTGGCCCACGGGGCGAGCTGTGGGCTCTGCGGACAGTGCCCAGCTGCGGGTCCCCCCAGGGTTAAACTGCAGGGATGGCCAGGGAGGTGCCGTCCGTCCAGGGGCTGGCAGAGAGACGGAGCTCAAAGGTGGCAGGCCCTGGGGCCCCGGAAGCCGAGACACTCGGGGCCCTCTGGGGTGGTGCCCCGCCCCTCTCCAGTCCCCCTGCCCTTCACACGGACTGCACGTGCACGCAGGCACACCTGTTCGCCTGTACACACGTGTGCACCAGCACAGGTGCACATTTGCTTGCACACTGGCACCTGCGAAGCAACCTGAAGGCAGAGGGGCCTGGACAGACAGGAAGGAGGACAGACCCCGGACGTCTACCCCCCAGCCATGGACCTGGCCTCAGTTTCCATTTTGTAAAACTAGAAGAAGAGGGTGCAGAGCACCTGGAGACTTTGAAGTCACTGGCCGGGGCAGTGAGTGTGCCCTTCCTTTCCGACTACTGGCTGGCCCGCCCTCTAGACAGAGGGTTCCCAGTGGAGGGGCGCCAGTGGGCGCCTGGCAGCCCCTCCCCAGGCCCCCAGCTCCTCCTCGGTGGAGGGCGAGGACGGGGTGGATAGGGGAGGGTCTTAGTGCCCTCCCCGGGGCTCAGCCTGGGGCCAGAGTGCCTCTGAGGTCCCTTTGCACGGCTAGCTGGCGGCTGTCCAGGACGCTGATGTCCCCACGAGGCTGTTACTGTTCTTCCGAAACCCCCTGAGGTTTGGGGCCAGAGCAGGGGCCACCCATTCATCAGGGGAGCCATCAAGAGGGCCTGTGTCCAGCCCCCAGCAGCTCTCAGCTCTCCACAGTGTGGCCTTGACATGTTCAAGGCCCAGGAAGGGAGGAGCGGGGTGTGGGCAGTGCCCTCCGCTAGAGCTGCCCCCAGCCGCCAGCACTCCGCCCAGGGGCCCGCACCTGTCCTGAGGAGGAGGGTCGCGCTCCTGCGGCCGGCTGGCATCACGGGCCTCCAGGTAAAGACCGAGGCCAGACAGCCTGGGGCGAGACAGGGAGACCAGATGGAGGTCATGGCCTCGTTGCGTTCCAAGGAGGGGGCGGTGGCTGGGTGAGGGCCTCACCCGTTCAGGCCCCAGCCACAGTTCTTCTGGAGCCACCTGTGGGGAGATGCTTGCCGAGCACGTTCGGGAGGCCGACAGGGCCGCGGAGGACACTGCCCCCACCTGCCGGTCAGGGCTCCTCAGCTGCTTCCGCCTCGCCTGCACCGGCCCCTCAGCAGGAGGCCTGGCCTCCTCCCCGAACCTCCCTGTGCTCTTGGCGGAGGTGCGGACCCTCTCGCAGAGGCAGAGGCCACTTCCCAGGGTCTCTGCTGGCACCCTGAGCCTCACCAGGTCCCCTGGGCCCCGCTGCTATGAGACGCACGCCCTGGCAGTGGCTTATCTGCTCATCGCCACGAATGGGATGCCCCCGCCCCCACCCGCCTGTTCTCAGGCCCCCGGTGCCCTAATCGGCCAATCTCACGCCCAGAACTTGTTTCCCAAGGACCTTTGAGCCCCAAGAACATTCCAAGGTGTGAGTTCCCATGGGAGGGGACCAGGCTGGCAGCAAAGCCCCTCAGCCCCCTGCCCTTTGCCCTTTCTGCTAAGGGTTGGGGGAGACGCTGGCCAGCTGGAGGTGCGCTGTGGGCACTGCGGCTGCAGGCCCCGTCCTTAGGACAGTCCCTGATGTCCTGAATTGATTGACAGGTGATGAGGCCACCCAGAGCGAGGACGTACAGGAGGCAGGTGAGCCCTGGGACCACCCACTGACGGGGTTTGTGTCCTGGCCCTGAGACGGTGGTCCCGTGCCCTAGGTGAGGGGCGGCGTACAGGGTCAGCGGGGAGAGGCCCATGGGTAAGACGAGGCAGAGGGCTGGGGGGACGGGGCAGTGTAGGGCAGAGGCTCCGGAAAGAGCGGGGCCACCAGACCATGCCCCCCGGAAGGCTGACAGCTCGGCGCGGCTCCCCCTCCCCCTCTGCCCCTCCAGGTTTGGCCCCAGAGGCGGCCCCCGGGGGCTGCA
>NW_027531297.1:616991-619457 GCF_008692635.1 Crocuta crocuta
GGAGGGCGTGCTGCGCCGGCCCGGGCTGCGCCATTTCTACTGCTGCTCCGGCTGCGGCAAGGTCTTCTGGGAGGGCTCCCACCTGTGCCGCGTCACCGCGCACTACAGCCGGGTCCTGAGCGGCGCCTCCAGCTCTGGGGAGCAGAGCTGAGCCCCCAGGCCCACGGGCCTGCACCGCCCCCTGGGGTGCCACCCTGGCAATGCGCGTAATAAACGTCCCGACCTGCATAGGCCTGTGGCCTTGGACCCATTGCACACACGTGGCCCTGGTGCGGCGGAGGACCGGGCGGAGGGGATGAAAGCTCTTGCACAACGTCAGGATGCTCGGACCCTGAGCTGAAAACCGCCTGATACTTGGGAATGAGGCTGACGGCAAGTGGGAAGGACACGCCTGGTAGAGGAAACGGCCTTCACAAAGGCCCAGGGCTGGGACCCAAGTGGCTCCCGTCAGCGGGGCTCAGTGGGTTGGGGGGGCACACAGGCCCCCACGTGCCGGGGGCTGACTCCCTTTGCTGTGTCGGTAAATGCCACCCTGCTCTGCCCCATCTTCCTGGCCTCCTCAGGCCCAGGGCCAAGCCTTCAGGCCAGGCTGGCCTCAGAGCTCCGGGGGGCCTCCAGCTCCAGGGAGTGTAGACAGTGGGACCCTGTGGACTCTTTAGGCCAGATGGGGGGGTGCTTCCTGGGGAACAGGCCCCAGCCCTCCCTGGTGCAAGAGGCAGGGGCCCCGTCTAGGAGGACATCCACTGCGTCTGGAGGGCCGAGCCTGGAGGGAGGCCCACCTCTGCCTCTGCTGGCCTCGCCCCCTCGCTGGCCGGAGCGTGACCCCACGAGGCCTCTTCCCCCGCCCCAACCCAGTCGAGGCTGGGTGGCCTCCTCTCATGAAACAGCGGCAGCCCAAGCCACAAGGGGGCCCCTCACACGACAGCGTCCGCCCTCACAACTGCAGGAAATGGCCGCTGCTCCGCCCACTCTTTGGGAAACTGAGGCGCAGGCACCCATTGCTGGCACCTGAAGGCCCCGGGCACCAGTGCCAGGTGGGCGGGGAGAGGGGCCTAGACTGCGTCTTGCCCCGGCCTCCTCCTCCTGGCTCACTCCCCAGGAATGTGTCCGGCCCTCCCCCCACCCCCCCACATCCCTTTCCTGTCCTTCCTGCCTTGAGCGGAAACCAGCTCAGATTTGGCCCAGGAGCCCAGGAGGAAGCCTCAGGGCTGGGGAGCCCGGGGCGGGGGGGGCGGGGCTGCCGCCTCTGCACAGAGCAGGGTGCACCTGCAGGCCCAGGTGTGCCGGCCTCAGGTACCAGGTGGGTGCTGGCAGTGCTGGGCCGGTCTCTGCCCCTGCCCGGGCCAGGGGTCAGGCCCAAGAGGACCGGGGTGGGCTCCTGCCTAAGGCCATGCAGACATCCTGCCACACTGCCTGTGCCTTCCTTTCCCTGGAAATGCCCGTGTGCCAGGCACTGGCCCACTCAGTCCCCCAGCAGCCTTGGCGCCAGCCGGGCCAGGTGCCGCTGCACAGACGGAGGGAGAGGCTCGGAGACTCAGGACAGGCCCGGGCTGAGTGGGCACCGTTGTCAGGGCCAGGTGTGCAACCCTGACGTCGCCCACCCTTCGGTCACTGCTGAGCCTGAGGGCCAGGAGGGGCTGCCAGGGCGAGCGGGCACCCCACCAGGGCTCAGAACCCTCTGGGATCGGGCTGCTGCTTCCGAGAGGCAGACCACCGGCCCGCGTCCTGGCCTGGAAGGCAGCCTGACCGTGCTCCTCCCCCAGTAAGGTCAGGAGGAAACGGCCAGGGGTGCCGGCCCCGCTGCCCAAACCAGCTGCTTCCTGAAGACTCTGCTCTGACCCGAGGCCCTGGCGGTGGCTGCAGCTGGTCCTCAACAGAAGGGGGCCAGAGCCTGGGCCCGGCACGGGGAGACAGCGGACCACGTGTCCTTCCTGTCCCTCCAGTCAGGTCTGGCCCCGGCACCCCACTGCCCTGCGTACCCTCCAGAGGGAGAAGTGTGGCCCTCACAGCCACACTCATGCCATCCAGCCTGCCTTCCCGCCCCCACCCCCACTCTCCGGCCCAGACTGGCTGTGTCCCTCCGGGGACCCTCCCAGGCTAACGTCCTCGCTGCCGGCCCAGCCTGCCTCCACGGCAAGCCCATCCTAGGCCCCAGCCCCCACCCCTGGCCCTGAGCCATCAGGAGGTCAGCCCGAAGAGCCTTCTGAGGCCCCTTCCCAGGCCAGGGGTCAGGCACCAGGCCGGCAGGGTGGGCTGCAGCCCCAGTGCCAGGCTGTGCCCTGCGCGGCCGGCAGGGATTGTCTGCCACAGTTCCTGCCCCGCGTCCTTCCTCCGCGCTGGCCGAGGGCTGAGTGTTTGTTATTTGATCTCTATCCTCTCTCGGCCCTTCTACCAGGTGTCTGGGCTGCTGGGAAGAAACACTCTCCTCTTTCCCACGCTCCCCGACACATTTTAATGAATTAGCTG
>NW_027531297.1:619763-626474 GCF_008692635.1 Crocuta crocuta
ATCTCAGCCCAAGTCCCGCAGGGCTCCCCAGGCGGCCCCGCCCCTGCCCACAGGGCTCCCCCACCAGCCACTGCTCGGCCCCTGAAGGAGGAGGGTCCCCAGAGGAAGAAGGGGCCCCTCTCCTACTCTGGCCTCCACCCACCACGGCCCTTCAGGGTGGCACCCCGGGGCTAGCGTCCTCAGAGCCACACAGGCAGGGCTGAGTCTGTTCCCTAGATCCCAGGTCAGGAGTTTCTCACTCAGAGACAATGAGCTGCTTATCAATCCAACACCGCCAGGAGCCCCACCCACAGCGGAGAGGGGCTTCCCTGGGCCACGGGCCGCCCCCCCCCCCCCCCCGNCCGCCAACCCGGAGCCAGAGCTTGCTGGGAGCCCGCGAGCTGCAAGCCCCTCTTCCCCTCCGTCGCCCTCAGATGGGACAGCTCCCAGGGTGTGGACCGGAGCGGCAGGGAACGAAACTGCCCTCCCAGCCGCGGCACAAAAGCACGAGCCACGGAATTCCATCAGCTCCCCGGGGATAGTGGGACCGGAACCCCACAATGGCAGGCCCGGCTACACCTGTCTGACCCTCACACCGAGCCCCGGGTGGGGCAGGGGCACCCTCAGGCTACGCTCCTGTGGCCGCTCTGTCCCTGCGCAGGGCACCCAAACCACCGATTTCATGGCCCGTGGTGGCGGCCGTACGTTCCCACACTGAGCTCACAGGGCCCCTTTGTCTGCCCTCCCTGGAGCCTGCGCGGGTGTCAAAGGGACTTTTCTCCCAGGCTCTGCTCCCGGGCCCTACAAGGTCTCCAGATGCCCTTCGTCAGGTCGGGGGACCTGAACCCACCTGGGCTGGGGCCCATGAACCCACCACCTTCCGGGGATAGCCCTGGGCACGGTCCTGAGCCGGCCACGCGTTCTCGGAGCAGCCTCCCCTCCACGCCCGGCCGTGTTCCAGGCGGTGGGGTGGTGTGGGTGCTTGCCTCTCCGGTCCCAGTCCTGCACGGGGGCACATGCTTACCCACTCTGAGGGGCACTGTCCACAGGCAAATATGGGCCCCAGTGGACAGTGCCTATGCCCTCTTCCCCGGTGCTGGGCAGATGCAGGAAAGGGGGTACTGGAGGTGGCCAGGGCCCTCCCCTCGAGGTGTTCACCATCCAGCAGGCCCCTTACTGGGCCCAGGGACCCCATCTGGCAAGATGAGTGGGACAAGGGAGGGGCTGTTGATGCCAGCAGCACTCAGCTCCCCCCCGCCCGGGTCACACCCCCAGCCGGACCTAGCACATGGCCTTGATCGGGACTCCTCTCTCTGCTCTGCTCAGCCCAGGGCTTACCTGGAAGGAGCAAGTCTGAGCAGAAGAGCTGAACCAGCCAGACCACCAGCCTCAGGAAGACCAGAGGGGGACTCAAGGGACTCTGGCTGCCTGGGGGACCCCAGGAGAGTCAGCTACGGTCAGGTCTGAGGGCAGCTGGCCAGAGGCAGCCAGCCCTGGGGTGGCCGTACCCAGTTTTCCCTGCGGTTTGGCTGTGGCTCCTTCCAGAGCACAGAGCAAGTTGGGGGCACACACCTGTACGCGCCTCAGACATGGGGGGCACCAGGCAGACACCCACAGGAGCCCCTCCCCAAACAAGGCCTAACAGGGTGGACTCCGGGATGAGGCCCAGGGCTGCCTCCTCGGGAATTTCCAGCCGCCTCGGGAGGAATTAAGTTCCTGTGTGCTACCCGGCTGCCCAGGGCCCAGCGCTCTGAGAATCACAGCTGCTCAGTCTCCAGCCACCCCAGCCCAGCCAGCTATAAACTGTAAAATCCTAATGAGGAAATTTGGCGGCAGTATTAGAGTGTCAATAAAAAATGGATTTACAGATTGGAAATGAGTCATTTCTGGGTTTTCTTTCGGTCCTTGGTGCCCTACCTGGGGCTGCTCACCTGGCCAGGCCTCGCCTGTCCCCAGTGGTGCCGATGGAGGTGGCCTAGGAGAGGGCGACTGTCCTCCGGCCTTGGAGGAGCTTCTGAGCACCCCAGCCCCTAGCTTCCTCCTGTAAAGACCCTGCTTTGTCAGGGCGAGACCTCAGGGGCTGGCTCCGCACGCTCGGCAGGTTGGGGACAAAACACGGGGTGACCCAGGACGCCAGGGGAGCCGTCCTCGTTCAGGAAGGACCGCGTGGCCGAGGCCACACGCCCGAGCTGCTCGTGGGCTTGTCACCCGCGTGGGCCTCGTGTCCTGGGGGCCAGGCTGAGCCAGTCTTGTCGCCGTGCGCCCGCCCGGCCCGCTAGGGACGCAGAGCGTCCGCGGCCGGCGCTGCGGAAACGCGGAGCGAGACCCGGGATCTGAACCCGGGCCTCCTAGGTCTGAGGTGTCAGCGGACCCCCACCTCCGGTAGGCCGCCGTCTGGGGCACGTAGGGGTCGCGCTTGGCCAGGGATCGGGCCGGGTCTGTCCGCGGAAGGAGCTTGGAATTCCCTGGCTGGCAGAAAGGAGGGCAGGCGGGACGACCGCGGAGACGCGGAGAGANNNGCCCGCCCCCGGGCCCAGAGGCAGCATGAGCCAGGCCGAGCTGTCCACCTGTTCGGCGCCGCAGACGCAGCGCATCTTCCAGGAGGCCGTGCGCAAGGGCAACACGCAGGAGCTGCAGTCGCTGCTGCAGAACATGACCAACTGCGAGTTCAACGTGAACTCGTTCGGGCCTGAGGGCCAGACGGCGCTGCACCAGTCGGTCATCGACGGCAACCTGGAGCTCGTGAAGCTGCTGGTCAAGTTCGGCGCCGACATCCGCCTGGCCAACCGCGACGGCTGGAGCGCGCTGCACATCGCCGCGTTCGGCGGCCACCAGGACATCGTGCTCTANGTCGCGCAGGGGCCGCGGCGGGGCGTTTCCAGCCCGGACGCGCGTCGGTGGAGACGCTCCGCTGTTCTGAGGGTTCTAAACTATTTATCATGTGTGTGTATATTTGTGGGTGAAGTTTGTGCGCCTGAATTTTTTTGTTTGGAAAATATTGTGCGTGGTCAATGTGGTTATAGGGGGGAAGATACATTTTTTTTTTCCTTAGTCTTAAAACTAAAAACTTGAGTCTGTCATTTCTTGGTTGCACTGAAAATACCGCCCAGCCTGATGGTTTCCCCGTGCGGGTCCCTCTCCCTGCTCCTCACCGCCCCCTCCCCTCCCTCTGCAGACACACGGACACGGCTCTGAGTCTGGGAAGCCCCGGGCCGCCCTCTCCCCTCTCCCGTGGGAGAGGCCACCATCCCCCGAACCTGCGGGCTTTGCAGAGTTTCCGCGGGAGCATGGGTGCGCGGGTGTGGCGGTGATGGGGGGCGGGAGGGGATCCTACCTTTTCTAGTGAGTTCTATTGTAGTTAGTCGGTTGCACACTTTTTTAAAAAAGTAAATGGATTTGCCACATTTGAATGTCATAACATTTATGACAGAATATAAAATATTAACATATTTTAAGCCAAGTTTTAGGTGTATTTTTTGAATCTTGGTTATAAACCCAATTTTAAAGGGCGTTGTATCCAGCGTTGTGAAGGCAACAGTGTACCCATATTTATATTTTTATAAAATACCTATAAGACTGTGAATCTCTTGTGCTAATTGCTGAGTAAGTTGAAGGACTGTTTGGCCCCTCTTCAGTCTCCCGGAGCTTCAAGGACCCGATTCGAATCCAAAAACTCCGTCATGGGGGAGGGGCCGCGCCGGGACCTGGGCCGGAGGCGGTGCTTCCGCGTCACTGTCGGTCCCGCAAGGCGCCCTTCCTGGTCTCCGAGGTTCCAATTTTCTATGCAACCCCACACCCCTTGTTGTTTTGATCCTAAGAAATAAAAGGGAGGCTGAATTATTCAAATTTAAATGAGGCTTCCCCCGGGTAGAAGTGCCGCTGACCCTCCGTGCGGAAATGGGGAGCGCTTGAGGACACAGGTGGGTGGAGGCCCTTTGCGCGCGGTCGGTCACACTCGGGCGTCATCTGGGGCTTTTTCTAAACCCTTGTGTGAGCAGAATATATTGATAATGTCAGTGAAACAAGCAGACATTGAAACTGAGGCACAGATTACTCCAAAAGGAGTTTTTCTGTATATTTTTTCTAGATGCAAATACCTTTTTAATTATGTTAATTAATGTTAAGACTTTCTAGGCTTATATGGAAGCTGTGTGTGGGTCCTGGTATGATCACTTCTAACTGGATAAAGTCTGCAGCACGTTCCTGAGTGTACGATATAGACTTGTAGCCCAGCATGAAAAATTTATGAATAAATTTTTCATTGATTTTTTTTTTATTAAAAGAAAAGAAAATGTTGTTGGTTCTTCTTAGTCTTGGCACCCCGGAGGAGGGTCAGGCTGCAGCCTGCTAGTCGGTGCCATCCACACAAAGCTTGGCTTGTTTTCACCTACAGACAGAGCCTGGTGAGCTGGCGGGCCGCGTCGGGATGTGTGAGGTGCCGGGGGCGGGCCTTCTTCCAGCCGGGGGGACCTAGGCCACCCTGAGCGCGCCCAGAACCAGCCCTCAAACATTTTCCTCTGCTCCCTGGCAAAGCAGCTGAGGCCTTTTGCGTGGAGTGTTCCTGAAGCTCTTCCCAACCCGTAGCCAGCCTGCCGTGTGTGCCGCCACAGGCCCTGGGAAGGACCGGGCCCTCCTGTGCCCATCGCCGCCTTCCGCTGTGGGTTCATGCCGGACCACCTGCTGCGCAGAACGGGTATTTCTTTAAGTTTGGGGGAACGTCATAGTCGCTATCTCCTGACAAGTAAAAGGCCAGTTTCTCCTCTTCGACCCCTGGTGGCATCTGGGAGCCGGCCAGTCCTCGAAGAGCACAGACCCCAAGCTGGACTTGGCGTCAGCCAGCGTCCCTGTGTGTGTGCGGAGAGCTCGGAGCAGGGTGATCGCTGCTGGGACCTACGAGAGGAGCAGAGACTCCGGGCACATACCTGAGCTGCTCTTGGGGCCCTGGGGCCTTGTGGGAAAGGGGTGAGGGACAGCAGAGCATAAGGACCCCCCCGACCCCCCACAAGAGTAGCCTGCCAGGAGAAGGGGAGCCAGCAAACTTAAGACCTACAAGGTAACAGCTCTTTCTCCTAACTCTTCCGGACCCCTCTTCCGCAGCCCAGGGGGGCAGCTTCCGGTCAGCAGGGGGGCGCAGCCACCCTCTGTCCCACCCTCTGTCTCCCCTAGGTCCCGCAGACACACTGCCCTTTCCCAACTGGGAGCTTTGGGGGCTGTGCCTTCCACGTTCCCACTTTGCACATCCTGCTCTGTTGTACCCTTGAGGGTTTTCTCAGCTCATTTTTCTATTGGCTAAACTGGCACTTACCGTCCCCTCAGCGGGCCGAGGGACCGGCTCTCTCCTGGGCACCCGCAGAGGTGAGCGGAATATTTTTTGCCAGTGAGCCCCCAGGGGAGGTGGTGTCCGCTGGGCTGGCGAGCACGCGGGGCTGAGGGTGCCGGGCCTCGCCAGGGAGAGTTGCTACGAGGACTTGGACTTGACTTCGGCTGGGGGGTGTCCGGACGATGAAGCCGGGCCGGGCACTCTCCGGGTGGCACGCGGGACCGTAGCTCCACTGCCCACCCAGGCGCCGGTGCCCACGGCAGACGGGGGACGCTGGCTCAGAACTAGCAGGTAACGCTGGCTCCCGGCCTCGGCTGCAGGGGAGGGGTCTGCTTCCTGGCGAGTCGCTGCCCGGCAACCCCCTCAAAGTCCCGCAGCAGAGAGGCCAGGCGGGCCAGGCACCCGGCTGCCACCAGGGGAGGCTGTCCGGCTCCCCTGAGTCCTCCTTCAGAGACACCTTTGAGAAAGGCTTTGCGCTGCTCACAGGAATAGTTTTCTCTGCAGCAAGGACAGAAAGGAGGCCAAGCCCTGGTGGCACCACAGCTGTGGGGGCGGCCTGGCGGGCTGTGGCTGCCTTTTTCTCTAGGTGCCTGCCCCCAGCCTGGACCCTGGCTGCTGAGGGCTCTGGGTGTGCCCAAAGACGTGCATTCATGGGCACTAAAGGGCGCTTTCCCTGGCAGAGCCCTTGGAAGCAGACACACACTAAATACAGTTTGCTGCTGCCGCCTGAGGTCAGAGCTGTGAACAAACCAGCAAACGGAGCAGTGCGGGTTCTTCCTCCAGGACCTCTACGCTCGGGAACTGGTGGTACTGCTGCNGTGTGGCCAGGATGGGAAAGAAGTCAGCGCTGACCTCTCGGCCTGGCTGCCGGGATTCCGGAGGTTGTGCGTGCGGAGGCCGAGGGAGGGGCCCCCCAGGACCACCCAGGACACCCAAGGTGGCGGGGTCCCGCAGCCAGGCCTGCCCCACCCCCCAGCCAGGAGTGATGGCGGCTCCAGTCCAGCCGTCTGTCTGTCTCCCTGACCTGACCCCAGCCAGACACAGGAAGTGTTTACTGTTGGAATGGATGCCAGAGAGAGACCAGGAAATGCAGGAAAATGGTCAGCCAGAAAGATGAAGTCTAAAGTCAACAGGCGTGGGAGCCAGAGGAGGGAGGGCAGGATCTGGAGGCCAGGCCAAGGGCCAGGGGCCAGGGAGGGGGTTAAAAGAAGGAGAGGGAAGGGGCCGGCCTCTGCGTCTGTCTCCCAAAGGTCTCACAGCTCAGCACAGGGTGGCACAGAGCTCGCTGGGCCAAGTGCCTCCGACTCCTCAGAGCAGCCGGCAGAGAAGAGGCGGGTGTGCACCTGGGGGCTGTCGTTGGGCAAGGATGCCAGACACAGGGGCCAGCTGGGAACCAAGCCTGAGGCCAGGGT
>NW_027531297.1:626512-626737 GCF_008692635.1 Crocuta crocuta
CTGGAGGCTGCCCTCCCCCACCTCCCACTGCACGCTCCGCCTCTGGGGCCTGGGCTCCCCGCCCCCCTCCGACGCTCCCTCCCCTTCCGTCGGGCTCATTCTGCTGGGCTGCATGTCGGGCGGTCCCTCGTCCCTCCGCGGGTCTGTCTGTCTTTCTTCTCTTGCCCCCTCCGAAGCTGTGGCCCCCATTCATTCTCAAGGCCTCTGCCCTTTCCTCCAAGCTGG
>NW_027531297.1:626796-646388 GCF_008692635.1 Crocuta crocuta
CCCAGCACCCCCCAAATCAAACCCCACCCTGCGCACCCACTCTCCAGGCGCGGGGTGTGCGGGGTAGAGACCAGCTGTCATCTCTGTTCTGGGGTCACGGCCTAGGACCGTTCGGAGGTTCCTCCCCCACTGCCTCGCACCGCACCGCGCCCGGGAGAGACGGCTGCGCGCGGGGACTGCAGGGCGCCCCCCCCCGGAAGGGATCTGCTCTCCCGCCCGCCCCAGACACGGATGGTTGGGCACAGGGGTACCGGGGTGGGGAGCGGGGCGTCCCCCAGAGACGGCGCGTGAGGATCTCAGTCTCGGTGAGACTGGGAAAGGGGACGAGCGGGAGACGGGGACCCTGACCACCGTCCACCCGGAGCCCGACGGGCTGCGCGGGGTGGGGGTGGGGAGGCTCTTGAGTCNCTCAGCAGGCGCTGCCCGTGGTGCCCCGTCCTCCCGCTTGGCCGAATAGGGAAGAGAGGCCACTCCCGGGGCCACAAAGAATGGATGGCCCGCAGGACACGGCGTGTCGCGCCGCGGGGGCCCCAGACCACATCCCAGAACCAGCGGGGCCCGTCGTGGGCGCGGGCCAGATGCCGCCGGGGCCTCGGCGCAGGGGCTGGGGGCGGGCGGAGGCTGGCACTGCCAGCTGCGGACCCCTCCTGCCGTCTCCGCACCCCACCCCGTTCCCACGGAAGCGGCGAGGCTGAGCGAGGGCACGGGCAGGTTGCTCTGCTCAAACTCGCCTGCTCGGCGCCGGAGACCAGGCTTCTGCCCGGTAGGGGCTCCCCCGGGGCACGCAACCCACCTCTGCAGTCTGTGGGCCGCCTCACGGGGGCCCCGTGGACAAGAACCAAGGGAACCACGCCCAAAACGTCCCATAAACTTTCCAAGAAGACACGACAAAGTTCAGACCAGCAGTGGTGTGAACAAGACCATGTATTTCTCAGCGGAGAAGTCGGGGCAGGTGGTCCCGGGCTGGTCTGCACCGTTAGGGGCCCGACCCCCGGAGTCGTTCGGCTGTGCGGGCGTCTCGGTCACATGACCCGAATGGCGGCCCATCCAGTCTACATTCCGGCCGACGACGGGAAGAACTGGAATTTGGATCCTCTCCTTCGGACACGCTTCCCACCAGTCGCTCCGGACACGTGTGCTCACGTCTCATTGGCTACAAGCTCGTCACATGATCGGCCTCGCTGCAAGGGCGTCTGGGAAGTGTAGTTTCTGTTCCACGCCGGGCCCTGCCCAGGCTAACCCGGGTCTGAGGGAGGAAGGCTGCGGGTCGGGACNCAGGCCTGCAGGTCTGGAAGTCTGGGCTTCCGAACCGAGAATCCAGAGCGCCCAGCGCCGCGCCGCGCGGAAGCAGGGCCGGGCCCTCCGCGCGGAGACCCCGGCCCCGCCTGCGGGCCCGGCTTCCGCCGCCGCGGGCGAGCCCTCGGGAAGGCGNTTCGCCTCAACCCCCCTCCCTTATCTTGGAGGAAAGTAATAAGTAACCCAGCACTTTGAAATCTCAAGGCCGTGTTGTTAATAAAATACTCCTTCTCAAGGCTTCTTCTGATGTCTTTTTGTGGGTGGCTTCTTTTCGTTTTATTTGAAGCTGGAAGAAAATCGTTAGGTTTATCATTTATATTCCTAAAAATCAGCTTTATTGTGGTATAATTTACACACAATAAAATGCAGCCATTTAGGGTGTGGTAAGTGCCGATCGATGTTTATCACCCCATAACATGATGCCATAATCAAAATATAGACTATTTCCATCACCCCCAAAAGTTAGGCCGTGCCCCCCACCCCGCGTCAGTTCCTCCCCGGCTCTAGCCCCAGATCCCTGCCCACGTGATTGCTCTCACCACGGATTAGTGGTGCCTGTTCTAGAACTGTACAGAGAAGGATTCGTGCCGGATGTGCTTTTCTGGTGTTGCTTCTGACACTTGGACGAATGCTTTTGAAACTCAAGCCTCAGTGACACGGGTGCCGGTCTTTTTTCTTTTCACTAGAAAAATCTGGCTGGTAACACACAAAACACAGGATAGTTCTCAGTGGTAATTTTTTCATCGACAGAATGACTGTCCTCAGTGAAGTTGCTGGCATCACAAGGACACCTCAGAAAACGCTGGGGAGGGTGGGCACAGGCCCACAGTGAACAATGCCAAGGCGGGCCCAGCACTGCCAGTGTCTGTCACACCTTGTCTCCTCCTCCCAGGCACGGAGCCCTAAGAACCGAAAATCCAACCTGAGTGTCCACAGAGCCAGCCTTACCCTGGACGGTGTGCATCTCGATGCACTGAAGCCTGCGGGCTTGAGACCCAGGGCCCCTCTTGCCAGAGATGAGCTGTGTACCCACTTCATGGGGCCTGATGTATCACCTGCCAGTCGTGGGGTACAGTTGGTATACAAAAATCAATTGTAGGGGCGCCTGGGTGGCTCAGTCGGTTAAGCACGCGACTTTGGCTCAGGTCACGATGTGTCCGTTGATGGGAATGAGCCTGTAGTTGGGCTCAATGCTGTCAGTACAGAGCCCGCTTCTGATCCTCTGTCTCCCTGTCTCTCTGCCCCTCCCCCACCCGCACTCTCTCTTTCAAAATAAATAATGAAAAATATATATCATTACAGATACACGAGTGTCACAGTTGGCTAAGTGTCCAACTCTTGATTTCGGCTCAGGTTATGAACTCCCCGTAGGTCGTGAAACTGAGCCCCACATTGGGCTCCAGGCTGGGTGTGGAGTCGGTTTGGGATTCTCTCTCTCAAAAAAAAAAAAAAAATTGCAAACAAATAATAAAAATACCATTATATCACAAAATGGCATCACAAAACAAAATACTTAAAGATAAACTCAATGAAAGATGTGTGCAATCTTTCTGATGGAAACCATAGAACGTTGCTAGGGGAGATTAGCAAAGATCTAAAGTAAACGAGACCTGGGCCCCATTCATGGTCCTCAGGAGTCCGTCTGCTCATCAGTTCTGCCCATTTCGTGTACAGATTCAGTGCAATCAGAGTTCCCGCAGGTGTGTGTGTGGGTGTGAACTGACAAGATGATTTGCAACATTCATTTGGAAAGACAATGGCAAAAAACAGACAAAGTAATCTTGAAAATAAAGAACAAAGTTGGAGGATTCACCATACCCAACTTCAAGACTCACTATTATCAAGACTGCAGAGTTGGCCCAGAAAGGGAGCTGCCTAGATCAACGGAATAGATTAGAATCTGGAAATGGCCTCACACACAAGTCATTAAATTATTTTCAGCAAGTATGCTGATGCAATTCAATGAGGTAAGGAAAATCTCTTTAACAAATAAGATGTGAACAACATGTATCCCTATTGTAAAAAAGAGAACCTTGACCCCTACCTCCCACCATTGATAAAAATCAATTCATGAGGATTACGGGCCTAAATGTAAATGTTATAATGATAAAAATGCTGTAAGAAAACATAAAAGAATATGTTCATAACCTCAGCATAGGCATATTTCTTAGAGAAGACACAGCACATAGCATAAAAGAAAAAGTGATATATAGGACTTTCTCAAATTAAAATTTTCTGTTTCTCAAGAAATACTATCAAGATTGGGGTGCCTGGGTGGCCCAGTCGGTAGAGTGTCCGACTTTGGCTCAGGTCATGATCTCACACTTCGTGGGTTCGAGCCCCGCGTCGGGCTCTGTGCTGACAGCAGCCTGGAGCCTGCTTGGGATTCTGTGTCTTCCTTGCTCTCTGCCCCTCCCCTGCTTGCTCTCTCTCTCTCTCTCTCTCTCGCTCAAAAATAAACATCAACAAAAATAAAAATAAATACTATCAAGAAAATAAAAATGCAATCCACGCACTGGGAAAAACACCTTCCGTGTACACACAAGGAACTGCTCACACCCAGAATAAAGAACCGCAGCTCACCAGCCAGCCAAGCCCCTGCGGCTTTAAATCGGCAAAGCCAGACCAGTGCTCCACCTCATTAGTCAGCAGGGAAACGTGAACTGAAAAAGCAAAAAACACCATGCGTAACTAGATTGGCTGAAATTAATGCCCGAGAACACCCAGTGTTGGCCAGGGTGTGGGGCCAGCTGGACGCGGTCTACACTGCCTGTGTGTTGGTGTGAAATGGCACAGCCGCTGTGCACACCGGCCCAGCAGTTTCTCACATAGGTAAATATGTATCTACCCTCTGGCGGGAAAGAAAGAAAAACACATGTACACAAATACCTGTAAGAATATCCAGAGAAGCTGCACTGTGACAGCCCAAAACTGCAAACCATCCAAGTGCCCATCAACTTCATTTTTTAAATGGTGGCGGGATGCTACTCAGCAGTAAGAAAGAACAAGCCACTGGTACTTGCAACAATGTAGACAGATTCCAAAACCAGTAGCTCAAGGGTGCGTGGGTGGCTCACCCCGAGAAGCAGTTAAGCCTCTGACTCTTGATCCCAGCTCCGGTCTTGATCTCAGGGTTGTGAGTTCAAGCCGGGAGCCGGACCCGTGCTGGGTGTGGAACTTACTTTAAAACAACAAAACAGTAGCTCAACTCAGGAAGCCAGACGTGAAGAGCAAACTTGATAAAATCCCATTTCTGCAAAGTTCCGTAATGGGCAATTCTAACCTATGGTGGAAAGTGACTTCTCTGGAGTGGGACAGACTCAAGGGTCTTTCAGAGAATGTTCTCTATCCTAACAAGGCTGTGGGTCCCAGAGGTGTATGGGCCTGAAGGTGCACTGAAGGCCTGGCGTCTCGCTATGTGCTAATTATACCTCAATTTTAATAAAACAACAAAGGGTGTTGCATCCATATCATCCAGGGCTGTTACCATCCTCCATAATGCCCTTGAAAAAAAAATTAAACAGATGAGAAGATAATGGTCATCGAATGTGTAAGTAACAATAGCAAAGCATGATATGCATTCATGAGTATATGTTTGTTTTACACTAGAAAATGTACACCAAAAATTTTAAATTATCATGGTATCACATCATATAAATGATTCAGAAATAAATCTAAGAAAAGGCAAAAGATTTATGCGATCTGAAGAAAAACCAGAGTATTGAAATAAATCTAAGAAAAATGTGTAATCTCTCTACATATGAAACTATAAATCATTGCTGAGAAGTATTTTATTCATTTATTAAAAAAATTTTTTAGCAGCGCCTAGGTGGCTCAGTCAGTTGAGTGTCCGACTTCGGCTCAGGTCATGATCTCACGGTTCGTGGGTTCGAGCCCCGCGTCGGGCTCTGTGCTGACAGCTCAGAGCCTGGAGCCTGTTTCAGATTCTCTGTCTTCCTCTCTCTCTGCCCTTCCCCTGCTCGCTCTCTCTTTCTCAAAGATAAATAAATACACATTAAAAAACAAACACTCCACAGCGTGGGGAAGGATTGGTCAACCCTACTCTAAAATTGTTTCAAAAATGCAAAGGGTCAGGACAACGTGCGGGAACACGCCGTCCGGGACGCAAGACTTGGTGCGAAGCTGCGCTAGCCCGGGAGCGCCGGCCGGCACCGCGACGGGCGCACGGACCAGGGCAACTGAGCAGAGTCTGGAAAGAAGGCCACAGACGCGCGAGACCTGGCTCCTGACCAAAGCGGCCCTGGCTCAGTGCTTGAAGAAAACAAACATTAAAATGTGATCCCAAGTCATGCCATACACACAAATCAATTCTGGGGAGGGGGGCGGTGTAGACCTAATTGGAGGGACTGAGGGGCAAGGCTCCACCATATTAATTTGGGGGTGACACGGTTCAAGCCATAACAGCACCCTACTTGTTGGGGACTCACCTGTGCACAGAGATGTGCGATTTGTGTGCAAAAAGACGTAGGGCCACATTACTCACAATAGCAAAAACAATGAAATAATAAAAACAGATCAAACACCCATCAATAGAAGGGATAAACAAAATGTGGTCGATTCCTAGAACACAGTGTTTGCAGCAAGGAAACTCAGGGGTGGCCCTTCCAAACACGATGCCGAGTAAAGAAGCCAGACGCCAAACAAAACGTGTGGTTCTAGCCATATAGACAAAGCTCAAAACTGACGCAGAGTGTGGCAACGACTCCGGATCATAGACTGAAGAGCTCAAAAACTCCTGCCCCTGAAAAAGCAACAATAAAAACAAAAATTCTAGACTCTGGAAATTGGTCAAAAGCTTTGAGAAGCAGGGGCACCCAGCTGGCTCGGTCGGCAGACCGTGCGACCCTCGATCTCGGGGTGGTAGGTTCGAGCCCCACACTGGTTGTAGAGATAACTTAAAAATAAAATCTTTAAAAAAAAAAAAGCATTGAGACTGTTTCTTGAGATTTCGGAAAGGAAAACAGGAGCCATCGGAGTGTGGCCTGGGACTGTCCCCACGCAGGTACCAGAATGGGACCAGCCGGGGGGGCAGCCGCCTTTGAAGTGACCTGGAAAAGCCCCATTATCAACCAGCGTTGCTACAGTGTATTGTCAAAAATGTCCAGTTTTAAACAGAAATATCTGGAGACCTGCAAACAAACAGGAAAATGTAACTCACCCACCCGGTGAACACAGTCAGTAAGAGCTGTCTCTGAGGGCCCAGATGTTACACGTAGCACACAGACTTCAAAGCAGCCGTTGTGAATACTTTCAACGATGTAAAGGAAGCTATGTAGAAAGATTTAAAGGAAAGCATGATAAAACAGAGAATATCAGTAAAGAGGTAGAAGTTAGTTTGAAAAATGGGACTGCTTTGGAAATTAGTTTGGCAGTTACTTAAAATGCTCAACAGAGCTTTCAGGGGCGCCTGGGTGGCTCAGTCAAAGCGTCTGACTTCAGCTCAGGTCATGATCTCACGGTTTGTGGGTTCGAGCCCCGCGTTGGGCTCTGTGCTGACGGCTCGGAGCCTGGAGCTGCTTCAGATTCTGTGTCTCCCTCTCCTTCTGCCCCTCCCTTGTACATTCTCTCTCTCTCAAAAATAAATAAACTTCTAAAAATTAAATGTGTGTGTGTGTGTGTGTGTGTGTGTGTGTGTATACATATACATTCAACTCTTGATTTCAGCTCGGGTCATGAGCCCACAATTCGTGAGATCGAGCCCTGCATCAGGCTCTGTGATCATTGCATTGAGTCTGCTTGAGATTCTCTTTCTCTCTCTCTCCACCCCCCCCACCTTGTGCTCCCTCTGTCTCCCTCTTTCTCTCTCTCAAAATAAATAAATAAACATTTTTAAAAAATCTTTTAACTATTTGAGATTTTGTAAAGCAGATTGTTAACAAAAACTGAGATCTGCTAAAAAGGGGCACTTGGCCCCCTCCGGCCACGGGTCTGGGCCTCAGGATGCCAGCACACAGTGGATACCAGCACATGGAGAGTCCGGTGCTTCCGTGAATTTGGGAGAAGTGACACCTTCACCCCAGGGATGTAAACAAAACCACCTTTGAGGCGCTCCTGATCATCAGTCTCATAACTGTACAACTCAGTCCCAAAGTGTCTCGTTCCACTCGGTCCTGAGGGACTTTGGATTATTTCAAAAGCTACACAGCGCATCTTCACAAGAGGAAGCTTTCTGACCCTGAGGGTATTTAAATGAACGGGCCACTGGTTCTGAGGGTCATTCTGGAAGAGAAGGGCCAGGCAGTTTGCACGTTCCTGGGAAAAGCCCCCACGACATTTTCTTAGATGCATCAATCCCGTCACGTTCCGAAGATCGAGGCCACTGCGGCGACCCAGCCACCTGGTGGCCAGAGGGTGGAGCCACAGGCTCCGAAGCCCGTGGGGGGGGGGGGGTCGCCCTGCGGGCACCTGCGGGCCTCCCTCCTGAGCATCTTGGAGCAGAAGGTCACCAAGCGCCAGAGCCACGTGCGTGCGGCGGTCTGTCCTGAGCTTCTCTCCCTGAGCGGTGCTGACCCCTTCTGGAAGGACGCGTCTGTTCATCCACAAAAGCCCGTGGCTGCCCCAGTAACCGGGACGTCTTCCATCAGCAGCTCCGCACAAAGGCCGTGGCCTGGCCCTGACAGCCCCCGGCAGGCAGGCTTCGTGCGAGGCCCTCTGGGGCCGGACTCGTCGCAGGCTGCGCTTCGGCGTCGCCAGCGGGACTGGGACAGCGCCCGGTGCGGGCCAGCGGGCGTCAGGCGGACGCGCTTGCTGGCCTCAGCCCCGCGGTCTGCGGCGGAGCTCAGCTGCTTCCCCCGGGACTTCGCAGACCTCTGGCCTTGAGGAGCAAAGGACCAGACTTTCCCGGGAGACAGGGCCCGACCATTTCCAAAAACGGCCGCCACCGCCGCCAGCAAGTCTTTTCAGCCCCCTCGCCTTCCCCTTAAAATGCCTGGCTCACCCGGACGGCCGGGGGCGGCCTTTGGACGTTAGCCTGCCGTCTGCCCAGGCGGCCCCCTTCCTGCAGGAAGCAGCCTTCCCGTCCCCACTTGTCTCTCAAGGATTGGTGTTCGACCGGCAAGAAGCCAAGCGTGAGTCTGGGACGGGCCGTCTGCGGTCGCCGTCCCGGGGATGCTCGGATCACACGAGACGCACCCATCCCCCCAGTGCAAGGCCCCCCCACTCTGACACCCCAGGCTCGGCTATGCCTTCCCTCATCTGAGCCGCTGATGTTTCCAGACACAATCGGATCCTTTCCTTCGTGGATTTCCATCACTTTCCATTCTGTCTGCAAAATGTTTCCAGTCGTCCGAGAGAGGAAACGCTTAGGCTCTAAAACTGCCAAGACCAAACGCAATAGTTTTGTGTTTTTGTTGTTGTTGTTGTTGTTGTTGGTAGTAAAGAACTGGAAAACATAAAAGAAGGAGCAGGAGGGAGGGGAGGAGGGGGAGGGGGAGGANGCTTGTCCGTGTGGGTTCACCAAGTGTAACAAACGCACTCCTCTGGTGGGGATGTTCACAGCTGGGGGCCAGGGTTCCACAGGAAAGCTCTGCATTCTTCCAATTTGCTGTGAACCTAAAACTGCTGTAAAAATATAAAGTTTATTTTTTAACTTTTTAAATGTTTATTTATTTTTGAGAGACAGAGACAGAGAGTGAGCAGGGACGGGGCAGAGAAAGAACGAGACCCAGAATCCGAGGCAAGCTCCAGGCTCTGAGCTAGCTGTCAGCACAGAGCCCAGCGCAGGCCTCGAACCCATGAACCGTGAGATCATGACCTGAGCCGAAGTCAGATGCTTAACCGACTGAGCCCCCAGGTGCCCCTGTATGGCTGACATCTTGATTTTAGCCTCCTTTGGCCCAATGTGGATTTGCGACCTGAAGAACTCTAAGACAAAACATTTGTGTTGTTCCAAGCCACTGTTTGTGGCAACTTGTTACAGCATTAACGAAAAACTAGCAATTATCCTGATGCCAAAGCTGGACAAAGACATCACAAGAAAGCAAAACTCCATACCAGTATCCCTCATAATCACAGATGCAGATATTAGCAAACCGAATCAAGCAGCATATAAAAAGGATCACATACCACGACCAAATGGGATTTGTCCCTGGAAATCAAGGTTGGTTTAACATCTGAAAATCTATAAGATCAAGGATATAAACCACATGATCCTCTCAATAAGCGAAGCAAACATTTGACAGAATCTAACACTCATTCACAAAACCCTGAACACTCAGAACAAAACTGTCCCACGCCGACAAAGAACGCTACAAAAAGTTCTACAGCTAACATCCTACTTAATGGCAGAGACTCAATGCTCTGCCCCTGAGATCGGGAACACCGCTTCCGGCCAACATTGAGCTAGGAAGTTCCAGCCAGTACAATCGGTCAAGAAGCAGAAATAAAAGGCATAGAGATTGAAAGGGAAGAAGTAAAACTGCCTTTCTTTGCAGAAACGGTGTCCCCGATGTTGAGCACCCTAAGGAACCCATACCAAAAACGACACAAACACAAAAACAGAAAGAAAATGAGGACTAAGAAACAAATTCCACAGGGTCATAGGATCCGAGATCAGTATACAAAATTCAATTTTACTTTTAGGGCGCCTGGGGGGCTCAGTTGCTTAAGCGTCCGACTTCGGTTCAGGTCATGATCTCACGGCTCATGAGTTCGAGCCCTGCGTCGGGCTCTGTGCTGACTGCCAGCTCGGAGCCTGGAGCTTGTTTCAGAGTCTGTGTCTCCCTCTCTCTCTGCCCCTCCCCCACTCACGCTCTATCTCTCTCTCAACAATAAACAAACATTAAAAAAACCTAAACTAAACAAAATTCTATTTTATTTTCATACACCATCAGTGAAGAAACACCATTCCAAAACACCATTCCATTGGCAATGACCCTGAAAAGAGTAAAGTACGGAGTACGCTGAGGACAGGAAGCGCGAGTCTGCACCCTGGAAACCGCGCCGCCCAACTGAAGGCTTGGGAGCCTGAGGGGCTCCAAGTCCACGGACCGGAAACTTCAATATCATGAAGATGGCAGGTCTCCTCAAAGTGATCTCTAGATTCAACGCAATTTCTCTCACAATATAGAAATAGGCTTTGGGGTTGTTGTTTTTTTTTTTTTTTTCCAGAAATGGGCTATCTGATCTTAAAATTTATATAGAAGGGCAAAGGACCCAGCCAAAACGATATTGAAAACTAAGAACAAAGTTGAAAGACTCACAGTTTCCAATTTCAATTTTTTTTTTTTTCATTTATTTCTAGGAGAGAGAGAGAGAGAGAGAGCGTGAGCAGGGGAGGGTCAGAGAGAGAGGGAGTCACAGACTCTGAAACAGGCTCCAGGCTCTGAGCTGGCAGTCAGCACAGAGCCCGACGCGGGGCTCGAACCCACGAACCGCGAGATCATGACCTAAGTGAAAGTCGGACGCTTAACCGACTAAGCCACCCCGGCGCCCCACAGTTTCCAATTTCAAAGCTATAAAGCTACAGAAATCAAAAGAACATGATTCTGGCATAAGCACACTTAGATCAACAGAACTGAGAGTCCAGAAATGAGCACAAATCTTTGTGGCCAATTGATTTTTGACAAAGGTGTTATGATGTAGTTTCTGTGTCAACTTGGCGAGGCTACAGTCCCCTGTTATTCAATCAAAACTTAATCTAGTTTTAAGTTAGGCAGTTGCTGTGAAGGCATTTTGTGGTTGAGATTAAAGTCCATAATCGACTGCCTTTATGTAAAAGAAATGATCTTATGTGACCTGGGTGGGCCTGATTCAATCTGTTGAAAAGACTGAAGAGCTGAGGATTCCGAGGAAGAAGAAATCCCACCCAGGGGAGGTGATGCCAGACGTCCCGCCCACCTCTGCCCACACCCGCCCTGCCACGTGTCTCCCACTGACACCCGCTCGCGCTCCTGCGGAGTGCCACCTGTGTCCAGGCAGCTTGCCGGGAAAGCACAGGCTCCTCGTAAATGGTGCTGTGGCATCACATGCAAAAAGACTCCCTGAGACCCTCATCTCATACCATATATAAAAACTAGCTTGGGGCGCCTGGGGGCTCAGTCGGTTAAGCGTCCGACTTTCGCTCAGGTCATGATCTCGCGGTTCGTGGGTTCGAGNTTTAAATTAAAAAAAAAAAACAAAAAAAAACTAGCTCAGGGGCACCTGGGTGGCTCAGTCGGTTGAGCGTCCGACTTCAGCTCAGGTCATGATCTCGCGGTTCGTGGGTTCGAGCCCCGCGTCGGGCCCTGGGCTGACTGCCAGCTCAGAGCCTGGAGCTGCTTCGAATTCTGTCTCCTTCTCTCTCTCTGACCCTCCCCTGCTCACGTTGTCTTTCTCTCTCAGAAATAAATAAAAATTAAAAAAAAAAAAAAGCTCAGAATGGTTCATAGACCTAAATGTAAAGAGCTAAAACCTTAAAACCATTTAGAATAAAGCATAGGGGGAAATCTTTATGATCTGGGATTAAGCAAGGAGTTCTTAGATACGACATAAAGGTGTGACCCATGAAAGAAAAAACCTGATTAAGTTCGACTTCATGAAAATTAAAAACCTTTGCACCTCAAGACATTTCAGGGCACCTGTGTGGCTCGGTCGGTTCAGTGTCCCACTTCGAATCAGATCGTGATCTCGTGGTTCATGAGTTCGAGCCCCATCCTGAGCTCTAGAATGAACCTGCTTCGGATTCTGCGTCTCCCTCTCTCTCTTTGCCCCTCCCCTGCTCATGCTCTGTCTCTCTGTTTCTGTCTCTGTCTCTCTCAAAAATATAAATAAACAGGGGCGCCTGGGTGGCTCAGTTGGTTGAGTGCCAACTTCGGCTCAGGTCACGATCTCACGGTTCGTGGGTTCGAGCCCCGCGTAGGGCTCTGTGCTGACAGCTCAGAGCCTGGAGCCCGTTTCCAATTCTGTGTCTCCCTCTCTTTCTGACCCTCCCCTGCTCATGCTGTCTCTCTCTCTCTCTCTCAGAAATAAATAAAACATTTTTAAAAAATTTTAAAATATAAATAAATAAGACATTTCAAATTGTGAAAATTAATAACAACCTATAGCCTGGAAGAAAATATTTGTAACGTACATCTGATCAAACACGTATAGCCAGAAAACATAAGGACGCCTCACAAGTCAACAAGGAGCAAAACACCCAAATAATGTGGAGGGCTGGTGAGCACATGGGACAATGCTCAGCGCCACCAGTTAGCAGGAAGTGCAAACTGAAGCCACACACCGGGATGGCTGCCACCAGACTGTCGGTAACCAGTGTGGTGAGATGTCGCCCTCGCGCACGGTTGGGGCCACGTAAAATCGTACAGCCACTCCGGAGAGCAGCTGGGCAGTTCCTTAAAAAATGACACAACATTTTTTTCATGTGACTCAGCAATTCCACTCTTCACTGTTTGTTCAAGATAAAGGAAAACATATGTTCACGCAAAGAAGTTTGGGGCAAATGCTCCTTGCACAATTTATTCATAAGAGCCAACAAGGGGAAACAATCCAAACGCCCACTGAATGGGGGTGAGGACAGGGAATGCCTCTGGGCCACGCAGTGGAACGCCAGTCCGCAGAAAGGCACCGGCGAAGGCAAGCCCTGTGGCGCGGCAGGCCCTGCGAGCAGTGTGCTCAGTAACAGAAGTCAGACACAAAAAGCTTAAAAGCTTCCAAGTATATGAGATGCCTTTTAGGAAGGGCAAACCCAGGGAGACAGAAGAATGAACACTTGTCAGAGAAAGGGGGGGAGACAGGGATTCACTTAAAATAGGCAGGATGGGTCTTTCAGGGGTAATGAAAAGATTCTGAGCCTGAATTGTCATATTTGCACAACTCTGCAAATTTACTAAAAATCATTAAATCATCCACTCAAAAGGTGTAGATTTTGCAGTATATATACGATTATATGATTATATGATACTTCAATAGAAGTGGGGGTTTTTTGTGTGTGTTTTGTTGTTGTTGTTTGTACTTAAACAGGAAAGCTACAACATGAAAAAGAAACTAAACCAGGGGCGGCTGGGGGGCTCAGTCAGTCGAGCATCTGGCTTCGGCTCAGGTCATGATCTCGCAGTTCGTAAGTTTGAGCCCCTCATTGGGCTCTGTGGTGACAGCTCAGAGCCTAGAAGTGCTTCGGATTCTGTGTCTCCCTCTCTCTCTGCCCCTCCCCTGCCTGGGCTCGGTCTCTCTCTCTGTCTCTCAAAAATGAATTAACATTAAAAATTTGACAAACAAACAAACAAACGCCAAACTAGACTGATAAGAGTTGTAAAGTTAAGTCATTCCAGTATGAAGAAACCAAGGCAGTGATTATATGAAAGTTACAATGCCAACAAAAATTATATTTTTTTAGAAATAAATCTCACAGGGGCGCCTGGGTGGCTCAGTCGGTTAAGCGTCCGACTTTCGCTCAGGTCATGATCTCGCGGTTCGTGGGTTCGAGCCCCGCGTCGGGCTCTATGCTGACTGCCAGCTCAGAGCCTGGAGCCTGTTTCGGTCTGTGACTCCCTCTCTCTCTGACCCTCCCCTGCTCACGCTGTCTCTCTCTCTCTCTCCTAGAAATAAATAAAACATTAAAAAAAAAAAATCTCACAAAAACGAGCAAGACCTGCCCGCAGATAATTACAAAGCTCTATTGAAATATGTTAAATCAGGCTTTATAAAATGCATGGCAGGGTAACGGGATTGCCATTCCCCAAACTGATCTCTGAATCAGACTGATTCCAGTCAAATCCTAAAAGGTTTTCCCAAGAATTTGACAAAATCAAGTTCTACGGGAAAAAGCCCGAGAAGAGCCAAATGACATCACGAAGGGTCCTGGTGGCTGTCACGCCTGCCACACGCTAACAAGCCATCATACAACCTGGTGCTGCCCCACAGCCCGGCGCTCAAAGAACCTAGAAACCTGATTCATAACAGAGTGGGAATCAGAGCATCAAGAAAGGAGGGAACTAGTTTATAAATAAGTCAATAAGTAGGGGCGCCTGGGGGCTCAGTCGGTTAAGCGTCCGACTTCGGCTCAGGTCATGATCTCACGGTTCGTGGGTTCGAGCCCCGCGTCGGGCTCTGTGCTGACAGCTCAGAGCCTGGAGCCTGTTTCAGATTCTGTGTTTCCCTCTCTCTCTGACCCTCCCCTGCTCACGCTGTCTCTCTCTCTCTCTCTCTCTCAGAAATTTTTTAAAAAAATTTAAAAAATATGTCAATAAAATAAAATTTAAAAATCAATGGAAAGTAAACATAATAATGTCTGATATGCAGGGTGGAGTGAGAAGACAGGTTTAAACACTTGGTGAGCTGGGCCCTTTGGGTGGAGGGGTGCCTGGCGCTCGGCCGACCGCAAGTGGGCTGACTGGCCAAGTTCAGTCAGGGGTAGCTGCCAGCCCACGAAGGACACGGAGCGGTGTGCGCTCAGGGGGACCACTGCCCAAAAATTTAAAAAGCAAGATATAAAAAGGCAGGACAACGAAAAGGCACAAAACGAAGTCACCAGAAGTTCAGGTCTGTGGTGGGCTGTCCACGCACCGGGTTAGAGGGGCAGGGCCGGGGACCTGGGCTGGACACAGCTCGTGTTCCGCTTTAGAGACAGGAGGCTCCCGCCCCAGCTGCCCGGCCCGTGCGGTCGGTTGACAGNTGCAGGGCTCAGAGGCCACACCGAGCTCTGACCTGGGGGCTGGGTGGTGGGCGGGCGGGCACAGCCCCACACCCTGTCAACGGGCGCTGCGCTCTGCGGAGCCCTTCCCCTCTGCTCCCCGGGGCCCTCTTTGGGATTTGATGTGGTCAGGGTGCCGGCATGTGTGCGCATGCTCCCTGTCTCAGGCCCCGCACCCCTCCAGGGTGTCCCCCGGCGACTGGAAGATGCGGGACACCCCCGGTGACCTCCGAGGCCCAGGCGGCCCCGCACGGCCGCTGGGCGGCAGCACCGAGGCCATCTCAGGGCGGGCGGGAGGCGGGGCTGCGAGACCAGGTGGGGGTCGCTTGGACGTGACCGCCGCCCTCCGGCAGCCACCCACCCAAACGTCACGCACCCCGCTGGAAAAGCGTAGGGGCCTGAAAACCTGACAACCTCTGCGGTGGAGTCTAAGGGGTTTCTGCCTGGGGGCCTGGGGGCCTCCCCCAGTCAGCGACCTGATGCCAGCTGGTGGCCAGGGCAGGGGATCCAGAAGTCAGCGCCCCCGACTTGGGTCCTGCCATCTACCGCTGGCCCCCGAGAGAGTGCTCCCCAAGTTCCAGAGAGTGCAGGGATTTCCACCGGATCAATTCATTGTGTGTAGACTCCCGCCCACCCTGTTGCCTCCCAGGGAGCTCCAGCCCGAGTCCGGGAGAAATCCAGGGGGACACGCCATTTTCCTGGCTGGAGAAGCATCCAGGACTTTGGGCCCACAGGGTGCGGTGGGGGTGCGTAGGCGGTGGACGGACAGTGTGTGTGTGTGTGTGTGTGTGTGTGTGTGTGTGTCTGACAGCTGCTGCAGGCGACCCGCAGAGCTGAAGCCACCCACAGTCGAAAGGAAACAACTAGGTGACCCTGGGAGCCGGGCACTTCCTCTGGTGCCATCCGGGGTCTATAGCACCTCCAGGGGTGCCTGCAATGAGGGGCACACAGCAGGTGCTTAGGAATGTGGGCTAGGACTGGGGGGGGCAGACTGGGGGGGGCTGGGATGGGGNACAGGCCCCAGGGCGAACCACAGGTTAGGCGGGCAGTGAGGGCTCCAGGCAGATTTATTAGGGGCCTCAGGCGAATCCACAGGGTCCCTTCCTCCTCCTACCACCATCAGGCGACATGTCCCCCGGCGNTGCAGCGCCTTCTCCAGCCCGTCCAGGTCGTAGCGCTGCGCGTTGTCGTCCAGGTTCTCGATGGCGTTGAGCACCTGGAAGCCCACGATGGCCACGAGCAGCAGGAGGCAGCGCTGCGCGCGGCTGCGGCGCTCCGCGCGAGGCCGGCACTTGCGCGACGTCTCCGGGTAGAGCACCACGCGGCTGCGGCGGCGCCTCTTGCGCGGCGTCCTGGACGGCGGCTCCGGGCTGTCGAAGGTGAAGAACTGCGGCNCTCCCTGCAACAGGAAGATGGGGAGGGTCTCCAGACTTCCGCAGGGCGCGCTGGGACCCTGCCCCCGAGGGACGTCCCTCCTCCGGGAGGCCCCCAGGGAGTGCGGAGGCGGGAAGGGCGGCCCCCGGTGCCGGCCTCCGCGGCCCGAGTCCGGCCCCGCTGACCAGGAAGCGGCTCCCCGCTGGGCCCCAATGCAAATCTCTCGGGGCCTCCCAGGAGCGCCGCGGGCCTTGAGGAAGTGGCGGAGCCGGGAGGGTGCCGCTTATCGGACAGCCACCCGGCTTCCTGGAGAAGGTGGAGGGTCCAGGCCCGCCCGCTGCCCACCCCTCCCTCCGCGCCCCAGCCGGCAGCTCCGCCTGCCAGGCGCCAGGGGCCCTCTGCATCCCAAGCGGGAACCAAGGGGAGCAGAGGCCGCAGCACCCCAGAGCCAGACGCCCCCCACGCATTTAAGAACACTGCGGGGGGGCGGGGGGGATGGTCAGGAACTTCTGCTTTTGAGAATAGGCCCAGGCGTGCCACTCCCACCCCCACAGCTGGGGTCCTCCCTGAATCCCGGTGAACACCCTGAGGAGTGGCAGCAGGGAGCCCCCAGAGACTAGCAGGGTGGGGTGGAAGATGGGACAGAAAGGAGGAGCCGGAGGAGGAAAAGAGCCATAGAAGAGACAGAGCTGAAGGAAGGACTGATGCCCCTGGTGCCCACCCCAGCCCGTACCTGCAGCCGTCAGGCCAAGTTCCTGCGGCCCCAGCCCACCGCGGGCAGCCCCTGCCAGGGCCAGAGGCTGGGCCGCAACTCAGGACACAGAAAACACCAGCTTCCCGCTCAGGGTCCTGATGGGTCAGGGGCCTGGCCTGCCAGCTCAGGCCTGAAGGGGCAGCAACACCTGCCGGGCCCGGATCGTTAGGAGGGGAGGAAGCTCTGGGGAGGTTTCCGCTTCTATGCAAAGGAAGTGAGTCAGGGGTGTGGCAAGTGGGCGGGACTTGGGCTGGATGGAGGCGCCAGACGGGGAGCCCGGCTGGCTCGCTCAGGTCCCCTGGCCATCAGGTCACCTACCCCCTGCAGCCCTCCAGGCTCTGTCCAGGCCCAGGACACCTGGGAAGGCTTGGGGACACCCCCTCCCCGGGGATCCCACAGACTCGCATCTCAGTCTGGCTTCCAAGAAACCCCTGCCTCCCCGGGGGCCCCTGCACCTGACCCCCCACAGGGAGCAGAGTAGGGCAAGAGCAGAGGGGTGGGCAGGGTCCTCTGCCCACCCGGGTATCCCCGGTCCCTCCCTATTCCCCTCTCCCCCACCTCCCTCCCCTCCCTTGACCCCACTTCCTTTTCCTCCCCCTCCTCCTCTTCCAGGGACTGGGGCTCCATCCCTGGGCTCCCCGTCTCCCCCGCCTCTTCTCCTGTCCCCCCAGCTCAGAGCCCTCCCAGCCCAAGGGCAGGCTAGCGCGCTGAAAAACCCCAGCGCTGGCGGAAGACACCCATGGGACCCAGCTCAAGGGCCTGGTCGGGGAGCAAGTTTACGAACAACAAAGAACTTAGGCAAAAAGGTGGCAGGTGGGGGCTCTGTGGCCCTGCCCCCCGCCCCAGCCCCGCACAGACAGGCCTTCCTGAGTGACCCTCTGCTCCTTTCATTCCGACCGGCGGGGCTGGGTCCTTCCAGGCCCAGCTTAGAAGCACGTCTCCTCGGCCGGGGTTGTCTGAGCCTCCCTACCACTGGGTCCATCAGGCAGCCCGAGCCAGACTGCTGCTGTTCCCTCAGTGCCCGAGCCCCTTGGCCGTCCCGCCTGGGGTCCCTCAGCCTCACCCTCTTAGCCTCCCTTTGCCCACACACTGCGTCCATCCCCTCCCCTAACTTGTCCTCCCCTCACAGCGGCCGCCAGCACGCCCTGCATCAGGNCGGGATTCACAGGCCTCCTGGGGATGCATGTACCATTACCCTTCTGCCCTGTGCCCCCAGACAGCATCCTGCTTCTCCGCAGCCTCCTCTCCAGCCCTGGGGCCTGGCTCCCCAGGACCCACCGCCCCCCACTGTGCGGGAGCAGCTGCATGGGGCCTTGGGCCCCTTCCCCACCGCATGGCCTGGCAGTACTCACAGCCCTCCTGGGGCCAGAGGGAGGCGGGGGGGATGGGCCCTGTCCAGGCTCGCGCATGCCCCATGACTGCATTAAGGGGGTGGGCGTGGCTCCTGCCCAGCTCTCTGCTTCCTAGGGAAAATGGAGACATCTGGAAGGGGGCTAGCCCCCAGCAGGTGCACCTCGACACCACCTCCCTGCTCCCAGGGGCAGGGCCAATACACATGGACCGTGGCCCACAAAGGCAGAAACATTAAGATACTTGCCCACTTACACTGCGTCCAACCCACAGGCGTGCCCATAAACAGCTCACCCACTGGATTTACCCAGACGCCTTTTATTTACATAAGTGAAAGTCTCACTGTGTGCAGTCCCTGACTTGGCCAAGGCGGTGCAGCTGAGTAAGAAGGAGCAGACCCCTCCAAGGGAAAACTGAGGCAGCCAGTCGGTGGCCTGGGCTTTCCTCTGCCATGCCTGCTACATGGGGAGCTGCTGGCCGATGGGGGAGCAAGTCCCTGCCTGTGGGGCCCTGGGTCAGCCAGAGCGCCCGCTGCGAAAACACTCAGATGCCCCTCCGAAGCCAGGCTCGTTCTGCAGGTGACCGGACTCAGCAAACCACACGACTGTGGCCGATGTGTGCCAACAAGGCTGGGCCCGCCCCCACCCCCTGCCCCTCGGGGCTCAGCCCCCGCCCCCCTCTCACCCTCCCCCATGGGAAACAGGTGGCTTTTTCCTAAGCCCAACTCCTGCCAATCTGCCTCCATCTAGAAGTGGAAACCCACACCAGAGGCAGCAATAAGCCAGAAGCTTCCACAGCCTGGGAGGAAGTTCAAGCGGCCAGGAGGGGCACAGCAGACCCAGAGCTGTGCTCCACAGAACCAGACGGGGGCCTACGAGGAGCAAGAACACAATCCCATTCCCGTGGATGACACACACCTCCCAAGACTCGGTTCGGGGTGAGGCCGAGGTGCAGAATGGGGCCCCAGGTGCAGGAGGTCCCAGGGTGGGGGGGGGCTCCGCTCGGACCGCCCCGGCCACCGGAGCAGCCGCTCTGCCCTCAGGAGAGACGGGGTCCTGGTAGTTGCAATCGCAGGGGGGCTCCTCCGGGCCAACCACGGCCCCGGCCCCACGGGGGGCCCTGCTCAGTCCCGAGCGGCCCCAGGTGGAGCCTCAGAGCCCGGCCGGAGGGGACACGGCGGGGGGGGGC